>NC_083099.1:100092145-100435913 GCF_949774975.1 Lagenorhynchus albirostris
AGGAAACAGTCATGGATTATTCCATGCTTCACTCTATTTATAGCCTTTAGAGCAATGGACTCACTCTTGGTCTTTCCAGGGGTGATCTTCATAACACAGTAGAGAAATATACTATAGTTAGTAAAAAATTAGAGGGGAAAGCCTGCCTCTAAACTGCCACCTACTACGAAATATGTAGGACACTATAAAGTTAATTTTAAAAAATGACAAACCAAGACTTAAGAAGTTTTAAAAGCACAGTATGTTTCTCCCTCACCCTCCCTGATAACTTCCTTCTCACCCCAGTCACACTTGACAAGAATTCACTACATGAAATCATTGGTCTTTTCTGCAAATAATTCTAACAACGTCAGGCTTCGACAGGTAAAGTATTGTAGGATAGAGTTAACAATATGACCCACAGAGTTGAATATAATTATCTAAAAAATAAATATTCATGTCAGTTTGGAAGCTACTCGATCACAAAACATGAAAGCAAGGTCAACTCTTTCTTTTTAATCTACCATCAAACTCTAAATACATCATTATCCCCAAATTCCTTTGGGTTAAGTCCTTGAACACTTCCGAAATACAATTATACAAAGTTACGCATCCATGCTGAGTTATTTACCATTGTGTAATGATAATCTGCAGTGGGCCAGGGTTTTATTTGCAGGTTATTCAGAGAGGAGCTATGATGAGTGATTTTTAAGTCCAGGTTGGAAGCATAAACAAAGGGTGTGTGCCCATAGTCTGACAGGAGACTGCAGTTTGTGAAGTGATGTTTGGAGAATCAGAAGAGAGGGTAGTAGAGAGGATATCTTTCATTTTAGAAATGCTGAGGCACAAAACACAGGTGCTTGTAGTACTTTCATACATGAAATCCCTTCTCCTGTATGTGCATCATGTGTAAACGTAAAGTCTGTATACTGCTGACTATTCGTCTCTGGTGTCCAATGAGTATGACTCCAATTCTTCTAATATCACTGTGAGAGATTGAGAGAGAGAGAGAGAGAGAGAGAGAGAGAGAGAATATGAACATTTAGATCTGGTAAGTATGACAGAGAGGAAATGAACATTTAGATATGGTAAATGTGCCCCATGTCAGATTTGCCAAAAATTGTATACCTGGTAAAATGAGAGTTTAAGCAGAGATATAAATGAAAAACAGGAGTTCGTTACCTTTTTCTTTACGCTGGTGCCAGAGAATGTGTCAGGTCAACCTCAGATTTAAGGGTACAAAGAATTCAGGTACCGATGTAATGTTCAGATATTTCATAAGCCCAAGGGTTTTATGTAATTATATAAATTTTCAACAGTATTAGCAAAATAGCATGTAGGATAGAAAGTATAATGTGGACTCCATTTTAATTGTCATGGTCTTTCAATAATCTGAAAAAATGCCATTATATTATGTTGAACAGTATGAAATTACCATTACTATTTTACAACAATGGCAATTTAATATGGCTTCACCTACTAGTTTCAGTATCTTTCTTTTAAGCACATGTTGAGCATTTTCACTGCACCCATGAAAGGATAGCATTTGAGAAAGTGGAAAAATGCTGGACCATTATAACATAGAGAAAAAGCTCTGAGATAACATAATATTGTATTATTACAATTATTACATTTGATGAAAGTAATAGGAATTGATTTAGTATACATGAGTCAAAAATAATTTGCAAAGGTAAAACTATGTTGATGTAAAGTCTTGATGTGAACAAGAGTAATATGCATTTTAGAAAGCATTTAAAATTTTAAATAGTTTTTTGAATTAAATATATTCTTTCAAAGGAAAATAGTTAAAAGTGCAATGTCCAACTTTCACTAGAATGATCGACAGAAATGGTGAGGAAAGATGTGGAAACACCATCCTAGTATTAGGGAAGGTAGTTTAACCATGGTGTCCTTGATATAGTATTTGAATTTATAATCTCCTGAGTGGAGCATCTAAATATAGTAATAAACATAGCACCACTTACTCAATGCTCATTCTTGAAATGAGGTCAAAAGTTGTAAACCCTGCTGCCATGAAGTTATTCTTATATTGCCCCATCTTTATAGAATCTAGCCAGTCACCGACTGTCACAAACAAAGGATATTCAGGAACTTCACCAGGAGAGTCTGGCATTCTATGAGGAAAAAACAAACAAACAAGCATGGAGACCATTTAAAAGCCGGATAAAGCAAAAAATACCCAACTTTATTTTTACATTTTACAGTATTCTTACATCAAATGTTTTCATCCTCCATAGAACACTAGAGATTTAAAATTTTTCCATCATATTCAAATCAGCCACTTATACCTGGTCAGTTTCACTTGTCAGTTTCTTTTGTCTTTTCCTGCTTTTTGCCACTACTAGGCCTTATACTTGATGTATCTTGAGAAAACCCACATCTTGCTAACTTCTGTTTACTTTTTTCTCTTGCATGAAATTCTGTTTTCAAATATGAGGAATACCCCCAAAGAAAGTAACTAGCCACAGGCTATTCACTCATATGCTTTCTGACCTGCCACTGAATCTATGCCCTTTGGCCTTTTTCACATTTTTAAAAAAAAAATTCTATTTATTTTTGGCTCCGTTGGGTCTTCATTGCTGCACGCAGGCTTTCTCTAGTTGTGGCGAGCGGGGGCTACTCTTCGTTGCAGTGCATGGGCTTCTCATTGTGGTGGCTTCTCTTGTTGAGAAGCACAGGCTCTAGGTGGGTGGGCTTCAGTAATTGCAGCAAGAGAGCTCTAGAGCGCAGGCTCAGTAGTCGTGGCGCACAGGCTTAGTTGCTTTGCAGCATGTGGGATCTTCCTGGACCAGGTATCGAACCCATGTCCCCTGCATTGGCAGGCAGATTCTTAAACACTGTGCCACCAGGGAAGTCCCCTTTTTCACATTTGCTATGATAACCCCTTCTTTTTTTTGTGGTGAATTCATTGATCAAGTCTCTATTTGTCCTCAAACATTCAACAAGAATTTATTATTTATTAAAAAGTAATTTCTGCTGTCATAGAGCTCAACTGCATGAATAAGATTTACATACATCCAAGTATAGGGTAATACAGCCCAAAGCACAGATATTAATAAAGCACAAAACTAAAGCAAAATCAATGCAAGCTTGGGTTAACAAGAAAAAGGAATCTGTCATTGATGGATCTTAAAGTAAGTGATACAGAAATTTGTATTTCTGTTCCTAAGATCTGATGCACAAGGGCATTCCAGTTAGAGATATTTTTGTAGTTTTAATATAAAAATAATATAAGGGTATTATTTGGAAAATGTTAGTGAATGTGTGAATACATAGATATAGATACATATAGGTATATCACCAGGACTCGGGTCTTTAGGAGCACAAAAGCCAGAGATGTACATAATACATGGGGATACAAGTTGTACACTGTATGACTCCTGAAGACCCTGAAAGATGCCCCTTGGAATTATTTAGGACAAAGTCCCTACTAAAGACCTAAAATTCATTTCTTTGGTTTTTCTTTGATTCTACATTGACTTCTACTTTTCTAAACTGAATTCTAGTTGAAGGTGGACAGGGGGGTGAAGAAGGATGACAGGGAAATCCAGGGATTATTGCTCTTTCTATATAATTGAAATTTGCATAAACTAAATGCATGTATCTTGTGATTATACTGTAGTCCATATGGAGTCTGGTTACTCTTCACAGTAACTTGTGTTCTTTTTACCACTACTCAATTCTGTTACCATATTTCCTGTTTTGGAGGCTGTAAAGCCACATTTTATTTTCCTGTACTAAAAACTGCAATGCTATTTGATTATGGGCTATTTCATTCTAATTAATATCAGAATGATTCATGATTTGACCCTAAACAAAGTTTAGTTATGTTAAAGGTGGAAAAGCTATCATGGCATCTACAAATAAACACTTTAACGGTTGCTATATTTCTTAGTTTCCTAGAGTTGTTTATATTAATAAGAATTATCAAATAAATAAAAGTTCATATATCAATAAAAACAATAAAGTTCTCCATGGCAAACAGAGTTAAACAGGGTTTTTAATTGTGGCGTTTTTTTAGAGCCTTCACTATCCTAATGTGCCGTGTGAATACATAAGAGGATTCAAAATAGCTTCTGCACTATTTTCCTACATTATCTGACCAGTTTCCTACAGAACATACTTCAGGAAATAGTGCTGTAGTAAGTTCACTGACCAAGTTTAAATATCAAAATGCCCAGGGTATCCTTATTGCTTATTAACATAAATAAAACAATACGTTAGGAAGCTGAATGTCCTATTTCAAAACACCGTGGCTCTCATGTCTTTTAATTACTTGTCTGAGAAATCTGTTGAAACTGAACCAAACTAAAAGGATGTGTTTAGGTGACTTTCCCTTCATACTCCTATGCCATTCTTGATGCACAGACATAGTCAAATGACTTCCACTTCTCTCTCCTGAGATAATGCTAGAATAACTCTTGAGATTTCACAATTCATATAATTGGTGAGTGAAAATGTAATTTGCTAATTTTATGTCCTTAGTATAGAAAGGTCATGGAAGGACATTCTGTATACTAAATGACTTAAATGGCCTATTTCTCTGTTGAAAAGCATCCACTATTTGCTCCTAGAATGTTTCAATACCATAATTCCCTTTCTCTCCATACATCTTTAGTAACCTAGTTACACTTTGGCCTTTATGCGACTGCACTGATGATTGATTTAGGAAGGTCAGCGTTCCCTCATTGTTCACAGCCACTGTGCAATAACTTTTCTTTCACCTTATAATGAAGTTGAAAAATGCTGCTATTTTCTGGCTTTGAGGGTTGGGTGCCATCACCCTCACATGAATTCTCTGGAATATTACCTAATAAACAATAGGCGCCCTTTCTTATCAACCATGTGCAATGATAAATTCAGTCTGCTATTTGCTGAGCATGTAGAAATTTCTGTTATTTGGTGACTAGTGGGAGCTTCCCACCTGAGAAATGTCTTTACAGCAAAACCTCACAGAAAAAAAGTACAAATTGTAGAACAGAAGGTCAAAGGTCTACTGCCTTCCTCAGAAAAATGAGGAGGCGGTAGAATTAGGAAATTCTTCCAGGTATAAATTATGGTCAATTAAGATTAGAAAAAGGGCTACAGTATAGCTAGAATAGGTAATAGTATAGTTTAAGGTGCAATAAACACATACTCTCAATATATCTAAATATGTGAAAATGAATAGCACTGATAGAGCCAAGAAGTCTTGATTCTGATGAGCCCTTTGAGTTCATAATAGTATTAGTATTTTAATTTAGAAAGTTCTTAGGTTACCAGTAGGTATTAAAACTGCCATTAAAAAGCAGGAAGGTTTTTATCCTCAAAAGTTTTCCATATTTTATAATCATCATGTAAATATAAAAGTAAGAGACCTATTAAAAATGATTCAAGAAAAGTTATACTTTGAGAAACACTATTCCAAGGTAGGATCTTGTTTTATTTTATTTTTTAAATTTTTATTTATTTATTTATTTATTTTTGGATCTTTTTTTTAAACATCTTTATTGGAGTATAATTGCTTTACAGTGGTGTGTTAGTTTCTGCTTTATAACAAAGTGAATCAGTTATACATATACATATGTTCCCATATCTCTTCCCTCTTGCATCTCCCTCCCTCCCACCCTCCTTATCCCACCCCTCTAGGTGGTCACAAAGCACCAAGCTGATCTCCCTGTGCTATGCGGCTGCTTCCCACTAGCTATCTATTTTACGTTTGGTAGTGTATATATGTCCATGCCACTCTCTCACTTTGTCACAGCTTACCCTTCCCCCTCCCCATATCCTCAAGTCCATTCTCAAAGGAGGCAAGAATATACAGTGGAGAAAAGACAGCCTCTTCAATAAGTGGTGCTGGGAAAACTGGACAAGTACATGTAAAAGTATGAAATTAGAACACTCCCTAACACCATAAACAAAAATAAACTCAAAATGGATTAAAGACCTAAATGTAAGGCCAGAAACTATCAAACTCTTAGAGGAAAACATAGGCAGAACACTCTATGACATAAATCACAGCAAGATCCTTTTTGACCCACCTCCTAGAGAAATGGAAATAAAAACAAAAACAAACAAATGGGACCTAATGAAACTTCAAAGCTTTTGCACAGCAAAGGAAACCATAAACAAGACCAAAAGACAACCCTCAGAATGGGAGAAAATATTTGCAAATGAAGCAACTGACAAAGGATTAATCTCCAAAATTTACAAGCAGCTCATGCAGCTGAATAACAAAAAAACAAACAACCCAATCCAAAAATGGGCAGAAGACCTAGATAGACATTTCTCCAAAGAAGATATACAGATTGCCAACAAACACATGAAAGGATGCTCAACATCATTAATCATTAGAGAAATGCAAATCAAAACTACAATGAGATACCATCTCACACTGGTCAGAATGGCCATCATCAAAAAATCTAGAAACAATAAATGCTGGAGAGGGTGTGGAGAAAAGGGAACACTCTTGTACTGTTGGTGGGAATGTAAATTGATACAGCCACTATGGAGAACAGTATGGAGGTTCCTTAAAAAACTAAAAATAGAATTACCATATGGATCTTGTTTTAATATGAAACTATCACACGCTTAAAGGCTTTTCTCCCCTTACCACTCTAACATAACTTTTTCCTAGCTCTTACATTTATATATGGTTAGCAGAACTGTACAGATAGGGTCCATTCTATTCTGTATTGCCTTTATTTCACATACTGAGGAATATTTTCTATATGTCAGTGGTCTTCATAACTAATATTCAAGTGAGTGTATAGTATTCTGTAGGTTGATGCTTAATAATTTGTTAATTCCCTGAGTCAGACTCTTAAATTGCTAGCAACCTTATTAAATTTATTACAGATGATTATATAATCATAGAACATGTATCTTTATGCTTCAGTTGAATTACTTCCTTGGGAAAAATCCATAAGACAGAAGAATTTTGTTTTTAAAGAGTAAGTTAAAACTCCCTGATGGCAGGAATCATATCTCATATATCTTTCTGTTTTCTGTAGGCCTTACCACAATGCTGAAAGTATTAAAGGAATTCATTAAATAAGTGATAATTTAGATTTGAATATTCTCTACAGAAAAGTTTGGTCCATGACATAATGGTTGATTCATGATGAATAATCTACTTTCATTTAACTCATTAAATGGAAGAATAAGAGCTTATTGCTGTAACGGTCAGCCTATTAATGAATATGCTGTTGATTTAGTTTATTCCTCACATTGCAAAAATGTTTGCTTATCTATCTTGATAGGTTTCAGAGTGGAGGAAGAGGCAGTTACAGGTGAGTGAGGCAGCACAGGGTTAAGGGACCTAGAACCACAACAGCAACATTTATCTTATTCAATATCACTGTTTTTACATGAGTTTCTCATCTCATGACTAAGGGACTATACTTCACACTATTTACTACACAAACTACCTACCTAACCTTTGAAGGAAGAATTTATCTAATCAGATTAAAAAATAAAACATTGCCCTCCCTATAATTAGGCCTAATCGTCAAATTGAACACAAGTTAATGAAACAATTTTGATATTCCTTTAAAATTTTAAAGTGAAATTTTGCACAAGATGTTCTAAAATTCTAAGGGCATAGAACCATGCCATAAATCTTGTGACTATTTCATGCTTGTGGGCAATATCTCTCTTTTTTTTTTTTTTTTTTTTTTTTCCCGTACGCGGGCCTCTCACTGTTGTGGCCTCTCCCATTGAGGAACACAGGCTCCGGACGCGCAGGCTCAGCGGCCATGGCTCATGGGCCGAGCCGCGCATGTGGGATCTTCCCGGACCGGGGCACGAACCCGTGTCCCCTGCATCATCAGGCGGACTCTCAACCACTGCGCCACCAGGGGAGCCCGGCAATATCTCTTTGTTCCAAACAATCTGACGCTCCTCAGTGCTAAATTGGGAGCGTGAGTTATTTTTTGTCAGCCTCTTATTTTCAGTAAGTCTTCAGGTTTTTTATTGACATTATTTAATTCTCATAATAAGCCTGATAATTGGTAAAAAGTATGAAGGAGTGATATTCAAAGCAAATTTAAAAATTATAGATGTGTTTAAACATTAGGAAGGATAGATACAGGGTAGGAATAATACTGTTTAAGTATTTCCTACATTCTGAGTAGAGTTCTTAGCACATGGTCACTATAGTCAGAGTAACAGATCACTGAACCTCAGGAAAGCCTATTTTATGTGGGTAAATAATACAGGGACAGAAATAGATTTCATATCACACGCCAACTACAATTCATTGCCAGTAGTTATCAAAATGTGGTCTTAAAAAGATACAGAGGCAGCATGTGGGCTCAGTGAGAAGGAGTGCTGTGATGGTTAGTAATGTCGGCCATAACAAGGAAAAGAAGCAAAGCATACATTTGCCAACACTGGAAAAATTCAAACTACAAAAATGCTTGAGGACGTAAATGTGAAACTATGTTGCTGCCATAGTTTCCTCATTTCTTTATTTTGTTGTAGTTACTACTTTCTTTTTTCAAGTAATGTTCTTCAAGTGGCCGAGCATTGTAGGAGAAAGTTGGGGGAATATACAGATTATGTGTTTGCTTATTCCCATGAATGAGGGCATAGTCATTTTCTACATCCTTGTATTTGCTTAGCAGAACATAAAATAACAGGCTGTGCTCTGCTACAAATTCTTTTTGGAATTTTAATATACTCCATTGATGAAGTCTGATAAGTCCAGAGAAAATCTATCTGGAGATGTAAAAACGTTATCCTCTTTTCCTATAATCATAAACAGTGCGGTGGTTGTATACTGTGTAGTGGAAAGAACAAGGACTTTGCAGTTGGTGGACCTCATTCAAATTCCTGATCTAGTAATTACTTGCTGTGTACCCCTGGGAAATTTAGCCTCTTTGAGTCTCTGTTTCCTTACATGAGGGATGGAGATAATAACAGTGAGGATTACATGACATGACAGATAAAAGTGCCTAGTACAATAACTGGCACATAGTAGGCTCTCAACAAATAGCAGTAATAGTTATTGTTGATAATGATTAATAGAACTTGTATCAATATTAGGACTGGTATTAACATTAGTGGTAGTATATTGTGGCAACAGTTCATGTGAATAGAATTTAGATTTTCTAATGGGTAGAAGTTTCACACTTCCTGATTAATACTTAATATTCTGTCTTCCTTCCGCAAAGCTTTGCTTATCACTCGATTACAACACTAGTTTTGGCCAGCCAGTTATTTCTCTGTCAGGAAAAAAACCATTAAAACTGTTAGTTACAAAAATTAAACAGAACAAGTTGTCCATGACTTCGTTTATAGAGATAACCTATTTAGTAAGTGATGATTACGGACAGCCTAGGCAGCACTTAGCAACATGTTTTCAAAATGAATAGAAACATTTCTAACAAACTGTTGAAAGTTATTGCCCTCAGGAGACAGCATTGCAGGTGCTTTATTAATTGGATGGAGGGAAGTAGTACCATTTAGTCTTATAATGTTTACTTGCAGTTCTCCAAAGCAGATGATACTGGTTTGAGCTTTTCCTTACCTTCATGATTCACATATTACCAGAAGCCAAGTACTTGAAAAGTTCAACAGTTGATTTATATGTACTAAGGAGAGTGGTGGTTCCAGTTCCTAAGAGCTAAAATATTATAAGATCCTTAATTATGGCCTAGCAGGTAGTGAGAATATTCCTATGTGCCTTGGCCTGGGTGGAATATGATTTCTGTCATGGACTGGTCCATCTGGTCAATTGTTACCTGTTTCTGAATGCTACCTTTTAGCTGATGTTGTCGAGGAGCCCATAATCTATAAAATTCTTATCAGTGACATGCTGGGCATCTGGAGCAGGATTGGGAGAAAGAATTATTCTCCTATTACACTGCAGCGCTGTCCAAAAGGCACTGTCCAGCTGATTTCAGCCTAGTGCACTCAGTAGGCTACGGTGTATGGAAGAAACAGGGGTGGGGGTTAAGAGGTTGGAGGGTGAGTGTATAGGACGATGTAGGTAGGGTGGAGAAGGTAGGGCTGGGTGAAGGGACAGCCATATAGTCATCAATCTACTTCGTGCTATTAAACTACCGGGCCCCAGATGTGACTCTGGATTCCATGGCAATATGCTTGCCTCTGGGTTGATCCTGAGGGTCAGGGAAAGGGAGAAGAGGTGTTTCAAAGGGTGTGGCCAGGCAACGCTCCTGATGTCGTTCTCCATGTAGCCTTGGTCTCAAGCTGGGCCCTTTTTCCAGGGGCTGTGACAGCTACAGATATTTCTTTGAAAGGGGGTTATAAGGCATCATTGTACTGTAAATGAAAATGAAGGTAGTTTGAAATTCATGCATGAAAGGATGACTGCCTATATTACTAAGGTACTTTCTCAAATTATTTTTTTTTACAATCAATTGGATTTAAGGTTGTACTTATATCCTTACATTCACTTATATATCCATATGCTTTCTTGAGTAACAGAGAAAGCAAGAAGGTTGGGGACTTCACAGAGCTCTGAATACTCCCATGGGAGTGTGTCAGGCACAAGAATGTCAGCATTATTTGGAGTGGTTGTTCTAAATAATAAAAGCCTTCTCTGACCAACAATTTTTTTTTCTACTGGGTATTCTGTCCTTTGAAAGAAAAATTACAGATATAAGGTCTATGAAATTTCCAATATGCTGGTATAAAATGATGAAGCTGTGGGTTTCTCAGCTTTCCTCTCCCCTCTTTGTCACCTTAATTTCTTCCCCTCTTACTACTCTGTCAAGAGAATGGATAAAACCTTCTCAGGTGAATTCTTCAGAAAAAAAGCAATTAGAGTGGAATAAAAACCATGGGGACCTAGTGGGTGAGAGAGTTATGTCAGTACAGGAGTGTGAGAGAACTTTGGGAGTTTGGGGATATTAGAGAAAAGGAGCGTACAGGAGAGTTTAATAAGAGCTGCTGTGAATTATACTCTTAGACTCCTTTACCTGCTTGAGAGATACATGGGAGGAAAGACTGCAACTCTATACCCCATCATGTTTCCTTAGTCCAACATCACTCTGGGACAAGTGACTGGGCTTTGGAATTTGGGGGCTGGAGTGGCAATGTCACACTTTTGTAAGCATAAAACAAACCAGGCATTCTGTAGCTAACATTGCCATCCTTCAATCTACCACATCTCTTCTCCCTAAACGGTCTCAGTGCTCTGGGATCAGGGTAGGTGGGTGGCATTGGGGGTGAGGGGGTGGACAAGGGAAACCCACTCAGGCTGCTTTGAAAACAAGAATACTGATAAAGGTTCAGGCACGATACCCTTAGAACTCTGGTTCTTTTTGTTTCCCAAACAAAAGTATATTAAGGGTAGCACATATATCTTTGTCAGAAACAAGGATAGCAAATCAGTCACAAAAACTTCCATTTGGTCCCCCAGAGATTAGACTTTTTTTTTTTTAAGATTTTTTTTTTAATGTGGACCATTTTTAAGGTCTTTACTGAATTCGTTACAATATTGCTTCTGTTTTATGTTTTGGTTTTTTGGCCACGAGGCATGTGGGATCTCAGCTCCCCAACCAGGGATAAAACCCACACCCCCTGCATTGGAAGGCGAAGTCTTTAACCACTGGACCGCCAGGGAAGTCCCAGAGATCAGACTTTAGAATTGAATCAAACTGCCAACTTTATATAAAGCCCAACTCCTGGCCCACGTGTGGAATTACCATCACGGAGCCTGCCTTTCTCTGGCCTGCCCACTGGATTATTGCCCACCCAGTTAAAGCATAACTTCTGGCTCTCAGTCACCAGCCCTCATACTGACTTTACCTCTGGTTCATTTGGACTTTTTGATATTTTCTCATCTTAAATTCTTTATCATTATTTTCCAAATACGAGAAAGATTCATTATCTTGAAAAAGCAGGGAAGAAATTGTTTTATCTGCTTTTCTTCAAAAAGAAGGCTCTTACCTGCCTGCGTCTACAGCCATAGAACAGTCAGAGAGCTCTGTTGACGGGCACTGGCTGTGGAGTCCGTTGACCCTAAACCACAAGAGGCCCAGATTAAATGATTTCAGACTCACTCCATGATCCCTTTCTAGTAGTTCTTTCTCTTCATTATTAAAGCATGCTCATCTCTTCAATAAAACATATAAAAACAAAACACAAGAAACATTTTCTCTAACCACTTCTCTTTCTTTTCAGATACAGATTTTTTGAGAAAACAGTACTGGACTTGGTACTTTGTATAGCGCCTCTCTCTGACCTCACATTCACTCCTCCCGCACTGGGTTTGTCTTACATGATGCTAGTGAAAATGCTCTTGCAAAGGCCGCCCATGAAACCTAAACACATAGTTGCTAAATCCAATGGACACACTTCATTTTTATCTTAAGGGAGCTTCATAAAGCCTTGGACATTAAACTCCCAGGAACTGTCTCCTTTTTTTGGCTTCTAGGATACTGTGCTTTCCCTGTTTTCCTGATTATCTGTCTGGCTCTCCTTTCTCAGTCTCCTTTGGGTACACTTCTTCAATTCATTTCTTAAATCTTGGTGTTCCAAAGGTTTGCATTCTTTTCCTATTTCTTTTTATTCTTTATATTCTCCATGGGTTATCTTAACTATGCTTAAAGCTTCAGGTACAATCAATATGCTGATGATCTCCAAATCTACATCTTTAGCCCAGATATTTTTAACTGAGTTCAACCTATATAAATATAAGTGTCTACTGGATATCTTCACTTAGATGTCCCACAGGAATCTTCCACTCAATATGCATGAAATGGTCTCATTTCTATTCCAAAAACTTGTCCTTCCCCCTCTCTCTCAGTGGTAATACCATCAACCAACTTGTCTAAGAAAGAAACCTGACAGATATCTTGATTCTTTTCTCCTCCTTCCTTGTTCACTCAATGACCAAGACACATTGGTTTTCATTATCTAGTAATAAATCCATTTTCTTATCTCCTGACTCCAAACTTATTCTCATTTCATAAGTCAGGCCCTGACATTTCCTAGCTTGGATTGCTGAAAACATATAACTCTCTCTGTTTCCCATCTTGCTCCTTGCTTTACACTTTTAGTTTAAATCAGCCCTAGAGTGATCTTTCAGAAATGCAAATGTGATCATGCCCTTCTCTTGCTTAAAATCCTTCAATGGCTGCCCATTGCTTTTACGATAAAATTCAAAATGGCCCCCACGCCCACTCTCACCATTACAGCCTCCTGTGCTGGACTGCTTTAGGGAAGACGGGCTAGAATAATAGTTTAATCTCAGCTATTTCATGCTTGGCTTCACTTTACTGAGGCTGCCAATTAGTGATTTAGAGGTGAACTCTTCTATGCTCTGCTATGAACTGAGGTCTGTTTCAAGTAGTTCTTGAAGAGCCTTTGGCTTTATTGTCACTAAAACCTGCACTTACTTGAACTTGTGACCTAAAGTTGAACATTTGTATATCCTATTGGCCATCCCCTGAGTCAGGAAAGTAAGCTTTGAAAACGCTTTGGTTATTTGTAAGTCCAATTTGGCCTAAAGAAATCTATTTTCAACTTAACAATATTTTAAATGTTATATGTTCAGACATAGGTGGCAGTGTTTTTTTTTTTTTTCTTCTACTCTCCCTCTTATAATTGCTTTTCAGAGAGAAGTGAGTTGATCTCTCAACGCTACTGACTTTTATAAAATGGTGGATGAGTGCTTTCATTTTCTTGTCTTGTCATCCGTCTTTCTCTGGTTTTAGCAATGGAAGGTAACAACAGCTGGGTGTGATCATATCAGCAGGAGACATCCTTGCTCCTGGCTGATTCACAAATTGCCCCTGTCTTGCTTGCCATTTCAAAGAGAGGAATAGAATATAGAATGGACAAGAAAATTAAAGGGGCTGCACACACACACACGCACGCACACACATAAGATTTTCTTCTTATAAAGGTAAGAAGAAAATCAGTAAGTCAAGAAAGGAATTAGAAATACCATAGACCCACACAGGAAAAAATATTTAAAAAGTGATTCAGAAAGATTAGATATGGACAAAAGGAAAGGGGAACTTGTTTTCTTGTGGAAAAAAATCATTTTTTTAAATGTTAATAAATTGCTTTTTCAGCTGATAAATAAAATATGGTTTATACAGAATATTCTAAAAGGTAGACAACTAGACAGTTATCAAGGCAAACTTTCTCCTCTTTACCTGTTAGTCTTGTCTACAGCCTGAAAGAAATTATGATTGTCAAGGGGAAAAATCAATATTATGCATCTTACACAAGGATGTCCTCTACCAGGGTGTGAAGGGCACTGGGATTGCGGATCAGCTTGTCAAGGAAGCTGACAATGTCAGTAAATTTTGGTCTGTGATTTCTCTCCTTCTGCCAGCAATGGAGCATCAGCTGGTGTAGAGATGCTGGACAGCCCATGGGAGCCGGAAGTCTGTAGCCTTCTTCAATGGACAGAATGACCTAAATGCAAACATACAGAGGTTATTCTCTTACTTTTGGGTACAAGTAATACATATGCTAAGTTATAATTCCTTTTATAGAGGAAGTGGAAGCCAAAACATTGGTAAGCATGAAAACTACTTGTGAGTACATGTGGTCCAGACGAGGATAAATACGAAAGTTGTGAACAAGAATTGCAAGTATCTTCGTAGCATCTGCTGACACCCCTTGAGAGGAAAAATATGTTTTTAAAATTTGTGGTATACATATGGGAGGTTAAATTTCATCCCAATGTCCAGAAATAGTTTTTGTGTGATTTAGCTGGAATGCCTCAAAACCCAATTAGGACATCAGAAATTTAGTCTAAGATTGATGCATTTAATACAAACCACATGTGCCAAATGTTTTAAGTAAAACTGTACTTCTGCAGAAGCACTGAATTCCTGATTCATTTTTTATCCCTTTATAATAATGTCAGTGAGTATTCTTTTTGTAGCCATCCTTCCTTCTTTCTTCTTTACCGTCTAGTTAATTCTTTATTTTATTTATTTGGTTGCACCGGGTCTTAGTTGCAGCAGGCGGGCTCCTTAGTTGTGGCACGTGGGCTCCTTAGTTGTGGTATGTGAACTCTTAGTTGTGACATGCATGTGGGATCTAGTTCCCTGACCAGGGATCGAACCCGGGTCCCCTGCATTGGGAGTACAGAGTCTTAACCACTGTGCCACCAGGGAAGTCCCTGCCTCTTTAACTTTTCTTCACTTACTTCTGTCTTTCCCTTAGTCTGACACTGATGTGATTATGAAGTCCTTTCAGAACTTCTAAGGTCATTTAATCTTTGAAATGCTATCAGTGCCCAGCTTAAGGCCACAGAGCAACAGGACATTCAGCCTGAGTATCTTCTGGGCCAGTACTCTCCAATAGAACTTTCCATGATGACGGAAATGTTCTCTCTGTCCAACATGGTGGCAAGTAGTCACATGTGGTTATTGAGCATTTGAAATGTGGCTAGTAAGACTGAGGAACTGAATTTTTAGTTTTAGTTTAATTAATTGACATTAAATTTTAAATAGCCACATGTGGCAAGTGGCTACTCTATAGGACAGTGTAGCTTTAGGGACAGGATAAGAAGCCAAAGTTAACTTTGGCTGTATAAGATAAGCCATAACTGTATTATTATTATTTTTATTGTACTTAGGAAATCACATATAAGATAAGGTAAGATATTTATCTATTTCTCTGTTTAATATACTACCCACTGGGAATTTCTTAACAATGCAATAAAGTTGACCTGGAACTTATGTAGCTTATTTTTTAATAAAGTGTTCAAAGGTATTCATGTGACTATTCTTACATTGTCTCTGGGAGAAAGACAAAGGAAAGGGTTTATTTACCCCTTCTTTTTTTTTTTTTTAACATTTGTCTGCTTTTATTTTAAGAAGGCAAGGAAGTGTGTAAAGAAGTTTTCAAAATTCTCCAATTGTTAAAATTTAACAAAACAGTTAAAAAGAAAAACTTTGCATAGAGAAGGCACTGAACTGGAACCACATTTTTATAGACTAGGTGGTTCTCTGGGAGGGTTTTTAAAGGATTGTTGCTCAGGATTTGCCTAAAGCAGGGCAGGCTCTCTGAAATCCACAGCCCCCCCTCTCTAAAATGCCACTATTGTGAGGAAAAATGAAAGTCTTTTAAAAGGTGCATCTTATGGTCCTGTGTAGGCATCTTCCCCCTGCCCCTCAAAATGGAGGTGTCTGGTAGGCTAGGACCCAAGCTTTTCCGTTGATATTTCCCCCATTTTTGATGTGGGAAAATTGAGGGACAGACGAATATTTAAAGACAGGCACAATTCAAGCTTACCTCTTCCCTGTGCCAACAACAGAAATACAAAAATGTAAGTGTAAATATTGTTATCAGTGCTCTCTTTATTGTACCACCATCTACACAATTTCATTTTCTATAATAATAAAAAAACCACATCTCCTTTTAATTTCTTTTTTAATTGACACTATTTGACATGACTCTAAAATATCTATAATTTATGCTAGAGGCAGTCTGTAAAAAGAAGCAAAAATATGCCTTCAGGAACCTCTTAACTGCTAAGCTTTAGCTTTTTTCGTAATAGGGAATGTCTCATAATCCCATCTGTGTCTTTGTGACCAAAACACTTTAACCTGTCAGGATACTAGCTTTTTTCTGTTCATTTTATATTCCGTTATTGAATAGGATTTTTTCTTATCTGTTTTCTGACTACTTTTGCTTGAATTTTAAGACATTTTGCAACACATTTTAGTAAAACAGGATGTGTATAAAAATGCTTATAATGCATCAAAACTACTGTGGATAGTTTTGAAAAGTAACTAAGAAAAATAGGATAGAACTCCATTATAGAAAGACTTTAAAATCCCACCCCAGGAGAGCTCTCTAGTCGATTTCACAGTTACCTAATTGTAAGTGCATAGAATAAAATGGATGACAAGTGAAGTTATAGTCTGAGAAAAGAATTAGCTGCCTTTATTGAGCATCATGTGCTAGATGCTTTGCATAGTTTTCTTCATTTACTGCTTAAAATAACTCAGTATGGTAGTTATTATTATACCTATTTTTAAATGAGAAAATTTAGACTCAGAGATGTTAGGAAACTTGCCTAAATTCACACAGCATAGGTGGCAGAGCTGAAATTTGTTTCTTTTAGCTTCCAAACTTTTCCTCTGGCCATTCCCCAGGAATGCTTTTCAGTTCTCATGATAACATCTTCCTCTCCAATTTTATATCAACTGATGTAATTTTAGGAGTGATGATTACCATTTTATCTATTGTTATACATCTGCTAATTGGGCTTCAATGTTTTTACTTGGATCCTAAGCTTTATATTCTGGGTAAATCAAAAACATATTTACGGGCTTCCCTGGTGGCGCAGTGGTTGAGAGTCCGCCTGCCGATGCAAGGGACACGGGTTCGTGCCCCGGTCCGGGAAGGTCCCACATGCCGCGGAGCGGCTTGGCCCATGTGCCATGGACGCTGAGCCTGCTCATCTGGAGCCTGTGCTCCGCAACGGGAGAGGCCACAACAGTGGGAGGCCCGTACACCGTAAAAAAAAAAAAAAAAAAAAAAAAAAAAAAAAAAAAATTTACTTCTTAGTTTGCAAAATGTAATCTCTGGCTGAACAGAGTAATTTCTGTGTGCATCTGAGTCCTGCACACATTTCTATTATTGCATCTGTTACATTGTATTATAATATTTGATCTGCTTCCTCTCAGGCTAAACATACATAAAAGAAGGAATTATGTCCCTATATTTTGTATTCTCATCCCTTAGTATGGTGCCTGATACATTAATAAATGTTATTGACAAAAACAAAAGCTATTAGAAGAAATTTTGGGATTTGTCTTGATAGAGAGTAGACTCTTAGAAAACCTGGAGTCTCAAGCTACCCAAGATGGATTCAAAGCAGAAGCATGACAGCATTTGAAGTACCTCAGAAGGAAATATTAATAAAAAACTGGGGTATCAAGTAGTATTGTTCAAAATGATATAATTTCTCCCTGGTTTGGCTAGACAACAGCCAGGTGAGATTGGGTCTTGCTCTTGTCTAAGACAGAGGGCACTGGACCCAACGTCAGCTTCCTGTAAAGACTGGTGGTTTCTTACTCCTGTCCAGAAGGTTTACTATTTCCCATTGACCCAAACGTCCTTAGCTGCTGGGGAGCTGACTTTTCCAGACAACTCCTGTAAACAGCTGACACTCACATCCAGCCTGCTTGGTGTCAAGCAGGCTGTTTACTCTCTTTTGACAAAGTTACTCTCATGATTGGCCTGTAAGGAGACAGAATGACAAGAAAGTGTGGTCCTTCACCTGGAACCTTTATCCATAATGTGTTCAGCAACGTGTCTGGTCCCAGAATGCCTTTCTGTGGGGAGAGTGGGAGGTTCAGGGACTCATGACATTACTTCTTGCTGACCTCTGGCTTTAAAGCTTCCTCTGTTCTTTAACTTGTGACTTTGTGAAATATGTCCTGAGCCCTGGTTCATGACAGATGTCAAACCTGAAGTTCCCACCTTATAGGAAAATATTAATAACAACAGTAACAACAGTGACAATAATAATAACAGCTAACAATTACTGAAAGCTCTTGGAAACTTCCAGGTGCCATTTCTAAATGATTTACATGCATCAACTCTTTTAATCCTTACAGTAATACTATGAGGTAGGTATTATTGTTATCCTCATTTTACAGACAAGGAATTTAAACACAGAGAGGTTTAATTTGTTGAAGATCACACATGTAAAAATTCTGGTTTTGAAGGTAGCTAGAGAAGAGATTTAAGCAATATGATTCACGAAGATGGTTAAAAGATACAGCATCTTTCTAATGGATTTTTAATTTATTTATCCAAACAGATCTATATTAATCACTTAAAATATACTATTGAGCATACCGTGTATAAGGGATAACATAATGAGTAAGAAATATTTCTGTCTTTAGGAAATGTATAATCTAGCGAAGGTGACGAAGGAGTCTGAATATGGTAAGTGCCACGTAGAACAGGGAGTTATGGAAGCTTTTCAGAGGAGTACCTAACCCAGCCTTGGGGAGGCCTCTCAGAGGAGGTGAACTGAATGTAGAGGGTAGCAGGGTCGACTAGACTAGATGGGTCCAAGAGAGGAGACGTGACCTGATCAGGGAATGAAAGTAGATTTCTGCAGCTAGAATAGAGTCTTCAAAGAGAGGAATGGTGAGATTTGAGGCTCAAAGGTTAAGTAAAAACTATATTTCTTGAGATCATGAATGATTTTACATGCTATAAATACAGACTTTATGCAAAGGGTTTTAGCAAGTAAATGACATTAGATTTATCTTTTGGAAGTTCACTCTGGCTGCAATGTGAAGAGTGCATCGGAGGGCATGGGAAGCCTGAGGGAGGCTTGCAGTGATCCAGGAGAGAGGTCAGATGGTCTTAGTGAAAGCAGTGGACGTGGGGTACAAGAAATAGACTGATCTGACAGGAATGCGGGATTAGGGTGAAATTGGGTATGGAAGTAGAGGGAGAAGAGAAGAATGACTTCTAGGTTTTTGGCTTGGTCAACTAGTAAAGATAGAAGACAAAGGAGGAGAAGCAATTTTGGGGCTGGAGTGACCATGAGTTAAATTTTCTGTGATCTTTCTGGCTTCGGATTCAAGTAACATATAAAACTTTGAGAGCTTATTATATGTCAATTTCTGGGCTAGGTATTTTAACACAGCGTACCTTATTTAGATCTCAAGACACCTATGTGAGTGTGGTTCTACATATTTTGTAGGTAAGAAAACTGAAGCTCAAACTAATGAACAGATTGGGTCAATATCACATAGCTAATAATGCCCTGCAGAATGGACTAATTATCACCGTGGTAGCCTCTGAATCATGATAGTGGTAGAGAAAAATCTGTCCTGAGTCTTGAGCCACATACCTGACTCATTCTCCCAGAATTAGCTCTTGAGCCTCTCTTACACATTTACACACTCCATGCTTTCCCTCTCACCTACTTGCTCATGACTTTTATGCTTGAAGCTCCAGCTCAGCTTTCTCTCCAGATTTCTCCATCTATTGTCTATGGGACATAACACTTCATAAAGTTGTCATATAGGTGCCATGATTGTTTTTGTTCAAAACTAACCCTGTTCCTGCTTTGGCATTAATTAAATTAATTAATTAATCAATTAACTTTATTTTTGGCTGTGTTGGGTCTTCGTTGCTGCGTGCGGGCTTTCTCTAGCTGCGGCAAGCAGGGCCTACTCTTCGTTGTGGTACGCGGGCTTCTCATTGCAGTGGCTTCTCTTGTTGCGGAGCACGGGCTGTATGCATGCTGGCTTCAGTAGTTGCGGTGTGAGAGCTTCAGTAGTTGTGGCACGTGGGCTCAGCAGTTGTGGCTCTTGGGCTCTAGAGCACAGGCTCAGTAGTTGTGGTGCACGGGCTTAGTTGCTCCGCAGCATGTGGGATCTTCCCGGACCAGGGCTCAAACCCGTGTCCCCTGCATTGGCAGGTGGATTCTTAACCACTGTGCCACCAGGAAAGCCCCTGCTTTGGCATTTCTGTCCTCTGAAAAGGGTACCATTCTTCTTCCAGTGATTTACGTCAGAGATCAGGGAGTCATCTGGGCCTTTGCCTTTCCGGGTGCTCAAAATTAACTTAAGACACGTTGATTCCACCACCTTCATATATTTTAAATCTGCTCCAGTTTTAATCCTCTCTTCAAATGATTTATTTTTCATTTTGATCACTGCAACAACCACCTAACTAGTCTTTTTGTTTCTCCTTTTCCTCCCTCAATCATCTCCCGTAGTGCACCCAAAGCAATCCTGCTGATGTGAAACTGTGATCACGTTCCTGAAATTCTGCAATGGCTCACCATGACCCTGGCTCTCAGTCCTCACCTCTGGCTGCATCCTGTTTCCCCTTTGCTTTGGCCACTACAAAACACTTGCAGACTCTCAGCTGGGCAAGCCGAGTTCAAGAGCAGGAACTGTTTCTTTTTTCCATATGTTCCCAGCATCTAAAACAATGCCTTGTCAAGTCAAAGAGTGAGCTCCAATTGTCATATATGTGACCTATGAAAGCTTTATATTAACCTTTATCTTCATTAACATGTCTTTTGTGGGAAGTTTTGTTTTATAGGTATTTCTGATTCCCTAGTCAAGGACTGACAGGGAGCCAGGAGCATATGGGGTGTTTTGTCTAAAAGACTAAATGAGGTTTATTGTTTTAGGATATGAAGGGGTGATAATTAACTAGAGAGAATTTTGTTAGCAGTATGGTTTTATGATAGCTGTAGGCTGTCATCCTTTGGAGAAGAGTTATACAAGGTTATACCTTTCTTTTAAAATGTAAGAAGAAAATTAAAACAAAGTGAAAAAATATGAAAATGACTGCAGTGATAACTTCTATGCAGAGGTAGAAGAAATTAGATTCTGTCAGAAATTACCATCTAAAACCTGGCTGGTTATTCTAAATAGATCATACTGGTTCCTTGTCAATGACACTGCAATTTTTAGCAGCCTAGAATCTACACAAGGCTCAGTTGGGACATGTAGCAGACTGTTCTGCTCTTGCTGAATCTGATGAGTTTTCCAATTGTGTTGACAGTTTCTGAATCAAAGCAGGCAATGTGCACCTTTTATTAAACTAGGCAAACAAGGAGTAGACAGTCAATATGAAGACACTGAGATATCCCTGAACAATACTATTGAACAAAGACTGCTTGGGCTGTGCAGGGAATCACATTATTATAACACTGCTAAACAACTCCTAAAGAGAAGCACATTGAATTTACTTATTTAAAAAGTTATTTTAAAAGAAACTGTCTCAAAATTTTAGCAAGGGTTGAAATGTACACTAGTAAATGGACTGTGAAATGGTTTTACTTCTATCTTCCCTCTAAATATTCATGATGGCTTTGTTGATAAATTCAATTCATCGACCTTAATTTCAGGTTGAAGGGGGATGGTGAAGCAAAGAGTTCCAGTATATCCTTACTTTTTGTGATAATGATTACTTATAGATATTAGGACGTTTAGGTTTATAAAACAGTAATACTGAAAACACTGGTAATGTATTTTCCTGATATGCAATATAATGATTGTGTCTGCATAGGCAAAAGAAAAAAAGAAAGGAAAGAAGTAGGTATAAGTCAATAACATTTATAATATTATACCTATTTTCTTAGTCAATATTTTTCAACATACAGAATTTATAATTCAGTGAAAAACAATCAAAATCCAAATGAAATGCAGTGTACATTAGAAAAAGAGGGGGACAGAGTGATGAAAGAATAAGATACAGAGAGAAAACAATTTTTCCGAAGCTAATTTATAATTTAAATCATAAGGGCATGGAAACCTACGTTTCCTTTCAAACTTTAAGATGAAGAATTTCTTAAACCTTACACTTAAGACAGTTCTCTAACCTCATTTTTTGGAAGTTGATATAGAATGTCAAGGATCTATAAAAATGGAGAGTGCTTGCCCTTAGTAGGTTACCACCTTTCAGATTGTTGAATGAGTGGACAAAATGGGGGAAAATATGAAGTGTAGGATTCATAGGTTAAAAGATTGCTGATGATATGATTTATGGTTTGGAAAATCTTTAGCCCTAACAGTTGAAAGTCACACCTTTTTTTTTTTTTTTGGCCACATCACATGGCTTGTGGGATCTTAGTTTCCCAGCCAGGGATTGAACCCGGGCCCTCAGCAGTGAAAGTGCTGAGTCCTAAACACTGGACCGCCAAGGAATTCCCAAAAGTCACACTTCTTGAGACTGAGATAATTAACACCTTCTAAGCAACTATGCTTCAGTTTTTAAGTAGTGGAAAGAGCATTAGTGAAGGAGTCACCTGAACTGCATCGCTGTCCTAAACAAGCTCTGCTCTTAGGAAAGTCTCTGTCTCCTCATTAAGAAAAGGAAACTAGATTCAGTACTTGTGATTGTACTTTTCAGCTCAAAAAGCTATGTTTCTAGAGTCAGTGAAACTGAAGGCTTAATCTGCAGGACCTCTGGTAACATCTCTTGATCTCCAAGTTCTGTAGCATCCAGATCTAGATTTGGCTTCCTTTGAAAGGACTGTTTCCCACAGGGCTCCTGGTGCAGAAAGACAAAAATCCAGATAGGGACATACTATATCCCAGCAAACTAAGACTAGGAAGATTTGGGGAACCATGATGTTTTTGTTTTGTTTTTTAATTGGAGTAGAGTTGATTTACAATACTGTGTTAGTTTCTGATGTACAACAAAGTGAGTCAGCTATATGTATATATATATATATCCCCTCCCTCTTGGACCTCCTTCCCAACCCCCCATCCCACCCACCTAGGTCACCAAAGAGCATGGAGCTGAGCTTCCTGTGCTATACAGCAGGTTCCCACTAGCTATCTATTTTACACATGGTAGTGTATATATGTCAATCCCAATTACCAATTCATCCCAGCCCCTCTCCTCATTCTCCTATGTCCACATGTCCGTTCTCTATATCTGTGTCTCTATTTCTGCCCTGCAAATAGGTCCATCTGTACCATTTTTCTAGATTCCACATATATGCGTTAATATACGATATTTGTTTTTCTCTTCTGACTTACTTCACTCTGTATGACAGACTCTAGGTCCATCCACATCTCTACAAATGACCCAATTTCATTCCTTTTTATGGCTGAGTAATATTCCATTGTATATGTATACCACATATCTTCTTTATCCATTCATTTGTTGATGGGCATTTAGGTTGTTTCCATGACCTGGCTTTTGTAAATAGTGCTGCAATGAATATTGTGGTGCATGTGTCTTTTTGAATTATGGTTTTCTCAGGGTACATTCTGGGTCATATGGTAGCTTTATTTTTAGTTTTTTAAGGAACCTCCATACTGTTCTCCATAGTGGCTGTATCAATCTATATTCCCACCAATAGTACAAGAGAGTTCCCTTTTCTCCACACCCACTCCAGCATTTATATTGTTTGTAGATTTTTTTTTAACAACTTTATTGGAGTATAATTGCTTTACAATGGTATGTTAGTTTCAGCTTCACAACAAAATGAATCAGTTATATATATACGTATATTCCCATATCTCTTCCCGCTTGCATCTCCCTCCCTCCCACCCTGCCTATCCCACCCCTCCAGGCGGTCACAAAGCACCGAGCTGATCTCTCTGTGCTATGCGGCTGCTTCCCACTAGCTAACTACCTTACTTTTGGTAGTGTATATATGTCTATGCCTCTTTATCGCTTTGTCACCGTTTACTCTTCCCCCTCCCCATAGCCTCAAGTCCATTCTCTAGTAAGTCTGTGTCTTTATTCCTGTTTCACCCCTAGGTTTTTCATGACATTTTTTTTTAAATTCCATATATATGTGTTAGCATACGGTATTTGTCTCTCTCTTTCTGACTTACTTCACTCTGTATGACAGACTCTAGGTCTATCCACCTCATTACAAATAGCTCAATTTTGTTTCTTTTTATGGCTGAGTAATATTCCATTGTATATATGTGCCACATCTTCTTTATCCATTCATCCGATGATGGACACTTAGGTTGTTTCCATCTCTGGGCTATTGTAAATAGAGCTGCAATGAACATTTTGGTACATGACTCTTTTTGAATTATGGTTTTCTCAGGGTATATGCCCAGTAGTGGGATTGCTGGGTCATATGGTAGTTCTATTTGTAGCTTTTTAAGGAACCTCCATACTGTTCTCCACAGTGGCTGTATCAATTTACATTCCCACCAACAGTGTAAGAGGGTTCCCTTTTCTCCACACCCTCTCCAGCATTTATTGTTTCTAGATTTTTTGATGATGGCCATTCTGATTGGTGTGAGATGATATCTCATTGTAGTTTTGATTTGCATTTCTCTAATGATTAGTGATGTTGAGCATTCTTTCACGTGTTTGTTGGCAGTCTGTATATCTTCTTTGGAGAAATGTCTATTTAGGTCTTCTGCCCATTTTTGGATTGGATTGTTTGTTTTTTTGTTATTAAGCTGCATGAGCTGCTTATAAATTTTGGAAATTAATCCTTTGTCAGTTGCTTCATTTGCAAATATTTTCTCCCATTCTGAGGGTTGTCTTTTGGTCTTGTTTATGGTTTCCTTTGCTGTGCAAAAGCTTTGAAGTTTAATTAGGTCCCATTTGTTTATTTTTGTTTTTATTTCCATTTCTCTAGGAGGTGGTTCAAAAAGGATCTTGCTGTGATTTATGTCATAGAGTGTCCTGCATATGTTTTCCTCTAAGAGTTTGATAGTTTCTGGCCTTACATTTAGGTCTTTAATCCATTTTGAGCTTATTTTTGTGTATGGTGTTAGGGAGTGATCTAATCTCATACTTTTACATGTAGCTGTCCAGTTTTCCCAGCACCACTTATTGAAGAGGCTGTCCTTTCTCCACTGTACATTCCTGCCTCCTTTATCAAAGATAAGGTGACCATATGTGCGTGGGTTTATCTCTGGGCCTTCTATCCTGTTCCATTGATCTATATTTCTGTTTTTGTGCCAGTACCATACTGTCTTGATTACTGTAGCTTTGTAGTATAGTCTGAAGTCAGGAAGCCTGATTCCTCAGGCTCCGTTTTTCTTTCTCAAGATTGCTTTGGCTATTTGGGGTCTTTTGTGTTTCCATACAAATTGCGAAATTTTCTGTTCTAGTTCTGTGAAAAATGCCAGTGGTAGTTTGATAGGGATTGCATTGAATCTGTAGATTGCTTTGGGTAGTAGAGTCATTTTCACAATGTTGATTCTTCCAATCCAAGAACATGGTATATCTCTCCATCTATTTGTATCATCTTTAATTTCTTTCATCAGTGTCTTATAATTTTCTGCATACAGGTCTTTTGTCTCCTTAGGTAGGTTTATTCCTAGGTATTTTATTCTTTTTGTTGCAGTGGTAAATGGGAGTGTTTTCTTGATTTCACTTTCAGATTTTTCATCCTTAGTGTATAGGAATGCCAGAGATTTCTGTGCATTAATTTTGTATCCTGCTACTTTAACAAATTCATTGATTAGCTCTAGTAGTTTTCTGGTAGCATCTTTAGGATTCTCTATGTATAGTATCATGCCATCTGCAAAGAGTGACAGCTTTACTTCTTCTTTTCTGATTTGGATTCCTTTTATTTCCTTTTCTTCTCTGATTGCTGTGGCTAAAACTTCCAAAACTATGTTGAATAAGAGTGGTGAGAGTGGGCAACCTTGTCTTGTTCCTGATCTTAGTGGAAATGCTTTCAGTTTTTCACCATTCAGGACAATGTTGGCTGTGGGTATATCATATATGGCCTTTATTATGTTGAGGAAAGTTCCCTCTATGCCTACTTTCTGCAGGGTTTTTATCATAAATGGGTGTTGAATGTTGTCAAAAGCTTTCTCTGCATCTATTGAGATGATCATATGGTTTTTCTCCTTTAATTTGTAAATATGATGTATCACGTTGATTGATTTGCGTATATTGAAGAATCCTTGCATTTCTGGAATAAACCCCACTTGATCATGGTATATGATCCGTTTAATGTGCTGTTGGATTCTCTTTGCTAGTATTTTGTTGAGGATTTTTGCATCTATGTTTATCAGTGATATTGGCCTGTAGTTTTCTTTCTTTGTGACATCCTTGTCTGGTTTTGGTATCAGGGTGATGGTGGCCTCGTAGAATGAGTTTGGGAGTGTTCCTCCCTCTGCTATATTTTGGAAGAGTTTGAGAAGGATAGGTGTTAGCTCTTCCCTAATTGTTTGATAGAATTCGCCTGTGAAGCCATCTGGTCCTGGGCTTTTGCTTGTTGGAAGATTTTTAATCACAGTTTCAATTTCAGTGCTTGTGATTGTTCTGTTCATATTTTCTATTTCTTCCTGATTCAGTTTTGGCAGGTTGTGCCTTTGTAAGAATTTGTCCATTTCTTCCAGGTTGTCCATTTTATTGGCATAGAGTTGCTTGTAGTAATCTCTCATGATCTTTTGTATTTCTGCAGTGTCAGTTGTTACTTCTCCTTTTTCATTTCTAATTCTATTGATTTGAGTCTTCTTCCTTTTTTTCTTGATGAGTCTGGCTAATGGTTTATCAATTTTGTTTATCCTTTCAAAGAACCAGCTTTTAGTTTTATTGATCTTTGCTATCGTTTCCTTTATTTCTTTTTCATTATTTCTGACCTGATCTTTATGATTTCCTTCCTTCTGCTAACTTTGGGGTTTTTTTGTTCTTCTTACTCTAATTGCTTGAGGTGCAAGGTTAGGTTGTTTATTCAAGATGTTTCCTGTTTCTTAAGGTAGGATTGTATTGCTATAAACTTCCCTCTTAGAACTGCTTTTGCTGCATCCCATAGATTTTGAGTCATCGTGTCTCCATTGTCATTTGTTTCTAGGTATTTTTTGATTTCCTCTTTGATTTCTTCAGTGATCACTTCGTTATTAAGTAGTGTATTGTTTAGCCTCCATGTGTTTGTATTTTTACAGATCTTTTCCTGTAATTGATATCTAGTCTCATAGCATTGTGGTCAGAAAAGATACTTGATACAATTTCAATTTTCTTAAATTTACCAAGGCTTGATTCGTGACCCAAGATATGATCTATCCTGGAGAATGTTCCATGAGCACTTGAGAGAAATGTGTATTTTGTTGTTTTCGGATGGAATGTCCTATAAATATTAATTAAGTCCATCTTGTTTAATGTATCATTTAAAGCTTGTGTTTCCTTATTTATTTTCATTTTGGATGATCTGTCCATGGGTGAAAGTGGGGTGTTAAAGTCCCCTACTATGAATGTGTTACTGTCGATTTCCCCTGTTATGGCTGTTAGCATTTGCCTTATGTATTGAGGTGCTCCTATGTTGCGTGCATAAGTATTTACAATTGTTATATCTTCTTGGATCGATCCCTTGATCATTATGTAGTGTCCTTCTTTGTCTCTTCTAATAGTCTTTATTTTAAAGTCTATTTTGTCTGATATGAGAATTGCTACTCCAGCTTTCTTTTGATTTCCATTTGCATGAAATATCTTTTTCCATCCCCTTACTTTCAGTCTGTATGTGTCTCTAGGTCTGAAGTGGGTCTCTTGTAGACAGCAAATATATACGTCTTGCTTTTGTATCCATTCAGCCAAACTGTGTCTTTTGGTGGGAGCATTTAGTCCATTTACATTTAAGGTGATTATCGATATGTATGTTCCCATTCCCATTTTCTTAATTGTTTGGGTTCGTTATTGTAGGTCTTTTCCTTCTTTTGTGTTTCTTGCCTAGAGAAGTTCCTTTAGCAGTTGTTATAGAGCTGGTTTGGTGGTGCTGAACTCTCTCAGCTTTTGCTTGTCTGTAAAGGTTTTAATTTCTCCATCAAATCTGAATGAGATCCTTGCTGGGTAGAGTAATCTTGGGTGCAGGTTTTTCTCCTTCAACACTTTCAATATGTCCTGCCACTCCCTTCTGGCTTGCAGAGTTTCTGCTGAAAGATTAGCTGTTAACCTTATGGGGATTCCCTTGTGTGTTATTTGTTGTTTTTCCATTGCTGCTTTTAATATGCTTTCTTTGTATTTAATTTTTGACAGTTTGATTAATATGTGTCTTGGCGTATTTCTCCTCGGATTTATCCTGTATGGGACTCTCTGTGCTTCCTGGACTTGATTAACTATTTCCTTTCCCATATTAGGGAAGTTTTCAACTATAATCTCTTCAAATATTTTCTCAGTCCCTTTCTTTTTCTCTTCTACTTCTGGAACCCCTGTAATTCGAATGTTGGTGCGTTTAATGTTGTCCCAGAGGTCTCTGAGACTGTCCTCAGTTCTTTTCATTCTTTGTTCTTTATTCTGCTCTGCAGTAGTTATTTCCACTATTTTATCTTCCAGGTCACTTATCCGTTCTTCTGCCTCAGTTATTCTGTTATTGATCCCATGTAGAGTATTTTTCATTTCATTTATTGTGTTGTTCATCATTGTTTGTTTCATCTTTAGTTCTTCTAGGTCCTTGTTAACTGTTTCTTGCATTTTGTCTATTCTATTTCCAAGATTTTGGATCATCATTACTATCATTATTCCGAATTCTTTTTCAGGTAGACTGCCTATTTCCTCTTCATTTGTTAGGTCTGGTGGGTTTTTATCTTGCTCCTTCATCTGCTGTGTGTTTTTCTGTCTTTTCATTTTGCTTATCTTACTGTGTTTGGGGTCTCCTTTTTGCAGGCTGAAGGTTCGTAGTTCCTGTTGTTTTTAGTGTCTGTCCCCAGTGGCTAAGGTTGGTTCAGTGGGTTGTGTAGGCTTCCTGGTGGAGGGTACTAGTGCCTGTGTTCTGGTGGAAGAGGCCGGATCTTGTCTTTCTGGTGGGCAGGTCCACGTCTGGTGGTGTGTTTTGGGGTGTCTGTGGCCTTATGATTTTAGGCAGCCTCTCTGCTAATGGGTAGGGTTGTGTTCCTGTCTTGCTAGTTGTTTGGCATAGGATGTCCAGCACTGTAGCTTGCTGGTCGTTGAATGAAGCTGGGTGCTGGCGTTGAGATGGAGATCTCTGGGAGATTTTCGCCGTTTGATATTATGTGCAGCTGGGAGGCCTCTTGTGGACCAGTATCCTGAAGTTGGCTCTCCCACCTCAGAGGCACAGCACTAACTCCTGGCTGCAGCACCAAGAGCCTTTCATCCACACGGCTCCTTAATTTGGGATGATTCGTTGTTCATTCACGTATTCCACAGATGCGGGGTACATCAAGTTGATTGTGGAGCTTTAATCGGCTGCTTCTGAGCCTGCTGGGAGAGATTTCCGTTTCTCGTCTTTGCTCTCACAGCTCCCAGGGCCTCAGCTTTGGATTTGGCCCCGCCTGTGCGTGTAGGTCGCCGGAGGGCATCTGTTCTTTGCTCATTCAGGGCGGGGTTAAAGGAGCCGCTGATTCGGAGGCTCTGGTTCACTCAGGCAGGGCGTAGGGAGGGTCACGGAGTGCGGGGCGGGCCTGCGGCGGTAGAGGCCAATGTGACGTTGCCAGACTGAGGCGCGCCGTGCGTTCTCCCGGGGGAGTTGTCCGTGGTTCCCGGGACCCTGGCAGTGGCGGGCTGCACAAGCTCCCCGGAAGGGGGGTGTGGATAGTGACCTGTGTTCGCACACAGGCTTCTTGGTGGCGGTAGCAGCGGCCTTAGCGTCTCATGTGTGTCTCTGGGGTCCGCACTTTTAGCTGCGGCTCGCGCCCGTCTCTGGAGCTCCCTTAAGCAGAGCTCTTAATCCCCTCTCCTCGCGCACCAGGAAACAAAGAGGCAAGAAAAAGTCTCTTGCCTCTTCGGCAGGTCCAGACTTTTCCCTGGACTCCCTCCTGGCTAGCCGCGGTGCACTAACGCCCTGCAGGCTGTGTTCACGCCGCCAACCCCAGTCCTCTCCCGGCACTCTGACCGAAGCCGGAGCCTCAGCTCCCAGCCCCGCCCGCCCCGGCGGGCGAGCAGACAAGCCTCTCGGCTGGTGCGTGCCGGTCGGCCCTGATCCTCTGCGCTGGAATCTCTCCGCTTTGCCCTCCGCACCCCTGTTGCTGTGCTCTCCTCCGCGGCTTCGAAGCTCCCCCACTCCACTACCCGCAGTCTCCACCCGCAAAGGGCCTTCCTAGTGTGTGGACACTTTTCCTCCTTCACAGCTCCCTCCCGCTGGTGCAGGACCCATCCCTATCCTTTTGTCTCTGTTTATTTTTTTCTTTTGCCCTAACCAGGGTCGTGGGGGGTTCCTTGCCTTTTGGGAGGTCTGAGGTCTTCTGCCAGCGTTCAGTAGGTGTTCTGTAGGAGTTGTTCCACGCGTAGATGTATTTCTGGTGTATCTGTGGGGAGGAAGGTGATCTCCGCGTCTTACTCTTCCGCCATCTTCCCGGAAGTCTCCCGAGTTTATTTTTGTGTATGACGTTAGGGAGTGTTCTACTTTCATTCTTTTACATGTAGCTGTCCAGTTTTCCAGGCACCATTTATTGAAGAGGCTGTCTTTTCTCCATCGTATATTCTTGCCTCTGTTGTCATAGATTAGGTGACCATAGGTGCGTGGGTTTATCTCTGGGCTTTCTATCCTATTCCATTGATCTATATTTCTGTTTTTGTGCTAGTATCATACTGTCTTGATTACTGTAGCTTTGTAGTATAGTCTGAAGTCAGGGCGCCTGATTCTTCCATCTCCATTTTTCTTTCTTAAAATTGCTTTGGCTATTTGGGGTCTTTTGTGTTTCCATACAAATTGTAAAATTTTTTGTTCTTATGGGGAATCATGTTCACTACTATGCCAGTTCCCCTCAACAAAGTATACTTTTTGGAAATATAAACACACATTTCAAATCTACTTTTATGAAATAATCGTTTCTTTAAGAAGACAATGTTCTTAAAACTCAGGCCCATTTTACCAAGCACTCTCTAGGAAATGAAGAAATGAAGATATTTCTTCATTCATGCATCATTTCCATTTTAGAAAGATAATAGGCAATTTTAATAACATATTTCCTGGGCCCACTAAAAATATTGGAAAGCTATAGAAAAATAGTTTATGAGTACAAAGGAAAAGGGGATTTTAAAATATCCTCTTTGAGACATTTCTCCAAAGAAGAAACACAGATGGCCAATAGGCACAAGAAAGGATGCTCAACATCACTAATCATTAGAGAAATGCAAATCAAAACTGCAGTGAGGTATCACCTCATGCCAGTCAGAATGACCATCATTAAAAAGTCTACAAATAACAAATGCTGGAGAGGGTGTGGAGAAAAGGGAACCCTCTTACAGTGTTGGTGGGAATGTAAGTTGGTGCAGCCACTGTGGAAAGCCGTATGGAGGTTCCTCAGAAAACTAAAAATTGAATTACCATGTGATCCACAATCCCATTCCTGGGCATATATCCAGACAAAAGTATAATTCAAAAAGATACATGCACCCCTATGTTCATAGCAGCACTATTCACAGTAGCCAAGACATAGAAGCAATCTAAATGTCCATTGACAGATGAATGGATAAAGAAGATGTGGTACATATATACAATGGAATACTACTCAGCCACAAAGAAGAACAAAATAATGCCATTTGCAGCAACATGTATGCAATTAGAGATTATTATTCTAAGTAAGTCAGAAAAAGAAAGACAAACACCATATGATATCATTTATATGTGGAATCTAAAAAATGACACAAATGAACCTATCTATGAAACAGAAACAGAATCAGGGACATAGGGAATAGGCTGGTGGTTGCCAAGAGGGAGGGAGCTGGGAGAGGGTTGGATTGGGAGTTTGGGATTAGCAGATGGTATATACAGAATGGATAACAACAAGGTCCTACTGTATAGCACAGGGAACTATATTCAATATCCTGGGATAAATCATAAAGGAAAAGAATGTATATATATGTATAACTGAGTCACTTTGCTGTATAGCAGTAATTAACACAACATTGTAATTCAACTATATTTCAATAGACAATAAATGTTTATAAAAAATATATAGAATCTAGCATCTTACAAGAACTTCCTTTACTGTAACAATCTGGCATTTTCTACATTTTAAAGATGAACATAATAAAAACAAGATATTTGTCCTAATTGGCAAAAAAAAAAAAAAAGCCCTCTTTGTAAATATGCTTTAAAGAGAAAAAAATAATTATAAAAATTATAAGAGCAGTAGACTGTAAATTTCTTCCAACTAGAAATTGAAGGTATAATTAATTTTTTATGAGAATGTTGCTGGTATGTATATATCTTCTAGCTTTGTGGTTATTTAGAAAAAAATATTTCCTTTGAAAATTATACTGTGTTAGTAGCATACTGGTTATTGGTTTCCTCTACTTGAAACCTTACTATTTGAATTACTTACAATGGTGATTGATTGAATCTCATAATATCCCCTATTACTCTTGCCTCTGTAACAGACATGCATCATGTTAGTGTAATTAGTATGTATTTAATTAAAATGTTGCCCTTGCCTGTGTACCAATAGTAGGAATTATTGAAAAACTGAGAAAAAGAAGGTCATTTTGAAAATTGCTTTGGTAGAAACATAATCAAACAAGTGTAAAAATTCCCTCTGTAATATGGAAGGTTGAAATAATGGGAATGGGCCTTTAGCAGTTTACTGTATCTTACACAGATCATTATAAAAGGACCATTACATAATAAAGTAGAGTTTGGAAAACCTAATCAGTGACAAAAATTGGAAATGACTGGACTCTCTAAGTCATAAAATGACACTGCATTTGAGGTAAGTGGATTCTACACATCCACCATTCTTGGCTGAAATACTGACCTATAATTGAGAAAGGTTATACAATTATGAAGACAAATACAAAATATGGTAAAAGGTTATTTTCTTCCTTCTCAAATTTTGAAAAGAGAGATCAATTCAGGTAAGGTCAAAAGGTTATTTCTAACCACATCATCTATATAAAAAAGTATCCTAAAGCTGAACTCTAATTTTTTTCTTCAGGTAAGTTTCAGAAAGCAATCTAAAGCAAAACTCACTATCATATAAAAGCTTTTGAAAAGTAAGGAGAAAAAAACCCCCAAAACACTGAGGCAGTATTATGTTTTCTACTAAACCTCAAATGAGAAGTTCTCTCATAGTGGTTCTCTTTTTGGGAAACTGAACTAGCTGAGTAGCATATACCTAAACGATACCATACCTAGAAGGCATTTGGGCTTCAAATTACTTCAAGGTGAATCCTTCCTTCCCTCCCTCCCTCCCTTCCTCCCTCCCTCCCTCCCTCCCTCCCTCCCTTCCTCCCTCCCTCCCTTCCTTCCTTCCTTCCTCCCTCCCTTCCTTTCTTTTTCATTCATTCTTTCTTTTTTTTCTAAAACAGCAGCATGTCAGGGAAAAAAACAAAACAAACAAAATCCAAGTCTCCAGTCTTGCATTCAGATCATTAGTTTGAGCTAAGTTGCCTCTCATTTATGTGGTGCTAGTTTTTTCCCTACATATTAGCTCTGTGGGGATTTGATTATTTAATGTTGCCTGCTGTTCATGTTTTGCTTGCATTTTCTTTGGTTAAGCACATTACACAGTGTAAGTGTTGTAAGAACTGCAGTGCCCTTGGTGTCCTCTTTGGAGCCAGTGTAGCTCCTAGCATTACAGTGTACTCCTACTATGTAGTAAACAACAATTATTTTGAACTTGGATGAACATAACATAGAACATTATCCTGCAATACCTTAAAAAGAAAGAAAAAAATGCTAGAAAACAGCAAGGAACTATGCACCTTCAATGTGCCTGTGACATGTTTCTGGTAATAGGCTAAATATACTGATGATTAGAATTTTATTTTAAGCTACTGCCTTAAATATTTTTAATAAATATAATAAATATAGTACATTTTATAAATTTTTAACATCAAGACAAAAAAATACTGCAGAAAAGATTTATAGTTCCAAACAACAGTGAGTCAATCCACATTCTTTTGCTGACAGGAAACAATGAAAACACTTCTCTTGTGACACAGTGGCATACATAATTAAAGATGCTTTGATCTCATTACGTAGAGCTTGCGTGGTACGGAGACTCCTTTGAAAATGAGACTTCTATGGTATAGCTCAGAGGGTAAAAGCACGTACTTAGGAGTAAGTAGGGGGCTTCAACTTCAATTCTATCGTTAACCATCTAGTAACCTTGGGTAAGTTGTTTAAACTTTCTAGAAAGCCTCGTATCTACAAATGGGAGTAAAAAGAGTATCTATCTTATAGAATTATTTTGAGGAGTAAATGAGCCAATATCCTAAAATACTTGGCTCATAATAAATTCAGAAATTGCAAGCTATGATTATTACCATTGATTAATTAAATACCTTCTATGTACCAGGTGCTTTATATATATATTATCTTTCACTTTTTCAAATCCTGCAGTTGAGTAATTTGAACCCCATTATAGACAGTATCTCAGAAAGCTGTAACCACTTGCCTAAGATTACATGGCCAGTGAACTGCAGAGCTGAGATTTCAACCCCGATCTTTCTAGCTCTAAAGCAGTGGCTTCTAACTGGGAGTGATTTTTATACCCCATCTCTGACTGGGCAATGTTTGGGGGCAGTTTCGGTTGTCATGACTGGGAGGGTGCTACTCGCACCTAGTGGGTAGAGGCCGGGATTGGTGTGAAAGATGCACAGGACAGCACCCCTGCCCGCACACCACAACAAAGGATTATTTGGCCCAACGATAGTTCTGAGGTTGTGAAACCCTGCTCTAAAGCTCTCATGATCTTTCCACTACACCTGCTGCTGCACTAGAATATAATGATGCACAGTGTTAATATTTTGGTGCCATTTGATACTGCAATAAATAAAACTGCTCTTGAAAACAATGCACAGAAAAGAATACTATAGTATAGCTCTGGCAGCACAACTGCTTTCCTTTGGGGACTTCCTTCCTCACTCCATGTGATTATGGGGAAATTGCCAATCACAGTGCTCCACCCACCTCCGAATGCACATGCTGGTACCTAAACCTTGCTGGGCCGATCATAGTGTCCATTCCCTGGCATGGTTTTGGTTCAGAGTTGGGTAGAACCCTAACACAGCCAACCAGTCTTCTCTGGGATTGGTGTATGAATTTTCACAGAGAGAAGGTTTCATTCTGCTGAGGTGGCTAAGCTGGAATGCTGAACCCTGGAGCATAAAGAAGAATAAAGCAAAGAAGAAGACCTTTGCAACAGGAGAAAATGAGGTCAATGGACCTAGTGCTTGGGAAGCACTAAAAATCCTGCCGATCCCCAAGATATAGCACTGCTCAACTCCTTCTTAGTCTCATGAATGAAAAAAATTATTTTTACTTAAGTGAGTTCACATTGAGTTTCTGTCATTGAGAATCAAAAGTACTTTGAATAATAGAGTATGCATGCTTTTTTGGCATATGCTAAAAAGTAGCGATGTTGCATTCACACAATGTCATTTATATTAAAAAGGAAAAGAAGGCCTGAGGTCTACCCTTGAGGAGTGTACATTCTACTTGGGGGCAGGGGCAAGACTTAGAAATGCCAGAACTTCATCTCCTCACGTACATACACAGAGGGCTCCTTGGCAGCGGGGGCTGGATTTTCTAGTTCTCCATCCCCATCCACACGCCCAGTGACTGGCATGTGTTCAAATAGTAATGGCTGAAAGGCTAAGCAGATGGCACCTACTGTTATGTTTGGTATGTCTTTTATGGACTAGTCATGGGTACTCCGTGTTTTCTCATTTCCTTATGTACAGTCCTAATGTACATTACCACTGACCTTTGGGAAAATCATTATATTATTCACGAAAATAGATTATGCAAACTCAGAACTGTTCATTGCAATGAAATATGCCACAGTCTGCAGAATGGAGGGACTATTTCATGAAAACTATCTGAAATTTCCTAAACTCATTTAAAATCCTAAAGCATGTTAACATTCCATATTTAACTAAGCCCATAAATTAAACTCACCAAAATGTAATAAAAATATAAAATATTAAAACAGAGCATAGTTGAATTTTTACTGTCTAAAAATGACTTTCCTTATTTAAAATACACCTTGGTTGCATGAAGTCAAACACGAGACTGAACTTTGATCAAACATGAGAAATGCAGGACAAACAGGAAATAACTCATATTTGGAGAGAGCAGCTTGGAAAGTTTTGATTAAGCTATTTCTGCTTCTAAACAGAAATTCCGGTTTCAGGATCTGTCACAGATACGCTGACTTCCAATATGTTAAGCTAAACAGAATTTCAACTCTACTGCAGCAGCAAAAAATATTCACAAGATACATAAAAGATTTTAGCTCTTAGGACTTTCCTCTCCTCTTGTATTGATCTGAGGACCTAGAGGGTTTGGCTTTTTATTTATTTTCCCCAGAACTTTTTGTTCTCCTCTTTTCAGATTCTTGCTTGCATATTCTTTGGTAGCCACTCAAAGACCATGAAAATAACCAGCTTAGTCCTTACCTGGTCCTTGAAGAACAACCAAGCTCTGGGCGGAGGAAGCATTCAGCCTTGTGCTGTGGGCAATGGCAACCCTGAATGAATGAGGATGGGCTTAATGTCCAGGGGTCTATTCCTGGCTGCAGCAACTTCTTCTGATTCCAGATAGTCTTTGTGGCCAAATGAGGTTTAATAGACAGAATGGCTCTGTAAATGGTCATCTTGGACACAGATCATCAACACACATGGCCAGAATGGCTGGGTGAACTGTTGGGCACGATCCATGAAGGGAGGAGTTGACAACAGGGTTTGGACTACTCTAGGCAACAGTTAAGAACAATTTACATGGGGGTCTGTGTTGGAAACTACACATTTGGGCTTTTTCTTTCAGAGGCTGCTCTCCTAGAAAATCTGTCTTGCAGTCTGGTATCTTCACCTGTACATGCTCTGCTCTGTGGAAGTCCTATCAGATTTCTTGTACCTCCACAGAGATTCCTAAACTTGAGAAAAGAACAATCTGAATCATTCCTTTGCTGAGACAAGTATGATAAAACTATTTCTCCAGAGATTATAAAACCATAGCATGTTACTGTTAAAAGGGATATTAAAAATCACTTAACCTAGTCCTTTCATTGTATTTATTGGTCATGAAACTGAGGCACTTTCATTGTTGAATTATAGTCTACATAACCATGGCCGTGGTTACCAAATTGGTGGTACAATGTACCCCAGGTGGCAAGATGATAATCCAGGAGGCAGGAAAAATAATAGAACTTCTCTTTATGTTTATTTGTCTCATCCTATTGTAAGAAAGACTATTTATGCATGTCTAATAAGAATGACTATGACTTTTATGGCCATAATGAAATGACTGTTACAAATGTATTTGGCAATATATATAATATATTTAAAATCAACCCCCTAGCATTTCTTATCCTCCTTTCTTGCTTTTTTCCCCCAAAGCAGTGATTATCAGGTTACATATTATATATTTTACTGATTTACTTAAAGTCTGTTTCCCTCTTGCTAGAATATAAACTCAATGAGGGCAAGAAATCACTGGCCCATAGACTGTGAACTAAACCACCATGAAAGAGGTAGTTCTCCCCTCTTCTCCTTGCCCATAACATCTTCTAAAAGGTTATTAGAATTGTCTTCTAATATCACTGTCAAATCACTTACTATGTGGTTCTAGGGAAATCATGTCACTTCTCTAAGCCTCAGTTTCATAACCAAGTTCAACTCGGGTTGGACTAGATAATCTTTATGGTCCCTTCCAGGTGTAACACTTGTTTTCTGTTGTATCTCCGCTTCCTGAAACAGAGAAGGCACCCAGTGAATATTTTTTAATGAAAAATGAATATATTAGTAGGTAGTACTTGTATACAATGTGCAAATAAGTATACATGTGTCAGTTGTGAATGCTCAAGAACTTTTTACTGGCAAGGATGTATTATTAGTAAAGTTTGGAGTCCTCTGAGTTAGGCAATTTTTTATTTTACGTCTGTCAGGAAACAGGTTAAGACAAGGATTAATGGAGTACCAGTTAAGGAGGGTACTTGACCCGAGGGCTCTTCTGTGCAGTGAAGACTTTAACTCATCTGGAGGAGGACTTTTTATTCTAGAGATTTGCTTCAATGGCCTATTTTAGTCAGGTCAAATTAGGACAGGCAGGCAAGCATTATCTTGGGTTAAGAGTGGAGCAGGAACTATGGTGACTGAATCCAGGGCTTCTATTACCTTGGATAACTGGTGAAAGAAAGATGAGTTCTTCAGGGAGAGAAGAGACGAATTTCTGCTTCTGGGATTCAATTTTAAGAAGAGCTGGAGAGGTGGTCACAAGTTGCCCCAAACAAGGCCCAGAGACAGGGAAGAGCAACGAGCTCCTGCAAATAAAATTCCCTGAAAGACAGTAAACTCTAGGCAAATGGTCTGGATCCAAAAAGTCTAAGTGTTGGGAGTGGAGGAAAGGCTGCTGATTATGGCATACTCTGTACTTAAGGGCAAATGTTCTGCAGGACCGAGCCACCTGGCTTTGTGTTTTGATGATGTGCTTTAAAGAGCAAAATTGAGCAGTGTTTTATGACCTTGAACCTGCTGCCATGTAGGTTTCTGGACCTGGTATTCTCTGCAGAGTCAGTAGGCACCCACAGGACTGAGCAGGACTCAGCTTCTAAAGTAACACTCCAAGGCAGGGAGAAACAATAGCCATGGTGAGCTAATCAAAACCCAGTCTTCTCTGTGTCTGGCATTCAAAAGGGATAGACCTTCTCTGTCACTGAACAAACCCTTAAGATACTTGGATAACTTGAGGCGGGGGTAAAGTAATGAGTGTGAGGTGTGGAGGGGAGGCTGAAGCAATTGAATGGAAAACAGAGAAGAGATGTGACAGGAGTTGACCGTGTTTAGGGATTTTTCTATAGCCATATAGTCTTTGTTTCCCCTTATGAACATTCAGAATCCCAGTAGAGCTGACTTCCCATTGCCATTGTCTCAGAAACCATTCGATACTTGGAGGAAGCAAACGAGTAGACAAAGTCTCAATTCTGGGATGAGGGAGTGGGATATTAAAATATATTTGCAGCTTTGATAGCACGTTTACTTGCATTGTCAGGATCCTAGCATATTTTGACTACCGTCTCTACTACCTTGGACAGTCCATAGAGGTCAAATGTGTGTTAACTATCCTGTTCTATAGTATTATTAGCCACCAAGGTAGTTTTTACAGATAAAACGGAAACAAAACAGATTGCAAAGAGGGCCATGTATCTCAAAAGAACCATACGACATGACTCATATTGATAATACATTGCCTGAAAGCATTCAATCTTTTTCTACTAAGGGATATCTAGTCTAAATTAGTTTGCCCTTTACAGTGGTACATTAAATTGCTCTAAGGAAGAAATGAAAAGTAAACATTATTCACTGTTTTTTGTTTTAGGCCAAGGCTATTGCATAAGCACAGTCACACTACCTTAGAGTGATATATGTGGAAGTATCAGATGTAAGACACAGATCAGGTACTTACATGACAAAGTCCATCAGCTGGCCCTTATGACACCAAATACAGCTCAGAGTGAAAGGCTGCCATAGACCCTGACAACTCTCAGGAAGATAAGGGCTAATTTGAGTGAGGGCAAAAGGCATATTTCCCCATCAATGCTAATATGTCTGCATTCATAAAACGGCAGTTTAACTATGGGTGGCACTTACATCTTGGTTAGACATTTCCCAGTAAGGTCTCTCTCCATAGGACATGACCTCCCACATGACAATGCCATAGCTCCATGCATCACTTGCCGAGGAGAATTTTCTGTAGGCAATAGCTTCTGGGGCTGTCCACCTTATGGGTATTTTCCCACCCTGGAAAACAAATTGGAGACTTTTTCAGCTGGGTCACAAGTGTATTAAAGATTGAAGTGGCATTGCAATCAAATATATTTTATTAGAAAGACCTAAACACTGCACTGGCATTTTAAATAAAAATAAAAAGAAACCAGAATAATGTTAAAATGTCAGAAATATATTTTCTATAATAGTTATTCAGTGAAAACAGCTTTAATGGGAAAGAAGTCACACTTCAGAAATATTTTATTTCATTCATTAGAGAAATTTATTTTCACTTTAGAATCACACAATTAAATTCACTATCATGCCATTTGAAGAATGTTCCAGATTATAGGATATTAAAGCTAAATATCATTCAACATTCATTAAACATTGTATTGCATGTATAAATAATAATGATAATAAGTTCTAACTTAATTGAAGTCAAATGGTTAAATACAGAATTGAGACTTTTCTCTAAACAATTTAACGTTTATCAGAACTTTATTTCCTTTCCCTTTCGCTCTTTTTCATCTGCTACGATTACGTTTCTTTGAAATTTAAAAATCCTTGAACATTATACAAAAGCCCCTGAAAAAGATATCTTCCTTAGAACTCTTTAGTCTATATTCTTGTTCTATGGTCAAGTTAACATTTGAACATATTAAAGAGACTAAATTGCATGAATTTAGTCTATACTGTTCAGGTACTAAAGTCTGCTATTGCATTATACTTATTTTTTATCAACACATTACATTTTATCTCTCAAAACACTCTATAAGTCCCTTCTTACTGTAATGACAAGAATAAAACTATTTACGCATTTGATTTACAATTTTTGAAATCTGCAGCTCTGAACAGCAAGTTGAGCGAAGGAGAGCAACCCTGGCACCACTAGATGGCGGAAGAGTACAACGAGCGGCTCCCAGACGGCGGTCTCCTATCCCGCGGAGAGGGCTTCTGTTCCCAGCAAATGATTTTCGACAGTCAGAAAACCCACCACGATGGAATTGTTTCATCATTATCATCACTTTCAGGACCACAATCATCTGATCACCCGCTGTGCTCAAAGTCTGGTGTTAGGGTGAGTGGGGTGGAGGGAAATAAAGGGTGCGTTCTCTGGCCCTTGAGGAATTTAGGGCGAACATCTTTAAAGAGGAAGCCGTTAATCGAGTAACCGAAACACTACTTATTTAGTAATCTAAACGCCACTTACTTGAAGGGAAAAGAGATTCACCCGAAATAGGAATAATTCGGTTTCACAAGGCAAATGAGAACATTAACAGTACCTCACTTTAAAGACTTGTGGCAAGGAATTCTTAAAAGGAACCTTGGGGGAAAATACCTTGAATTCAGTCCCCTCTTTTTACAGGTGAGCTGACTGAGCCCAAGGTTTAGAGATTTAGAGACTCTTCCCCACACTGTTAAGCACATAGTGTCAACTAATGTTATCATAGTAGTATTGTGGAACATTGATATAAAGATGCAAATATTTCAGCATGGGGGGAAAAGTTGGGCCAAACTAACTTTCATGTTTTAACACAGAGTATCTATAACCGTGTACCACAGTAGTATAACAGAAGGGAGCCTGAAACCTGGGGTTTTCACCTTTTGGGGCAGCACCAAATTAAGAGCAGGAAGTTAAATTTGCAAAGTTGGTGATGGAAGTTTAAGAGGGTGGTGAGTCCGGGAAGGGGAGGATTCATTCTTAAACCCGAAGTAGAGTTGCCAGATAAAATATAGGACCCACAATTAAATTTGAATTTCAGATAAATAACAAATACATTTTTTTGTGTATTATTATGTCGCATACAGGAATTATTTTTTGGTATAAGTACATCCCAAATATTGCACGAGACATATTCATACTAAAAAGATATTCATTGTTTACCTGCAATTCAAATTTAACTGGGCATCCCATATTTTTATTTACTACTTTTGGCAACCCTTAACCCAGGGCATTAAAAAAAATTCAGAAATGGGAACATGGTAAATGATCCAACAGAACACAGTGTTCTGAAAAAACTAGGTGGTCTATGCCGCAGGAGGGACAAGGCTATTCCGACTTGTGTTCGTGCACTCGCACCGCAGCAGCCTTTGTTTTAGTGTGTGTTGTGGCTGAAGCTCCTCGGGCTTGTGGCCCTGCTTTCTGAAGCCACTTAAGTCAGGCTCAGGCTTCTTTCAAATATGGAAGCCACACTTCCAGAGAATAAATACCAAATCTGTAAATGTGACCTCAGAGCAGATGCAAGAGCAGCAGTCTCATCGAGCATTTCTGAATCTGGATATTTCTTGGTCTTTTCTGGCAAACAGTACGTGGAAGTGTGACTTGCTAGTCTGCTGGGCTGTTCCTTTGCTAAATAAACCTTTGTGAGTTCTATTGAGACAGGCTAAAGAACGGAGTTAAGGGTTATTTTATGTGCATTCACTTATAAATGACATCTCATATAAATGAGTCACATATAAATTTATATTTCCTATAACTAGGTATCGCATATAAATGATAACTTTATCACTTTCCTTCCTAAGATTTTACTTTTTTCCTCAAGGGGAATATATTACAGAATGTTTGATTAATAAGCATTGCTACATGTTATGGACTGAATTGTGTTCCCCCCAGAATTCATATGTTGAAGCACTAACCTTCCATGTGACTGCAATCTGGAGCTAGGGCCTTTGAAGAGGTAATAAAATTAAATGAGGTCATGAGGGTGGGCCCTAATCCAATATGACTGGTGTCTTTCTTAGAAAGTGAAGAGACACCAGAGGTGTGCAGCACAGGGAAAAGGCCGTGTGAGGACACAGCAAGAAGGTGACCACCTGCAAGCCAAACAGAGAAGTCTCAGGAGAGGCCCAAACTGCTGATACCCTGAATTTGGATGTCTAGACTCCATAACTGTGAAAAATAAATTTTTATTATTTGAGCCACACAGTCTATGGTATTTTGTTATGACATCCCTAACAGACTAATACACTACCCCCATTAAAAAAATCAAATTTTTTTCCCTAAGTTGAGCAACAATGCAAAAAGGATGGTACATCTTTATTTCAGATTTTTTTCCCCAAGTGTCATATTGTAATGGAAAGTGTGAGTTAGAATAAATCTTAAAATATTAAGTATGAAAAATTGGCACAGAAATTTTAATGTAGGAGATACTATTCTCATTAACAAAAACGCATGGTAACATGAACCTGACAGTATGCACAAACTGCAATAATTCTGAGCATATATGGGATGGAGATAAGAAAGCATTCAAATCTTTTTTCTAATGGGAGGATCTATACTAGATATAGTTTATATCTAAGTGCAAGATGAGACAGAAAGGAAGATGTACTTAAGATTACTGTATGGTCTGTACTGTCTTTCCTACTTTAGCGGAAACTCCTAGTTTAGTTCTTTAAAAAAAAATTTTTTTTTAATTGAATGGACCAACAAACTCCTGTGGCTTTATCTCATCTACTTATTTTTGCCCATGATCTTGAATCATAGATAGAGGTAATGCACTAAGGTACTTTTTTTTTTCTCAAAGCGTTAACCACCAGATGTTTGTTTCAGGTTTCAGGAATGAACAAATAGTACTTTAAATTTGAAATCACAATCATTGTAACATTACATTTTGCTTTGCCATATGTTTGGGAGAAAAAAGAAGTTACCAAAGATACTAATCAAAATGGCTGAATGTAACTCAAAAGTCTTCTCAGTTACTAATACCTCCCTTATGCAGCAAGCTTAATCACTTAGGGAACAAAGGAGAAACAGGAAGTAAGCAAACTGGATATCACTACTGAGAAGTTTGTTAGCAAACCTTTTTTCTGTTTTTCAAGTCATATCCAGAGCTTGATTTCTAATAACTAGGTAGGGAGATTGTAGCAGAAAAAGTGCTAAAGGGGAAACCAGGAGCCCTGTGTGCCTCTAAACTCCATACCCCTCATGCAGTTGTATTATAGTTGTGTTTAACTCATATCTGAGTTTTAGAACTTAATCCTCTAATCTTCAGCAGAGGGAACAATCAATTGAAATATAGTAAGGTTACAGAGGCTTAATACTAAAACCAAATGGAAAAATTCCATTGAGAAAGAAGAACACAATAAAAATCTCAGGATTTGATGGTTATCTTAAAGGCAAATGTTTTGAATAGACACCAATTTGCCAACAGACTTTCCTTTTATTTTCTCCATCTATTGCTGTAGTACCCAAACTCCAATGAGTATAAAAATTATAGTACAGAAAACATATATACCATGCTTAAAGATTAGTTTAAGGAATTTCTAATGGCAATTTTGACTAAATGATGTTTTTCCTTATGGGCTTTAAATTCTAAGTGAGATGCAGCTCTACCATAATCCATTGAGTGACCATGGGCAAGTCTTAACTCTGAGTCTTCTATTTGAGATATGCAGAATGAGGGGACTTGATTCAATGATCATAAAATAGTAAACTGTAATGAGTTTTAATATTTGCCTACAGTGTCTCAGCTCAGATTATATTGTAAGGAGATAGGCCATATGAGTTGGTACCTAAACTGTGTGAACAGATAGCCTTATGACAGATAGCAAAGGAGACAAGGACACTCTTATATATCCCAGGTCAATGGTCACAGTGATCATCTTGAGTGGTAAGGAAGAGTTAAAATAACCACTTTTGTTTAAGAAGGCAACAGCATGGATAATACCTTTTAGGAAGGTATGGGATGGAACCAATATATTGCCTTTTTCCCTTTTTTTTTTTAACTCTTAATAGGTTAAAATACTGTTAATGAGTAACCATTAGTTATTTGGAAAACTCATTATGAGGAAACTTAGTGAAAGGGGCATTAATGTGTTTCCTGAAAGATCACTTTACATTATACTTTCTTGTCAGTGGGATTATCTGTGGCAGAGTGGCCTGGGAGCGCTAGTGGGGGTATCAACATTTTGGGGTATTCTGCCTCAATTTGTTACGGTGTCCTGGGAAGCCATAGCAAATCACAGAAAGATCTCACAACAGAGTAGTTTTACAAACAACTCTCATTAAGGGGATATTCTTCTTTCTCTTGAGAATTACTGATCTTGAGAAATAAACCCGTCTCTGAGCATCTCTTTGTTGTTTGTATTCCCAAATCAACAAATTAAAATATTATAATGCACAGATATTATCTGGTGCAAATCTTTTAAAATGACATCCCCACCCCCTCTCAGAGGGCCATGTACTCTCCTCCTTCACTGAAATTTGCTGATGTAGGGCAACTTTGGTACTTTGTGAAGTTTTATGCTCTTCTGAAATATGGGGATAATATCCGTCCTTCCTTGAAGAAATACTGAGGACCATGATGCAATGAATTCTTTTGTAAAGAAGAAAGCTTCTCATATTTTCGCTTCTAGGTATAATTTATTAAGGGAATTAAATGAGATAGTACAAATGAAGCATCTCTTAGCTGTCAAAACATGGTAGGCACTCAGCAAATATTATTTGTCTCCTTAATTCATGTATTTAAATTTGTCTTGTTTTTGGACCTGCTTGGCTTCCAGCCCAGACCAGCGTCCCAGTTCACTCATCTCGAGTCACTGAGCCACCCCCTGCAGTGTCCAGGCTCAGGGGTGATCTTCTCAAACCAGAGGCATCAATTCTGCCGAGGGACAGGCTCTGACTCGGTTCCTATAATTTAGACCCTGTCTTGTGCAGTTTGAGGAAATCTGTGTATCTTGGTCCAGTGAGTTTGGTCCCATGTCTACGTTCCTGCTATTGCCCCACCAGTGACCTTCCAAGACTGAAGACATACTCATTCCTCTTATTCTTTCATAGGTAGAATTCTGTCATCAAAGAACATTATCCATGGCTGAACATTATCTATGTCACCCAGATTTCTGCCTACAGATGGACCTGCCTGATAATGATTCTCTCTGGATTTCTTTCCTTTTCCTGGGTGTTTCTCTTCTCTTTGTAGGTACAAAAAGGTACAAACCTTTTCCCTCAAAAATGCACATGTAGATACACACAAGACTTTGCATCAGTATCATGGGATTCATAGGTGTTAGACTGAGATACTTTTGCTATAAGCAAAAGACTCTTTTTGGCATAGTATTTTTAAAATGTTAAGTCATTGGTTAAAAATAACCAATTTTTATAGGATAACCAGTACTGTAGAAATCTATGGTAACTAGCATTGTTTTAGGCCACAAACATATGAAATACACCCTTTTAACATTTGTACGTAAAACAAAGACTTCTGAACAGTTGTTTCTTGTTCCTTTGTGGGTATTCACTGAGGTCTCAGGGTCTTGGATTTTATGAATCCAGAACTCACAAACTGTTTGACCTTAGCTGAAATAGGCCTGCAGTTCGGTATTTCATGACTAAGTCTTTTTTCAAGTGAATCTAAATGCCTTTAGACAGGCCATGGGCTCTCCAGAGCACCACCACGCCACTCTACTATGTCACCAAGTCTTTCATCAGACACACTTGACCTATTTCCAGTGTCCTCCTGGCTCCTGCAGGCATTGCGGTTCCCCCGGCCCTACTCTAACTTTAACCCAATCTCCCTGTTCTGATTATGAAACAGTTATCTACTTCTGAAATTTACTTACACCGTGTTTTTCATAAGGAATAGGGCAGGTGAGAAATGACTTCAAATAAACATGAGTAGCTAACTCCTCGTCAGCTTCGTTTTCCACTCTCTAAAAAAAATTCTTAACTATGGAAAGACTTTCTCATTTTTCTTGCCTCACACCATCTACCTAAAACTGCAGTCCATTTTATTCACTGTCTAAATGTATAAACAGCTCAGTGAATGCTAATTTTTTTTGTTCCTTTAATGCAGTGGTGCTTATCGTGCTGCTCAAAGCCTCAAGAATTAGAGTCCTTTACCTGCTTTCTCTTAAATTGCTCCCTAAAATAATTCACTGCCCTCTATTTCTCAGTACCCTCTTTCGATGAGACTATAGATGCTACATCATTAAGTGAATAACACTATTCTGGGGGATATCTGTTAAATTAGATTTTCTTCTCCATTTTATAAGGTAGATGAAGTAGGACACAATGTTACTATTGTGTGAGAATTAATCATATACATTATTATGAGAATTGTCATTGTATCTGAGTGTAGGTAACCACTGACAGGAAAGGCAATTAAAAAAAAAACAATGTATCATTCATTATGATTTTACAAATATACTGTATGGTAAGGTCCCACGAGGATAGCTGATACTAACAGAGTTAAAAAAACACTGCTACTCTTCTCTGGACAGTAGCACTCTTCCTTATGTCACTCCTCTCTCCTCTCTCTCTCTCTCTTTTCATTTTAATCCAGTTCTTCAGAAGCCTAGCTACCCCCCTACTTCTTCCCCAGTGTACTTTAATGAAGTTTTCTTAGTTTTCATCTATAGTTTTTATGGCAAAGACCTATGGAAATTAGCATAGAAGTAATAGTTTTCTAAAAATGTCCCACATAAATCATAAAGGGGAATAAAGGATTAATTATTTGGGGCCATTAATATTGAGACATTTAATACATTAAACACTAATATATCAAACGATAATATAATTCTTTATGCATATAACACTTGAGTGTTTAAAAGCATTTTTATCTGAATAGCCTCAAACTGATGTATACCACTAAAGAGCAAATACTTTGCTTTCTTATCAGTTGTCCTGTGAGAATAATAATAAGCACTGATTAATACTTATACCATCCATCTCCATCTACAGTTGGGTGCTCTTTATTTGGGGAAAAAATTCGGATCCTGTCTTTAGGAAAAAAGATTGCATAAAATGAGGTATGTCTGTATTTATACTAGTATTATTTGGAAACCCTGTTTGAAAAAAAATATTCAGAAAGGATGGACAAAGTGTTTAGGACTCCGGGGCATACACAGTGGTGATTCTCATAAACCCAGGGGTGCCTGCTTTGGAGCGAAAGTGTACCATGTGGAGGGAGAAAGTGACTGTGAAGCAAAACCCCTGGCTTCTAATCTCCCTTTTTACCGTAATTTGTCGTGTGATCTTGGGCAAGTTGCAGATTCTCTGTAAATTGAGGGGTTGGACTGTGTGATCTTGCAGTTCATGTGACGTTTAATACTCTATGATTTGTCAAAACATGTAATACCCCAGTGAGTTAAAACAGAAGGGACCACCTCCACTTCTGCCTGAGGAAACGTAGCAGAAAGGGTTAGTGCCGAGCTCAGTTGCTCCCTGTGTCACTGTTACGCCCACAGGCACTTTATACATTAAATCAGACTCTTCTTGACAGATCCACAGTGCTCCGACTGAACATATCTGAGAAGCAGGTCTTATCTTGTAGCTGTCGCAGGCAGTGTTGTGCTATATCAGTTCAGAGAGGAACCGTGACCTCAAATTACCCATTTTCAGAAAGGCTAGTTCTGAGCGTAACCTGAACAGGCGAGGCAAGATGACATAATGACATCTTTAGGGGCAGTCTGTTTGGGACCAGCTACTCAGACCGATGAACACTCAACAGAGGAGAGGGCACAGTCTTCTGAAAGACTGAGAGAGCTTTGCTCGGTGGGAAGGACAAGGCTGAGGGGCTCACATCCAAAGGTGGGTAAGAACTTGAGAAAAATCTGGAAGTACCTGGAACTGGAAATACCAAAACAAGATTTAACGCAAATAAATTCTATTTTAAAGGTAGACTTTGGCTGAGAGAATAATTAAAATGCTAGTATTCCCAATAAGTTTTAAAGTTGGGATAAAATGATTAAAATATGGAGAACAGGTTTCTTATATCTTCAGGTTCTTAGTAGAGCCAATTTATACAAACCTTTCTTCATTCCATTGTTCCAGCGTGGAATGCTATCTTGTCAGTTTTTCCTCCGGTGCTATTTTGTCCATGACTGAAGTGATTACTTCTCTTCTGCCTGCCTATAACCCCCTGTGTCTTCTTGCTTCATTTGGCATTTACCAACACATACCTTCTATGTACTCTCTGGCTTTTTAAATTGTGAATGTACTGTCTTCCCAGAAAGGTTATAAAAATCTTGGAGGGGCCTTTATTCTTCTTTGTAATCTACTTTATAGTATTTAGCATGGTGCTTTGATTATAGTAGGAATTTAATGATTATTTGCCGAGGAGATGACTGGAAGGGATGAATTAGGCAAATCAGGTAAAATGAAAAGCACAATTGCAGAACCATACTGTGTAAGTGGAACTCAAAGTTCCCTTCTTCGTTCCTTCTTAGTCATCATTACGAGCTTGGTTAATGGTAAGGAAAATAAAGGAAATTTCCCACTCGAAATTTTCAGTTGATAAAGGGCATTGCCCAGAGAGGTGCTGAAGGTGGCATGATCAAACATTTTTTCAAAACATATCTCACGTGCCAGGGCTTGAGATCACAAAGACATCCTTCCTGCCCTCAGGGAGATCATGTTACAGTAGGAAAGACACCGACGTAAACAAATAATGGCAGCACAGAGGGTAGGGGTTCTGACAGAAGTCTGTACAAGATGCATCTGGCAGCAAAAATGGAGGGTCAGCTGTTTGGGATAGCTATGGGGAGAAGCAGAAAAGCGTCCTAATAAAGGTAATGTTTTCAACAGAGTTAAAAGAAAAGTAGGAGTTTGATGAGTGAGACAAAGAGGCCAGGGCCTCCTTTCAGAGAGAACAGTGAGTTCCAAGCACAGAGGGGTGGAACAGCATAATATGTTCCAGGAATTGCAAGTTGTCTAAAACTGCTGTCCATTAGAGTCCAAGGAGGAAGCCAGTGGCCGTGAAGTTGGAAACAACAATAGCCATGTCACTGAAGGCTTGGTTAGACATTTAAAACGGTAGGCGATGGGGCTTCATAATGGCACCACAACCTGAAATGTGTTCCTAGTAAACAGGATTTTACAATTAGGATGCATCTGTCATGGTTTCTGTATGCAAAATTATACACAATTTGGTTTGATTTGTTTATTTATTTTCACCCTAATTTTGTTGTGGCTTAAAGATCTGCATCACATGGTAAAAAGATGCTGTAAATAAGTCAAAAAAATTTTTTTAAGTATAAGAGATGACAGGGATCCTAAACGTCACTTTTGACCTTTTGCACTAAATGTCTAATAAAAAAATGAAATTACTTTTAATTTTGGCAGAATCACCTGCAATAAGTGTGTGCAACCATGCATCATACCAAGCAGGTTGAAAGGTCTAATTTTACTTGCATAACATATTCACTGTTTTACAGCAGATTTTCCCAGTGAATAAATTTTGGAAAATCAATGCTTTTAGAATAAGCTTCCAGCTTGTTTTGCTCAGGCTTAAATATATCATTTGGGTTCTGAAGCCTTGTTCATTGTGGACAGCAGATGGATCTGGAGGACATCGCTGGAACGCTGCATGGCATAACGTGACAATATGGATGTACTTGCTACAGGTAGAATGAAGCAAGGAACCATCTCTACCACCTTCAAATAATATCACAAAGGCAAAGTTTTAAATGAACGAGAGCCTATCTAGTTGTGGGTGGGGCCTTTTAAGAGATCAACTTGAACTTTTATGAGCCCTTTCCATTTTACCTTGAATGTCTCCTCGTTCTTTCTTATTTCACTCTGTACACTCTTCTCGACTTCATTTTTGTTTCTTCTTTTGTTCTCTACTGTCCTGTTTTCTTTTACTGTTCTTGCCAACAAATATTTGTTGTGTGTTCAGAATACAATTTGAACTTTGACTTCACTTGATTCTTTGCTATTTTTTCAGAGCTTAGAGATGAGTCTGAGCATAATAGATACTCTATTAATATTAAAGGAGTTGGAGATATAGCATAAGATCATGACAGTGCTTATCATCTAGTGGGTGACATGTATTAAAGGATGTTATGAAATATGACAGATGCCATGATAGGGGACAGTCAGGGAAGGCTTTCAAGAAAAAATGATGTCTAGGCTTGGACCTTATGGAAGATTGGAGTTAGATGAATAAAAGAAAGGAGATCAGGGATGGGGGGAGGAAAGACTGGTCCAGGCAGGGAAAAGAGCAGGTACACAAGAGAGAGTATAACAGATTTATAGGTACTGAGAGAATTCGAGTATAATTGGAGAGTAGAGTGTGAGATGAGGGAGTGGGGAGAGATAGAGGCTAGAGAAGTCAGCAAGGCAGTGATCACGAAAGGCTTAAAGATCATGAAGGATTCTTAAGGCATTTAAAGGATCTGAACCTTTTCTTTTGGCAATGGAGAGCCATTGAAAGACTTCAAGCAATGGGGTGATCAAAATAGGGGTTTTGTTTTGTTATTTTTAGATCACTTTGGCTGCATTGTGGATGGGGAATAGGGGACAGATAGAGGCAAGAGCAGAAACAGGAACATCTTGCCATCTCTAGGAAGTTAGTAGCATTACTCAATAATCCTATAATAGTCACATACAGCACCAAATTTTTATACATTAAAGACATCTATTTCAATTTCTGATTAGTTATTTGCCATGTTCCAGAGAATACTAGGATGACATTTACTCTTCTTAACATATCTAAGTGGAGAGTCCATATAAATTATACGTAAACAAAGTTGAGGGAAGAATATTCAAAAACTAATTTTGTAAAATTCTCAAGGACCATCCTGAAGCATCATTTATACACACTTTAAATTTATTTATTAGGGAAAATCCTCTAAGGACCTACTAATTAGACTAGGAAGATTTCTTATGATATTTAAAATTAATAATGCTATGTTTAAAAACATTCTACCTTCTCCCTATTTAATCCATAGTGATTTTTGTGTGCTTTAGTCTATATTAAATTCATAGTTTAAGCAGTTTATCTGAAGGGAAGAAGGACAAATGTCCAACTTTTTGGATTTTTTTTCTCACATATATGTGTATACTAGGTAGAAGAAAGAAAATTCTCTCAGAAAGGTTGTTTTCCAGTGTTGTCATTTATGAAATTCTATAGGATCAATTTTTAGTTGTTTTTCCCCTTCTGACAACAAATTTGCTCAGGGGAAAAGACTTCACATGGGCTCAATGTTATACTCCAGAGAAATAAACTGAAGGTCAAGTTTCTGAAGCAATTCAAGGCATCAAAAACTGTGGTTATGGTTACCATAAGCTTCATCCATCATTTAAACACAAAAGAAGATGATTTATTTGATTGTATTTTTGACATGGTGGCTTTCATCTATACCCTTGGTTTTAATTTTTTTTTTTTTTTTTTTTGCGGTATGCGGGCCTCTCACTGTTGTGGCCTCTCCCGTTGCGGAACACAGGCTCCGGACGCGCAGGCTCAGTGGCCATGGCTCACGGGCCCAGCCGCTCCGCGGCATGTGGGATCTTCCCAGACCGGGGCACGAACCCGTGTCCCCTGCATCGGCAGGTGGACTCTCAACCACTGCGCCACCAGGGAAGCCCCCTTGGTTTTAATTTTATGTTTATGTTTTGTTTTGTTTTTTAGTTCACTGGTGATTTTAAAGCCAGTGTTGGTTGGAAAGCTTTATGTGATGTGCAAGTTGCTATATATTCAGTACTGCTTGTCATATTATTGCTCTAAGTAAACATCTTTCACAGCATTAAACTTGTTTTCATATCTTTCTGGTAAACAAAACTGAACTTAAAGCACAGCTATGATAGTTCAGGAAGAAAAAATCTACTTGTAGAAAAATACCTGAGATATTAAACCCAAAATACTATTTAAAAAATAACATCTTAATTTGCAGGAAAGCTCCTTTCATTTGAGGATGGCTATGCTCATATTTTTTCATTTGAAACATGAGCTTGATCATCTCCAATTAGTCTTGGGTAGGATTTTGCTAACAGTCCACAACCAGAACGATTTGGCCCGGTTTTACATTATTGACAGGCTCTTCCCCAATGGCTTCTTCCTGGAATCCAGAGGAAGTTTCATGCCAGCGTTGTAGTGCGCTAGCGTCGCTGTCAGCAAGGCTTCCCCAGGGCTGACTGCTTTCTGTCTGACTTCAGCCAGTGCTGTCAATCTTTCACTTTCATGAGCCCTAAAATGATTCCACCCTCCCTCTCCTAAGTATCTCTTAAAAAGGAAAGATTAACTTTTATAATTCAAGGAAAAAGAGACATCTTACATTTAGTACAGCGGGTGCTCACGTTGATGATGATAAAATGGGGACGAGAGCTTAACTGTATTAAACTTGGATATATTCATTTAGGACTTTTTAATTTGAAGAGAAAGTCCTAGAGGTTTTAGTCATTCACTGTGTTAAATGATGGAGTTTATGATCTAACTGGTTAAAAAACATAATGTGATTCAATCAACCCATGGGAGTCAAAGCCAGGATGACTTGCATGCCACCGTCTAAAAGTATAACCATTGGAATGACAATAATAAGAGAAAGAGTGATTAGGTTGCTGTACCCATTATGTCACAGAAAAATGCTAAAAACTCATCATTTTTAGGAATTATAATAAGAACTATATTACATTTAAAATAAATGGAAAAAAATCTACTTCTAAAAGTTTCTCTCTTCGCTTAGATTTGTAAGTCAGGGCTCTTAGGGTTTAAATTTTTGCTGAAACATGCTGCGACTCTTCTTGGAAACATCATGTTTCTAAGAAAATTCAAAACTCCACACTTTTATCCCTTTTCTAAATATTCATCTATTTTGAACAGATGCTTAGTTTCCAAAAGTATTATGGAATTTAAATATTGCATCCATCTTTTTTTAAAATAAAACTTTCTCATTTTGTCCAATGGAAAATTTCAGTAAGTAATAAAAAAATCCTCATTAGTGTTTCCCTTGTACCAAATCACTTCAGCAGTAAAGGAGAAAAAGTTTTCTCTATTCTAATACACTGATCTTCACAAAGGTTGAAAGATAATAAAATATCTCATAAAAATGCATAGCTTTGACCCTCAAAATCTGTGTAAGTGAAAGGGGAGTGTATATTTCTGAATGCTAAAATCTGTACTACAATCATATTTTCTTGGCAGGCTGATTTAAGGAGCTCTATATGACAGTCAAGTTATACTATCCTTGACAGTACAACTGGGTGAAAAAGATTCAGATCTGTTTTTATATTTAATTGGAGTGTAACGGTCAGACTGTCAGAGCAGGATACTCTTGCCAGCTGTCAGGATGGGCTACTTTTGAGAACACTGAACTAGGAATGTAGATACTTTACATTATTTTCAGCTTGACACTCAATTTATATATTTGGGGAAATGGCTAGGTATCTCTATAGAATATTTCTACCACTTATCATTTAAGGAGTTGACTGCATTACACTTGATGGGGGATGGAAAAGAAGGAGGAAGGGATTACATGTAAATGTGAATGTCAGATAAGTATAAATTATACTGTACAACAGTCAAGAAGGTAGGTAATCATTATCGGACAAATACAAATGGTAATATTAAATTTTACTATTTAAAATGAAATTATATATGCAGATGGTCTATGATTGTGAGAACCATGTTAGACTATCAAAATACACAATAAATTATAGAATTTTTGTATTTGTTGCTAGTCTGAAATATATATTAAATATCAGATATAATAAGTGCTCAATAAATTTTTGCTAAAAAACACATCACTAGCTGTCAGTGTACTCTAATTCAGGAAAATTAGTAACTGAATGACTTGTCTGGCCCTTTAATCTGATTCTCTGCCCTCATACCCTCTGATCTCCCCAAGAAGGAATACTCAGCCATCACTAGCATACAGGCTCTTTCTTAAGCTCTGGGGCCACTACTACCCCCATACAAGGACTTCTTGACCCTAAAATCCATTAGCTGTGACTAGCACAGGTTGCTTGTCTTCCTGGACTACCCTTCATGACCCGTTGCCAGATGCTCTGGATACTATGCTCTGCTCACCAACAGGGAAACCCTTTACTTTACCCTATGACACAACCCACCTGCCTCCTGGCCTTTGGCCTGTGATGTGGCCTGTGCGAGGTTTCCTAACGTTCTTTTCCTTCCTAATGCCTTTTGCACTCTTCTCCCTGCTGTGTGAGGCCTGGCCTGCCATGGTCTACCACCAATGGAATACTGGCTCTGAAAACCCACATCTTTTCAGAATCGTTTTTCTAAAAATCCATTTGTTGTGGTTGGATTATAATATGCAGTACTAAATATTTTGTGATATTGAAGAAAATTATATATATAATATACATATTTGTATGCATATCTTGTATACATGTATTGTGTGTGTGTATGTTTGCATTTCTTTTTCCTCTATACCCCACACTTAGATGTTATCATATGTTAAAGTTGAAGGTTCTTTCTTAGTGGCCTTGACTTTTGATATTCTGTTCAGCTGAGTTGAAGAAGCTGATTTCCTAAAAGTTTCATAAGTATTAGGGAATGTATCAGCTTCTGTCAGTCTCATCTGCCTCGTGGACCATTGATGCCACCCCTGAGGGCTGGCCGGGCCCTTGCCTTGGGAATGCCAAGTCCATCTCTGCGCATTCAGTTCCATCAGTGATAGGCTCAGAATTTGTGACTTCCACCACTCTGGACTTGAAAGATACACCACACTGAAGAATGTGAAACCTGACATCTCATGTGGTCATTGAAGCTGCCAGTTCACTCAACTTGGAAACACGGGGGAATTAACTCAGAATACGGTGAACACTGGCCAACAGAAACAGCAGTCAGGAAGGAGTTGGACAGAGAAATTCCTCCTTCTTCCTTCTTGCCATGAATGATTTCAAGCATGGTTCCTCCATGCAACCGATCTGGAGAAGCCTTGCATGGTTAGTGGACACGTCTCTCAATCGCTTTTTTTCATGGTCCGTGTGAAGAAGCAGCAAGCACAGAGGTCTGTTGTGGCATCTCTCCACATTCTTCTTGTCTCACCTCTGTTCTCCCTCTGTCTAGATGCTCTGGTTGGTACCTCCCAAATAAAGCCTCATCATTTTTTATTTTTTTTTTTTTGCGGGCCTCTCACTGTTGTGGCCTTTCCCGTTGCGGAGCACAGGCTCCGGACGTGCATGGCTCACGGGCCCAGCCGCTCCGCGGCATGTGGGATCCTCCCGGACCGGGGCACGAACCCGTGTCCTCTGCATCGGCAGGCGGACTCTCAACCACTGCGCCCCCAGGGAAGCCCAAGCCTCATCATTTTAAATTATTTTCTGAGGCTCTATATTCTTGGGAACCTGGGCTACGACAGTTGCCACAGAATTAATATTTCTGCCATCCCTTGAAAATTGAGGGTATTTGTTCTAGTCAAATGCAAGTTCAGACAAAATATATTGATATTTAGTTAAATGCTTACCTGAACGTGTGTTATAGTAAATTGTGGCATAAGAGAAATAGCTGCAAAAGGGATTTTCATGTGTTCTAGACATTCCTTGGTTTTTCTGTGAGGCATAGTATTTTCTTCCAGGCCTTGTGTTCTTGCTAAGTTTCAGTTTCTGAGTTGCATTTGGGAACTGCATATCAGGATCCTTTTTGTGTGTCCTACACTTCTCTATTTACTATCCAGGACAGTAAAGTGTAGAGGTTAAGAGCTCGGGCTCTCAGGTTGTACTGCTTAGATCTGAATCCTGCCTCTGCTACTTAGGAGCTGTATACCCTTTGGCAAATTTCCTTACCTCTCCATACCTCAATTTTCTCAGCTGTAAAGAGAAGATAATGATAGTAACTTATAGAGACGTTTTGTAGATTAAAGAAGAGAATGCATCTAAAATGCTGCGACAGTGCTTAGCTCATGTAAGAGTAATTATTAGTATTATTTCTTCTCATATTTAGTCTCTACACTAAACACTGTGCAGGATACATACATACATTTCTCATAAGAAAAATGTCTGTCATTTCAAAAGGGGAAACAAGTGCTATATCTGTTATGTATTCTTTATCTCCACCAAGAGGGAAGGCATCACAGTATCAATATTTGTTGCTAACTGTAAGTATCTGCAGAGAGTGAGGGGGAATAAACTAGCTCTCCAGTGGAACACCCTGAAGTATATGCTTCTGAAATCTACTGTCTATATACACCTGGGTATTCTCTTCTAGTGCTATGAAGAGAACTCCACATGTGTCAGAACTCCCAGAATTTGATCCTGTTCTCACAACCATAAGAAATGCTTTTCTCATGGCATTTTCCTCACTGGCTGTGTAACACTAGGTCACTGAAACTTTTGGGGAATCACTCTGCTCATCTGTAAATGGAAGATAATAATTCCTCATGGGTTTATTTACTCATCATGAAGCATTTATTGCCAGACACTGAGCTGGAACCTGTGGACACAAAGATAAATAAGGCCCAGATCCTATACTCAGTTTACTTGCTGCTAATAAAAACAGTTGTCATCATTTTCAGTCAAAGAAAATGAAGCTCAGAAAAGGCAGGCAGGAAAACTATCCAGGGCAACGTGGCCAGCAAACGTGCCAGGTCTAAGACTCGGATGCAGGCCTCTGCCTTCAAACCAGTGATATTTCCGTTACATAATTCTGCTTTCCTTTTGTCAACATTCAATAAAGTATTATGAATAAAATATTCTATAAATGTAAAGAGCTTTACATATTAACTTTATTGCATTATCCTGAAACATCATTTCACCTTTTTAAGCACTAAAGTGTCCTCCTTCAACTTTTAGAGGCAAAAGACAAGTAGAGGTAAATTTCCCACGAGGAAGAAGAATTTGTAGGTGGCAAAACAGTTTCACAAAAAACCTTTACGTCAAGAATTAGATTGTGAAGCAGCTTGCTTGTCACTAACTTCTTTTCTTCTTAAGACAATGACCATTTCTTTATTAGTAAGTAAATGAATAAAAGAAACATACACACTGGCTATTTTTAATGCTTTGCTATTTTCTTAAAAATTCATTAATAATTTAACATGTTTAAATTTAAATGAAATAAACATAATTTAATGATCATTCATTTAACATGCCAATAAAACTAAGGACAGCTGCAGTGTATAAAAGGGGTCAGAATATTCGTTCAACCTATCTTGGGGGTGTTCTTGGGAAGTTTTAAATGGAAGCACTTTGCGGAAGAAGACTGGCAGCAATCTAGCAACGTGTGCGACAGATTGACACAATGATTGCTGGGATGCAGAGTGCCCCACATCCTGTCCGTTCAGTCGAGTATATTAGATGCTTTGGAAATTGATAACACACCTCCAAGCCAAATTGCACACTGACAGGTTGATACCAGCTTCATCATGATCTAACCAGTGGATCCCTGGAAGCACTCTACAACAGGCGGCCCTATTGAAATTGCACACATAAATCAGCTGAAGTAAAAACTCCCTTCATGACCCTGAAACATTTCTTGAGGTCTGGAACACATTCATCTTTTAAGGTTTTTACTACTGACGAAGAGACATACCCACTCGTTCCTAGAAGCAATATACTCTCATATCCTTATCTTTCAGGTTACAGAAAATGGCCCTTATTTTTGTAAAAGGATATTAAAGTAGGGCTCTTTCTATCTCAATTATAGCCAAGGCCCAAAAAGGCCAAGGAGAAAAAAATAATACACAGCAAGTGTCCTACATTGCATACCTCTCCTACATTACAACAAGGCTTTATAAGAGAGATTCAAAAACAAAGGAACAAAATCACTGGTTTTGTCACCTGTTGCTCAGTACCCAGATCACTGAAGAGGCTTGGATGGAAATAACTATTTTTGGAGAATGTAGTTGGAGTGTGAGGCACCCCCTTATGTCAAATCTAGTGAGGGACTTGATAGGAACACTGGGAGAATTTTTATTTGCCATTGGAGTTTGGTGGAATACAAGGCACTTGTTTTGATCCATACCTGGAAAAGCTTACAGGTGAGACACTGGCTGGTTGGTACCTGTTCTAAGGAGAGAACACTGGTATGTAGTTTTAAAAATGAATTTAGGGGGCTTCCCTGGTGGCGCAGTGGTTGAGAGTCCACCTGCTGATGCAGGGGACGCGGGTTCGTGCCCCGGTCCGGGAGGATCTCACATGCCACGGAGCGGCTGGGCCTGTGAGCCATAGTCGCTGGGCCTGTGTGTCTGGAGCCTGTGCTCCGCAACAGGAGAGGCCACAGCAGTGAGAGGCCCGCGTACCACAAAAAAAAAAAAAAAAAAAAAAGAATTTAGTATTTAGCGTGAATATAAAACCTACAATTTAGTGCTGTAATTAGGAGCATACACAGTAGAGCTCAGACCACCAAGGCTTGAGTCTTGGCTCTCTCATCTCCAGATCTTGTAACTTTGGTTGAATTAATACCTCTATGGCTCCATTTTTTCATGTGTAAAAACGAGGATAATCATTCCTTCTCTTCTTGAGAAAGTTGAATAAGTTAATATATGTAAACAATGCACTCCGTAAAAGTTAGTTATTGTAATTGTTATAAGCTGTGTTTTCACTAACTGCAGGGCAAAGGACTCTATCTTTGAATCAGACATGGGCCTTGTGGGATGGGGTCTGCTTGGGTTTTTTTTTTCAAAGGCACGTTGCCCAAAAGTGTAAGATGTCATCAAAGAGGTGAACAGCTGGAAAACAGACTAACAAAATGATCATGAGCTCTAAAAGGCACAGACTTTGTTAGTAAATCTTCAGGAAAGATATGTGTAGTGATTGGGAGGGGTCCCCAAAGAAGCTATGAAAGTAATGACACAGTTAGTTTTAATTACCCAGGAAGCTCAAATCAATGCCAGATCAAGAGAGTACCAATTAAGTGAGATCTATCCTTCAGCTTACCTAGCCTTCTTCCCATAACCCCTCTGACTATGAATGGGTCAGAGATCTTATTTTTTTTTTTAAATCTTTATTGGAGTATAATTGCTTTGCAATGGAGTGTTAGTTTCTGTTTTATAACAAAGTGAATCAGTTATACCTATACGTATGTTCCCATATCTCTTCCCTCTTGCGTCTCCCTCCATCCCACCCTCCCTATCACACCCCTCCAGGCGATCACAAAGCACCGTGCTGATCTCCCTGTGCTATGCGGCTGCTTCCCACTAGCTATCTATTTCACGTTTGGTAGTGTATATATGTCCATGCCACTCTCTCACTTTGTCACAGCTTACCCTTCCCCCTCCCCTTATCCTCAAGTCCATTCTCTAGTAGGTCTGTGTCTTTATTCCTGTCTTACCCCTAGGTTCTTCATGACATTCTTTTTTCCTCAGATTCCATATATATGTGTTAGCATACGGTATTTGCCTTTCTCTTTCTGACTTACTTCACTCTGTATGACAGACTCTAGGTCCATCCACCTCACTAAAAATAACTCAATTTCGTTTCTTTTTATGGCTGAGTAATATTCCATTGCATATATGTGCCACATCTTCTTTATCCATTCATCCGATGATGGACACTTAGGTTGTTTCCATCTCCTGGCTATTGTAAATACAACTGCAATGAACATTTTGGTACATGACTCTTTTTGAATTATGGTTTTCTCAGGGTATATGCCCAGTAGTGGGATTGCTGGGTCATATGGTAGTTCTATTTGTAGTTTTTTAAGGAACCTCCATACTGTTCTCCATAGCGGCTGTACCAATTCACATTCCCACCAGCAGTGCAAGAGTGTTCCCTTTTCTCCACACCCTCTCCAGCATTTATTGTTTCTAGATTTTGTGATGATGGCCATTCTGAACGGTGTGAGATGATATCGCATTGTAGTTTTGATTTGCATTTCCCTAATGATTAATGATGTTTAGCATTCTTTCACATGTTTGTTGACAGTCTGATTATCTTCTTTGGAGAAATGTCTATTTAGGTCTTCTGCCCATTTTTGGATTGGGTTGTTTGTTTTTTTGATATTGAGCTGCATGAGCTGCTTGTAAATTTTGGAGATGAATCCTCTGTCAGTTGCTTCATTTGCAAATATTTTCTCCCATTCTGAGGGTTGTCTTTTGGTCTTGTTTATGGTTTCCTTTGCTGTGCAAAAGCTTTGAAGTTTCATTAGGTCCCATTTGTTTATTTTTGTTTTTATTTCCATTTCTCTAGGAGGTGGGTCAGAAAGGATCTTGCTGTGATTTATGTCATAGAGTGTTCTGCCTATGTTTTCCTCTAAGAGTTTGATAGTTTCTGGCCTTACATTTAGGTCTTTAATCCATTTTGAGCTTATTTTTGTGTACGGTGTTAGGGAGTGTTCTAATCTCATACTTTTACATGTACCTGTCCGGTTTTCCCAGTACCTCTTATTGAAGAGGCTGTCCTTTCTCCATTGTACATTCCTGCCTCCTTTATCAAAGATAAGGTGACCATATGTGCGTGGGTTTATATCTGGGCTTTCTATCCTGTTCCATTGATCTATATATCTGTTTTTGTGCCAGTACCATACTGTCTTGATTACTGTAGCTTTGTAGTATAGTCTGAAGTCAGGGAGCCTGATTCCTCCAGCTCTGTTGTTCGTTCTCAAGATTGCTTTGGCTATTCGGGGTCTTGTGTGTTTCCATACAAATTGTGAAATTTTTCGTTCTAGTTCTGTGAAAAATGCCAGTGGTAGTTTGATAGGGATTGCATTGCATCTGTAGATTGCTTTGGGTAGTAGAGTCATTTTCACAATGTTGATTCTTCCAATCCAAGAACATGGTATATCTCTCCATCTATTTGTATCATCTTTAATTTCTTTCATCAGTGTCTTATAATTTTCTGAATACAGGTCTTTTGTCTTCTTAGGTAGATTTAGTCCTAGATATTTTATTCTTTTTGTTGCAATGGTAAATGGGAGTGTTCATTTCACTTTCAGATTTTTCATCCTTAGTGTATAGGAATGCCAGAGATTTCTGTGCATTAATCTTGTATCCTGCTACTTTACCAAGTTCATTGATTAGCTCTAGTAGTTTTCTGGTAGCATCTTTAGGATTCTCTATGTATAGTATCATGTCATCTGCAAACAGTGACAGCTTTACTTCTTCTTTTCCGATTTGGATTCCTTTTATTTCCTTTTCGTCTCTGATTGCTGTGGCTAAAACTTCCAAAACTATGTTGAATAAGAGTGGTGAGAGTGGGCAACCTTGTCTTGTTCCTGATCTTAGTGGAAATGTTTTCGGTTTTTCACGATTGAGGATGATGTTGGCTGTGGGTTTGTCATATATGGCCTTTATTATGTTGAGGAAAGTTCCCTCTTTGCCTATTTTATGCAGGGTTTTTATCATAAATGGGTGTTGAATTTTGTTGAAAGCTTTCTCTGCATCTATTGAGATGACCATATGGTTTTCCTCCTTCAAATTTTAATATGGTGTATCATATTGATTGATTTGCATATATTGAAGAATCCTTGCATTCCTGGAATAAACCCCACTTGATCATGGTGTATGATCCTTTTAATGTGTTGTTGGATTCTGTCTGCTAGTATTTTGTTGAGGATTTTTGCATCTATGTTCATCAGTGATATTGGCCTGTCGTTTTCGTTCTTTATGACATCCTTGTCTGGTTTTGGTATCAGGGTGATGGTGGCCTCATAGAATGAGTTTGGGAGTGTTCCTCCCTCTGCTATATTTTGGAAGAGTTTGAGAAGGATAGGTATTAGCTCTTCTCTAAATGTTTGATAGAATTCACCTATGAAGCCATCTGGTCCTGGGCTTTTGTTTGTTGGAAGATTTTTAATCACAGTTTCAATTTCAGTGCTTGTGATTGGTCTGTTCATATTTTCTATTTCTCCCTGATTCAGTCTTGGTAGGTTGTGCATTTCTAAAATTTGTCCGTTTCTTCCAGCTTGTCCATTTTATTTGCATAGAGTTGCTTGTAGTAATCTCTCACGATCTTTTGTATTTCTGCAGTGTCAGTTGTTACTTCTCCTTTTTCATTTCTAATTCTATTGATTTGAGTCTTCTCCCTTTTTTCTTGATGAGTCTGGCTAATGCTTTGTCAATTTTGTTGATCTTCTCAAAGAACCAGCTTTTAGTTTTATTGATCTTTGCTATTGTTTCCTTCTTTTCTTTTTCATTTATTTCTGATCTGATTTTTATGATTTCTTTCCTTCTGCTAGCTTTGGGGTTTTTTTGTTCTTCTTTCTCTTATTGCTTGAGGTGCAAGGTTAGGTTGTTTATTTGAGATGTTTCCTGCTTCTTAAGATGGACTTGTATTGCTATAAACTTCCCTCTTAGCACTGCTTTTGCTGTATCCCATAGGTTTTGGGTCATTGTGTCTCCATTGTCATTTGTTTCTAGCTATATTTTGATTTCCTATTTGATTTCTTCAGTGATCACTTCATTATTAAGTAGTGTATTGCTAAGCCTCCATGTGTTTGTATTTTTTACAAATCTTTTCCTGTAATTGATATCTAGTCTCATAGCATTGTGGTCAGAAAAGATACTTGATACGATTTCAATTTTCTTAAATTTACCAAGGCTTGATTTGTGACCCAAGATATGATCTATCCTGGAGAATGTTCCACGAGCACTTGGGAAAAATGTGTATTCTGTTGTTTTTGGATGGAATGTCCTATAAATATCAATTAAGTCCATCTTGTTTAATGTATCATTTAAAGCTTGTGTTTCCTTATTTATTTTCATTTTGGATGATCTGTCCATGGGTGAAAGTGGGGTGTTAAAGTCCCCTACTATGATTGTATTACTGTCGATTTCCCCTTTTATGGCTGTTATTATTTGCCTTATGTATTGAGGTGCTCCTATGTTGTGTGCATAATTATTTACAATTGTTATATCTTCTTCTTGGATGGATCCCTTGATCATTATGTTGTGTCCTCCTTTGTCTGTTCTAATAGTCTTTATTTTAAAGTCTATTTTGTCTGATATGAGAATTGGTACTCCAGCTTTCTTTTGGTTTCCATTTGCATGGAATATCTTTTTCCATCCCCCTACTTTCAGTCTTATGTGTCTCTATGTCTGAAGTGGGTCTCTTGTAGACAGCATATATATGGGTCTTGTTTTTGTATCCATTCAGCCAGTCTGTGTCTTTTGGTTGGAGCATTTAGTCCATTTACATTTAGGTAATTATCGATATGTATGTTCCTATTCCCATGTTCTTAATTGTTTTGGGTTTGTTATTGTAGGTCTTTTCCTTCTTTTGTGTTTCTTGCCTAGACAAGATCCTTTAGCATGTGTTGTAAAGCTGGTTTGGTGCTGCTGAACTCTCTCAGCTTTTGCTTGCCTGTAAAGGTTTTAATTTCTCCATCAAATCTGAATTAGATCCTTGCTGGGTAGAGCAAACTTGGTTGTAGGTTTTTCTCCTTCATCACTTTAAATATGTCCTGCCAGTCCCTTCTGGCTTGCAGAGTTTCTGCTGAAAGATCAGCTGTTAACCTTATGGGGATTCCCTTGTGTGTTATTTGTTGTTTTTCGCTTGTTGCTTTTAATATGTTTTCTTTGTATTTAATTTTTGACAGTTTTATTAATATGTGTCTTGGCGTGTTTCTCCTTGGATTTATCCTGTATGGGACTCTCTGTGCTTCTTGGACATGATTAACTATTTCATTTCCTGTATTAGGGAAGTCTTCAACTGTAATCTCTTGAAATATTTTCTCAGTCCCTTTCTTTTTCTCTTCTTCTTCTGGGACCAGTATAATTCAAATGTTGGTTTGTTTAAGGTTGTCCCAGAGGTCTCTGAAACTGTCTTCGGTTCTTTTCATTCTTTTTTCTTTATTCTGCTCTGCAGTAGTTATTTCCACTATTTTATCTTCCAGGTCACTTATCCGTTCTTCTGCCTCAGTTATTCTGCTGTTGGTCCCTTCTAGAGTATTTTTAATGTCATTTATTGTGTTGTTCATCATTGCGTGTTTCTTCTAGGTCCTTTTTAAATGTTTCTTGCATTTTCTCTATTCTATTTCCAAGATTTTGGATCATCTTTACTATCATTATTCCGAATTCTTTTTCAGGTAGACTGCCTATTTCCTCTTCACTTGTTAGGTCTGGTGGGTTTTTATCTTGCTCCTTCATTTGCTCTGTTTTTCTGTCTTCTCATTTTGCTTATCTTACTGTGTTTGGGGTCTCCCTTTTGCAGGCTGCAGGTTCGTAGTTCCCGTTGTTTTTGGTGTCTGTCCCCAGTGGCTGAGGTTAGTTCAGTGGGTTGTGTAGGCTTCCTGGTGGAGGGGACTAGTGCCTGTGTTCTGGTGGATGAGGCCGGATCTTGTCTTTCTGGTGGGCAGGTCCACGTCTTGCGGTGAGTTTTGGGGTGTCTGTGGACTTATTATGATTTTAGGCAGCCTCTCTGCTAATGGGTGGGGTTGTGTTCCTGTCTTGCTAGTTGTTTGGCATAGGATGTCCAGCACTGTAGCTTGCTGGTCGTTGAGTGTAGCTTGGTGCTGGTGTTGAGATGGAGATCTCTGGGAGATTTTTGCTGTTCGATATTATGTGGAGCTGGGAGGTCTCTTGTGGACCAGTGTCCTGAAGTTGGCTCTGCCACCTCAGAGGCCCAGCACTGACTCCTGGCTGGAGCACCAAGAGCGTTTCATCCACATGGCTTCTTTTTCTAGTGCTGGATTCCCTCACCTTGTGTTTCTTGGTTGTAGGCTGATCTTTTTTCACAGCTCTCATTCATCAGTGCACAGATTTGCCAATGTTACTTCACCTCCAAAATCGAGCCTGTCAACTCATAGAAGTTTGTCAGTTCCTTGCTTCATCTGCCAAACGCTGGGGTAACCAGTGTTGTTTCAGCGAGTTTTGAAGGAAAGATCCTCAGGACAAATGGTCCCAGAAGCTGCTAGGACCTTGCCCCAATATTCCCTGACCAGGGCCGGCTAGCCACGAGCAGCAAGGCTCCTGGTGGGCTAAGCCAATTTTGTTACTGAGTCCAAGCTCGCTATGCTTGCTCTGCTCACTACACAACAGGCCAATAAATTGGGAGACGAGGTGTTGAGGCAAGGAATAAGGACCTTATTCAGAAAGCTGGCAGACCAAGAAGATGGCAGACTAGGGTCCCCAAAAAACCATCTTCGGGTCAGAGATCTTATACAGACAGTTGTGGGGAAGAAATTCCAGCTTTTATGATCAGGATAGAAGGAGCAGTGCCAAGAAAAATGTTTTTTCTATTTGCAATCCATGGTGTCTGGCTCTTTTAATCTAACAGTTTGGCATCAGACATTATTTTGTGGTTTGGAATATAAAATAGAATGTTATAAGAGAATCATTAATTCAGTTTAGTAGGTATCTTTTGAGTGCCTAATGTGTGCAAGATCCTGTGCAAAGGAAGATCCTGGAACAGAAGTGATCAGCTTATATCCTGAATAAATTAGTTGTTACTCAACAAGTTCTGTGATATGTCTGATTGGTTCAGTGGCTTGGGGCATAATGCATATATCATCACAAAGTGTCATCTGTATACTGCAGATATATTGGATAACCAGTAGTCTTTTTTTTGTTGTTTTTTTTTGTGCAGTACGCGGGCATCTCACTGTTGTGGCCTCTCCTGTTGCAGAGCACAGGCTCTGGACGCAGAGGCCCAGCGGCCACGGCTCACGGGCCCAGCCGCTCCACGGCATGTGGGATCTTCCCGGACCGGGGCACGAACCCGTGTCCCCTGCATTGGCAGGCGGACTCTCAACCACTGCGCCACCAGGGAAGCCCAATAACCAGTAGTCTTATGACAGACATCTTCTTATAAGAAGTTCTCAAGGTTTCTTAAAGATAATTAAGTAGAACAAAATCTTTGTCAAATGTTTGAAGAAAGGACAAAGGACGACTTTTGGTTTATATTTAACTCTCCACTCTGTCTACAGTAATAGTATTTAAATTGACAGTGCTTTTATAACCTCACCTCATGGACTTATCTTTCTTTAACTTGTTTTCAGTTTCAAAGGACATTTTAATATACCACTATACATGACTTCTGGCACTAGAATATCACCAACCCTATTAATCAAATGAATCTGCTTGAAGTTTTCCATGATGGTGTCATTTTTTGAGTAATATGAAATCAGATAATCTCTCACTGATGATGTATCTCACTAAATCACTATCTGAGTGCTGATAACATAACAACAATAAGATATTAGCATAATTCATCATCACATGTACCTTTGCTCTGGGGATGTTTTACTGTAATGTATAATACACTGGCTGTCATTCTGATGAGTATTATAGCAAGACTTCCTCAGGAAAAAAAACACATTTTGATGGAATACTATTCATATCAGATGGTACCGCTCAGGGATAAACAGTTGAAAAAGTGTGACTTGGTTTGCTATAAAATTCACACGAAGGTCAAAGGTACTGCAAAGAGTAAAAGATAGTTTAAAGACAACGGGTATCTATCTCTCTGTTATAGAATAGTTTCTAAAAGTTCAGTTTTGGTTTCAAGCAGGTTAAGGCAAGTTTTTATCCTTAGTAAATCTTTGATATCCATTACACACTGCAATGGTAGTTTCTGCAGCCTGCAGTACCACTCAGTGAAATGACACTTTTAAACTACATGTGGAACTTGCTTGGGGCAGAAGTGAGGTGATTTCCAAGGACAGATTAAAGTGAATGCAATACATTATAAAACTTTTCCTGCAATTCTACCCCTTAGAATATTAGATAAGAAAGGTATTCATAAATACCCTCGATTTTAACTGTGGCCTAGAGAAAATAAGACTCATTCTAGGTCACACAATAGTGAGTGGTAGAGTAGGACTAGAAACTAGGTTTTTTCTTTTTTTTTGTTTTTTTTTGTTTTTTTTGTTTTTTTTTTTTGCGGTACACGGGCCTCTCACTGTTGTGGCCTCTCCCGTTGCGGAGCACAGGCTCTGGACGCGCAGGCTCAGCGGCCATGGCTCACAGGCCCAGCTGCTCCGCGGCATGTGGGATCTTCCTGGACCGGGGCATGAACCCGTGTCCCCTGCATCGGCAGGTGGACTCTCAACCACTGCGCCACCAGGGGAGCCCTAGAAACTAGGTTTTTTGATAACTATTTCTGTGCTTGCTATAAAATAATCAAAGTTAATTGTGAACCATTTACAACTGAATTACTAAAACAGGGTACAAAGATGGGGATAATATGTTGAGTAGTAAGATGTTTTTACTTCTGTTACCTTTGATGAAGACCTTCATGTAAATCAATAACTACTTGACTGAGCACAGTTGTAACTATTTGTTAGAAGAAATAATAATAATGATGATATTAATAGTAGTTATGATGATGAGAATAGATAACACTTACTAAGTGCTTAATGGACACTGTGACAGATATTTTGCAAACATTACCTTACTTTGCGTTTTCAATTTGTCTAAATACTTGTTCTAAGACGTGAATTTCAGAAAATAATGGTCTTAAACAAGCATACATAATCATATGCACATCATTTCTTGTTCTATACGAAATCCTTGTTCAACACTTAAACACACAAGTTTCTTATGTTCTCGAAGCAATTGCTTTTGCTGATAATTACATCCTTGTAATCATCTTGATTACATTTTCCAAATAGTAAAAACAATTGTTCCTCAGAAGAAGACTAGGAATGATTTTGTTTTATTTATTCCAGGTTTTTGATAAGAAAACATTTTAATTTAAACATGTATTGGTGCTACTGCTCCAGACATCTGAATTTCTCTGCCAACAATTTATGTGCCTCTCTTTTTTGGTTAATGCTTTTCAGTATTTTCCCTGGACATCAAATTTAAATGATAAGCCACTCACACGGGCAGGTCTGCTGCATCTCCTTATGTTCCATGTACGGAAGAGCACTTCATATGTGCTCAAACTTCTTTACAAATGGCTATCTCACTGAACCAGATGGTATTTTCCTCATTTACCTTCTTTATTATTATCAGGCCATCGTGAAGCCTTGACAAAGGCCACTTACCAACCATACATGTCACTCACTGAGTCACCATCATAGTTACAATGTAAACATTCCAGCTGACCCTAAAAAACAATAATATTACAGCTTTTAATATCTCAGTAGATGCTCTTAATGTTCTCCTTATTTCCAAAAGTCAGGTAATCACTGGAAATGGCAGAGTGCACACAGAATAATGATCTATTGGGTAGTGCTATTTAATGTGTGACTTTGTGAAGAGACTGCCCACATGTATTTTTTAATATGAAAAACAACACGGCAGAAAATTGAGGTCACTGATAACTGAGCCATAGTCACCTGAGCATGAATGGAAAAACATAATGTTTCAGAAAAGTTTTTCAACCACTTTCCACTACTATGAAAAGATGTCACTTTCAAAAGCAAACAAGTCACACCCAGAGACGTTTCAGTGCTTTTTACAAGGCATTGTAAATCACATAAATTATTCAGAGAATGGCAGTGAGGTCCAGTAGAAAGCCTGAGCTAGCTGAGGATGTAGAACTGAAGGGTCAATCGGTTTAGGACAAGAATGGCCATTTTGAGATTTATGGTGTTTCTGGCAACTCTACCATAAAAAGGCCTGAGTCAGAAAAAATAACAACAAAATCTTGTTTTTGAAATGCCCTCAAAGCATCTTCCTTAAAAAGTCTGATCAAATACTGATTATCTGCCAAAGGTTTACTACATACGCCAGAAGTACTTCTTAATAATTTACCATTGAAAAAGACTTACCTAAGGAATAAGACAGAGAATTATATTCAGCTAGAAAACTTCTGTGTAACTATTATGAAAAAGAGGAAAGACAGATGAAAATAACAAACTTGGCAGTAGGACACAATCTAAATAAAAAAGAAAGTCCCATGTAATAAAGAAGGTGTTGACAATGGATTCCAAGTTTTACAGTATAAATGCTTTAACTTTGGGAATGGAGAGGTGAGGCTATTAAAATTTTAGGGCTATTATGAAAGCCTCTCCATAATACTTTTGCTACCTAAATAAACTCAGATACAGAACACCACCTATCACCACACACAAAAATAAACTGAAAATGGATTAAAGACCTAAATGTAAGACCAGACACTATAAAACTCTTAGAGGAAAACATAGGGAAAACACTCTTGACATAAACCACAGCAAGATCTTTTTTGACCCACCTCCTAGAAATGAAAATAAGATAAAAAATAAATGGGACCTAATGAAACTTAAAAACTTTTGCACAGCAAAGGAAACCATAAACAAGATGAAAAGACAATGCTTAGAATGGGAGAAAATATTTGCAAATGAAACAACAAAGGATTAATCTCCAAAATATATAAACAGCTCATGCAGCTCAATATCAAAAAAATAATCCAATTAAAAAATGGGCAGAAGACCTAAATAGAGATTTCACCAAAGAAGACATACAGATGGCCAAGAGGCACATGAAAGGATGCTCAACATCACTAATTATTAGAGAAATGCAAATCAAAACTACAATGAGCTATCACCTCATACCAGTCAGAATGGCCATTATCAAAAAATCTAGAAACAATAGATGCTGGAAAGGGTGTGGTGAAAAGGGAACTCTCCTGCACTGTTGGTGGGAATGTAAATTGATATAACCACTATGGAGAACAGTACGGAGGTTCCTTAAAAATAGGACTACCATATGACCCAGCAATCCGACTACTGGGTACATACCCTGAGAAAACCATAACTCAAAAAGACTCATGTACCACAATGTTCATTGCAGCACTATTTACAATAGCCAGGACATGGAAGCAACCTTAGTGTCCATCGACAGATGAATGGATAAAGAAGATGTGGCACATTTATACAATGGGATATTACTCAGTCATAAAAAGAAATAAAATTGAGTTATTTGTAGTGAGGTGGATGGACCTAGAGTCTGTCGTACAGAGTGAAGTAAGTTAGAAAGAGAAAAACAAATACTGTATGCTACACATATATATGGAATCTAAAAAAAAAAAAAAAGGTACTGATGAACCTAGTGGCAGCGCAGGAATAAAGATGTAGACATAGAGAATGGACTTGAGGACACGGAGAGGGGGAGGGGGAAGCTGGGGCGAAGTGAGAGTAGCATCGACATATATACACTACCAAATGTAAAATAGCTAGTGGGAAGCAGCTGCATAGCACAGGGAGATCAGGTCGGTGCTTTGTGACCACCTAGAGGGGTGGGATAGGGAGGGTGGGAGGGAGTCTCAAGAGGGAGGGGATATGGGGATATATGTGTGCATGCGGCTGATTCACCTTGCTGTGTGACAGAGGCTAGTGCAGTATTGTGAAGCAGTTATACTCCAATAAAGACCTATTAAAAAAAAATAAAAGAAGGGAAAAAAAAAAACAAAACTCAGATCCAAAGAAAGACCGTGGTTGTTGGGCAAAACATGAAACCAGCAGCCATTTCCCCAGTTGTGTGTAGTGTTATTATTATTGTTATTATTATTATTATTATTTTGGCTGCCTTGGGTCTTCTTTGCTGTGTGAGGGTTTTCTCTAGTTGTGGCGAATGGGAGCTACTCTTCGTTGTGATGCACAGGCTTCTCATTGTGGTGGCTTCTCTTGTCACAGAGCATGGGCCCTAGAGTGCGAGGGCTTCGGTAGTTGTGCCACGCAGGCTCAGTAGTTGTGGCTCACGGGCTCTAGAGCGCAGGCTAGGTAGTTATGGCGCACGGGCTTAGTTGCTCTGCAGCATGTGGGATCTTCCTGAACCAGGGCTCAAACCCACATCCCCTGCATTGGCAGGTGGATTCTTAACCACTGTGCCACCAGGGAAGTCCCCTATATATTATTTATATGACCGCTTTTCTCTGGTTTTAAGGAAATAATCATGTTTCTTCACAAAACAAGTTTGCATAGTTAAAAGTTCAAAGTAAGAATAACAGTAGTGGGTAGAAGTGGGATTTGCTCTTTTCTGTAAACTCTTGACGTCATGTGGCTTGTGCCCTTCCAAACCTAATTATGTTCACATGGATGTTAATTTACAACTACTGCTTCAGTTAATATTTTAGTGCAAGGAGATAAATAAGCTGCCACACGAATTGGGTGTTAGGGTTATTAGAGTACGAAATTCAAATACATACTTTTCCTTAAGCAAGAATTTTATGATAATAGCTAAAGCTTGGAGATATTTTAGTATGTGAACATATGTATATGTATATTTATATTCAACAACTCTTCCCTCAATCACACCCATGCCATTCATTTAATGAGATAATTTACTAGGCTTTCTATGTGTGATTCAGGCAAAAAGCAAACAAACAAAAAAGAAAATGGGCTAAAAAGAGCTTTCCGTTTTGACTTTAAGAATCAGGCTGAGTTGCAAGGGACCCACAAGAGCCAAAACAATCTTGAAAAGAAGAACTAAGTTAGTGGACTCACACTGCTGAATTTTAAAACTTACTACAAAGCTATAACAACCTAGACAGTGTAAACAGACATACAGGTCAGTGGAATAGGATTGAGAGTCCAAAAATAAATGGTCATAAGTAAATATTTATGGCCAATTGATCTTAGACAAAGGGGTCAAGACAATTCAATGGGAGGGAATAGCCTTTCAACAAATGCTATGGGACAACTGAGTGAAGTTAGACACCTACCTTACATCACAAACAAAAACTAACTCAAAGTGGATTGCAGATCTAAATATGAGTCAAAACTATAAAGATCTTAGACAAAAACACAGTAGTAAATCTTTGTGACCTTGGGTTAGGCAATGATTTTCTAAACATGACACCAAAAGCATAAAAGATGAAATTTGAAATAAAAGAAAAAATAAATCCGACTTCATAATAATTAAACTTTTTGTGTTTCAAATGACGTCATCAAGGAAGTGAGAAGACAACCAATAGAATGTAAGATAATATTTACAAATCCTATATCTGACAAGGGACTTATATCCAGAATACATAAGGAATGGTTATAACATAACAAAAAAAAAAACACCTTGATTTTTAAAATGGGAAAAGGAGCAGATGTTTCAAAGAAAATATATGAATAGCTAATAAGAACATGAAAAGATGCTCAACATCATTAGTAATTAGGGAAATATAAATCAAAGTCATAGTGTGGTACCACTTCACACCTACTAGAATGGCTATAATTAAAAAGACCGACAACAACAATGTTAGCAAGGATGTATTTAAATTAGAACCCTCATTCATTGCTGGTGGAATCGTAAAATGGTGCATCCACTTTGGAAAACAATCTGGCAGCTCTTCAAAAAGTTAAACATAGAGTTACAATGTCCAAGTCTACCATGACAGAGCAATTTCACTTCTAGGTATATATCTATACCTGAGAGAATTGAAAATATATGTGTGCACAAAAACTTGTACACAAAAGTTCATAGCAGCATTATCTTTGATAGTCAAAAAGTAGAAACGACTCAAACATCCATCACTGATGAATGGATAAACAAAACACAGTATTCCATACTACGGAATATTACTTGGCAATAGAAAGGAATGCAGTACTGATTCATGCTACAACATAGATGAAATTTGAAAGCATTATGCTTAGTGAAAGAAGCCAGTCACAAAAGACCACATGTTGTATGAAATGTCCAGAATTGGCAAATATATAACGATAGAAAGTAGATTTGTGTTTGCCTAGGGCTGTGGAGAAGTAAGAACAGGATGGGGTGTGACTGCTAATGAATAGGGGGGTTTCTTTTGGGGATGGTGAAAATGTTCTAAAATTAGATTATGGTGATAGTTGTACAACTCTGAAAGTAAATGAAAAATCATTGAATCGTACACTTTAAATAAGCTTTGTGGAATATAAATTGTATCTCAATAAACTTGTTGAAAATAGAACACAGCGATATGAAGACTGGCTCCCTCAGCTCCTGGAACTAGGCTCCGTGTTTCCAGCTGCTCAGCTGTAGCCCAGAGCAGGCTGTCAGGAGGGGCTAAAGAGGCTTCACCTTAGCCTGGAGTCATAGCTATAGAGACCCTGTTCACCTCCCTCATAGGTGCCATCTCTCAAAGCCGGCACACAAAAAACAAAAACAAAACAAACAAACTAATACTAGATTCCAGAAGAAAAGTAATTTTTGCACATCTAGCTAAAATCAAACAGCATGTTTTTCAGCCCATCATCAATTTTAATGGAATTGAACATACATCTTACTTTGACACTGGAAGGACAGATCGTTGGCTGTGCCACATTTCCTGGGACTTGTAAACAGCCGAACATCATGGATGTTTGAGCGAACACAAACCATTTGGCCAATCTCTAATACAAACATCAAAGTTTACATTTTATTCTGTGAACTTTCATGTGACTTCATAAGTCCCCATTATCTGCAGATGGTATTACTTGGCAAAACTGAACCTATTTGTTGTTAAAGTTTAATGTGTATAAACTAAACCAAAGGTTTTTCAATATTTTGATTATTTCAAGTTATGAAATATTATATCAATTATAAGGCATGTCAAGTTTCACAGGGAAGGAGAACTTTGAGGAAATAAAGGTAAAACTATATTGAGCATTTAAAAGATCGGTATAATCTATATTTTTGGCTTACTCAATGAATAATGCCAAATTTAAATATACAAAAATATTAAAAAAATCTTCATTTGGGAAAGAGGGTATGGCTGTATTGTGGATAAAAGGAGTTTTATTGTTTTAATGAAATAATTATTTCATTCTTATATTTAGAAGTGGGCCAAAGCTCAAGTTAGTTTTTAAAAAGTTATAATCTTATTTAGAAAAGAAGTGGGTAGAACTATCCACCATGTTACTTAAAAAAAAAAGTGATAATCTCATTTGAGAAAGAACCGTATTACTAGGTGGTTTTATATGAATTCTAATACATTATGGTAGAAACATATATCATTCTTTGACCTAAACTGAAGGCATGAAAGACAAGTAGAAGTAGAGAACTACATATCAAATAACAGAAGAAGTCTACCCCAAGAAATCAAGATGGTTTTTCTTAAGTACACTGACATATATGATTAGAAATTTCCCCAGGCAATTAACCATATTCCATACGAGGAAGACAGAGAGTCATAACGCAGACTTATGATAGATTGTATTACTTGGTCACAAGTCTTCCTTTCTTCTCTGCACTGGCCACTGTTCACTGTGAGTGAAGGATACAGCCCTGCCTCATTGACAGAGCTTGCATGAGACTCGCTTGGCCAATGGAATGCGAGGTAAAATACGTCATATCAAACCGGGGCTTTAATGTGCTTGGATTGATTGGCTGTCACTTTGGCACTCCTGCCCTACACCATGAGAGGGCATGCTATACGTAACTGCTGCTCCATGGGTCCCGGAATGAGAAAGGTGAGACAAACCTGAACTTAACTGGCATTTTAAGCAGAGCTGCTACAGCTGACATGTAGACTCATGAGTAAGAAATAAAGGCTGGTTGTAAGCCAGAGATTTTTTTGGGGGGGAGGGGTGTGCTTATTATGCAGCATTTCTACAGAAATAGCTCTTCCTTTTTTATTTGTTTTGTTTTCCCAAACTTTCTATAACCAAAATGTTAATGGTTTCAACAAAATTGTAAGGAAAATGCAGTACAAAATAACTTAATTTGGGATCCTTCCTCTGTCTCAGTCTGAAATAGGGAATATGCTTACTACATGCCATTATATTACAATCTCTGACAACTAAAAAGGAAACAAAATATTTGCTTCCAGTTTGAATGTTAGCAGTTTTGAATATATTATAGCCACCATGTTCAATGATATTTTAACAAATATACAACCACCTGTACTTCTATACAAAAAACTGAAGACACAGATTGAGATAAGACACTAGCCAGCTGTAGCATAGCACAAAAGCTATCTTTGTTCTTTACAGCGAAGGAACTATAGCAGACTAAAATACATAGAGCTCTTGAAGAAGATCTAACCAGAAAAGAAAGCAAAATAAGACCTCTGACAGTAAGAATGGGAACAGGATATCATGCCAGTAATTAAAGTTTGGAAAAGTAACTTTTATGAGCAGGAGAGATATTGCAGGGGAAAGGACTTTCATTTGTCCTCTTCATGCACCATAAGAGACAAAAAGCCTGACACACAAATCATTGCAGGTGAAGTACAAGTAAGAATTTCTGCCAGATAGCTGTAAACAACTCTCAGAACCATGACAGTCAGACACAGAATTTCCCCCCACAAAATATGGGAGATATTTTTTGCTGTGCCACAGGTAAACAATGAATACTCTAGAGCCAGTGAAGGTAGTAAGATATTTACTAACAGATGTCAAAGAACACAGAATCCAAGATCCAGTATTCCCTGATGGTTATAAATGCATCTCTTTACTATAATTCTCGTTATAAATGCATCTCTTTACTATAATTCTGGGTGAAAACACTTGAAATCTTATCTAGACAAAAGTTATAGCAACATGTGTCAGTGTAAACAAACGTGGGCATAAAAGCCAGGAAAGATAGTGCATGTCAGCTATAAACACTTCAGTGAATGAAACTAAAAGGTCTTATGCATTAGAGAGGATGTTAATAAATTCACAGGATGAGAGCTGTAATAAACATATCCTGGCAAATTATAGCCTGGTTCTGTACCTATAAAATCAGGCATATGTGTAGAGTTTGAATTTCTGAGACTTTCAGTTTGTCTCATTGAATCTTACATCGCATTTATGCATCTCATTTACGCCTGTGATTGCCATGGGGACTGGGGGTAGATCTTATTCCTGTTTCTCTCTCCAGTTCCTAAGAACTGCCATATAAAATGCAATACATTTCTGCAAAAGAGAAGGTGGAAGGAAGTATAGGAAGAGGGAGGGAGGGAAGGAAGAAAAGAAGAAGGAAGGAAGGAAGGAAGGAAGGGAGGGAGGATGGGAGGAAGGAAGGGAGGTGGGGAGGGAAGAAGGAAGGGAAAAAGGGAGGGAGGGAGGAGGGAAGGAAGAAAAGAGGAAGGGGGAAAAAGGGGGGAAGAAGGAAGGAAGGAAGAGAGGGCGGGAGGGAGGGAGGGAGGAGGGGAGGAGAGGGAGGAAAGGCAGGCTACTGATTATTGGCAATGAGTCATTACAGCTGTTAAATGTCCCATAAATGGCCCTTTAATTGCCAGATAATTCTTTCCTCCAGTGTTCGAGGTATTTCCTCCTCTTATTCTTCTCCATGAAACTGATGTGATAACACATCATAAATGAATAACTATTATAAATATAGTTACTTATAGAGTTATTCATAAATTAGTATTGAATAATAAGTGAATAACTATATAAATAACTATATTCATTTATAACTTCTGAATGTGTTTTAGAAATGTTTTTTGAATGAATATAATGATTGAGAGTGTAAACTATGCTGCTCAATAAACTAGAAAATGTGTGGATCTTAATCGTATTACTTGTCATAATTGTTAGTAAGAATATAATGCTTGGGGTAATGCCATTCCTTTCCAGGGCTTAGGGATTTACCAAAGAATGTACATCAAAGGAGGAGGAAGCATAGCAGAAGTAGAAGTTAAGGTAGAAGGTAAGCTTGTGGATTCTGAAGCCTGCATTTGAAGCTTAGTCTTATCTTTTATTATTTGTATAATCTTTGGCTAGTTAATTTTTTCTATGCTTCAGTTTTCCTATATGTCAACTAGTGATAACAGTACCTGTAGAAATTATTATTAGCTATTTACAAATATTTGTTCTTCTCATTCTAGGAGAGATTGTTTTTGCCTAACTTCTTTGAATTTAGGTGTGGCCATGTGACTTGCTTTGGTCAACAAAATGTAAGTAGAAATGATGGTTGTCACTTCCAGTCAAAGCTTTTAAGAGGCAATGTGTTATTTGTCATTCCCTTTCTCCTTGTTACAGTGACTGGAGATATTCCAGATGGTAGAAGCACTGTCATAACTAAGTTTTTATGTGACAACCATACAAAGCACAATTTCTAGCTACAGGATATAGACAGTGAGCAAGAAATAAACCTTTACTGTACTAAGCCACTGAGATTTGGGGGATTATATGCTACTGCTATATAACATAGCCTATACTGAATATACGGTAACTTCACTGAGTTGTTGTAAATACACTCAAAGAAGTAAACACATGCAACATCCCTTAGAAAGCATTCAGTAAGAATTAGCTACTATTCTTATTTTAGGCTATTGCTACATTGGAATGGCATACCCATTGGCTTCATTTGTGGCTACATAACTTTGTTCACCTCTTCACTTGACAACAGTTTTATAACAATTTTCTATAAAGAGAATACAAAAGGTCAATCTTTCCCTTATCATGGTTGGTCAAAATTTTATTTTTATTATTTTTATTATTAGTTTAGAAAAATTTCTTTCAGCTTCATAACGTTTTATAGGTGATATTGTGTAAATTTTTACGATGGTTGCTAAATTTGAGAAAACCTATCAAGTTTACTATATTAGCTGTTATAGGCAAACTTGCTGTTTTCAGTACTACCACAGATTTGTTTCTCACAAACAGGGATTCTGATCAATTCTGTTTCATGCAGTACCCATTAAAAGTGAGAAAAGTTATGATGCTTTTTTTTTTTATGATGCTTTTTAAAATTGTATGCACTGCATTATCAAATATATTTTTGACAGGAGAGATACTCTGTTTTGATTGGACCTTGATAAAAACTGGATCCTTTACTTATAATTTTATATACCTGATTGAAAAAAAATTTAAACAGACCAGTTTCTGCCTCCCTCCCTTTCAATCCTTGTTCCTCGTTTACTGCTAACATTCTTTCAGGGCTGGGTCCTGTAAGGAATGTTCTATCATATTAACGTTTCTGGCCCTGCACCTCTGTATCCTCTTGCAATGATTCAGCATGGTGGGTGGAGAGGTACTTCTGGAAACCATTCCTATACCAGGTGGATAGCAGTAACATTACTATACATGGAAATGACTTAGAAATGCATGAATATATCCCACTGAACTAAAAATAAATGTATCCCCAGCTCAACTTTCTGATAACTGAATTCCCAAAATGCTTGTGGTCGCTCCAGCACTGGGAGAAATGTGATGGAGGAAAGTCTGTCAGAGTGGAGTCAGTGATTTGAACCAGTTGCTGTTCAAATATCTTACTTTTTTTTTTTTTTTTTTTTTTTGCCGTACGCGGGCCCCTCACTGTTGTGGCCTCTCCCGCTGTGGAGCACAGGCTCCGGACGCGCAGGGTCAGCGGCCATGGCTCACGGGCCCAGCCGCTCTGCGGCATGTGGGATCTTCCCGGACGGGGGCACGAACCCGTGTCCCCTGCATCGGTAGGTGGACTCTCAACCACTGCGCCACCAGGGAAGCCCCAAATATCTTACTTTTGCAGATTTTATAATAGATGATCCTAAGAACATGTTTCTATAGCTTTTCTTAGATTCTTACAAGAAGCCTCTAAAACTTAAGCTTTGTTAACGTCCCAGTAAATTTTCTTGTATTCTTATGCATTAAATACTTGTTCTTATATTCATTCATTCATCCATTCATTGAGAGTTATTTACTGAACATTTAACATGCTTTGAACATACGAATGCATATATAAAGTAGCACCCACTCGCAGGCAGCGTACGTTTTCATGGAGAGGTGGACATGTATATAAAGATGCAGTAAATCCAGGGAGTAGCAAATACTTTTTAATGTCTATCCAATAAGCACTCACTAAACTATTTCTTTTTTTTCTGAGCAGAACTAGGATTGTGTTGGGTTACTCACCCTATTCCACATAATCATATTCACAAAACCACTGGTGGTAATCCTATTCTCTTTGCCTGTGGTTGATTTAGGAAGAGGCATTGGCCAATGTAATACTAGCAGAAGTCAGCTAAGGTGCTTCTGGGAATGCTTAGTGAACAACTTCTCGTCTTCCTCTGTAACGAAGTCTGGATGGGATGACTAGAACTGCAGCAGCTATCTTGCAACCAGAAAGAAAGCTATGCTGACCATAGAGGGGCAGAGCAGTAATATGGAAAGAAATACGTAAGGCTTTTAGTGGGGCTGGTGAGCAGCTAAATTAATCAACCCTTGGGCTAACTTGCTCCTGGACTGACAATGCTTCAGGGAATTCAGAACTCAAAAAGAAAATTTTTAATAAGCTAGAAAGGTTCATATTAAACTGTGACAAATTGTTGCCAGCTACTCTCCTCTCTGTAAAATTGTAAAGTTTCGTTTTTTATTACTTTAATTCTGGTCCACATGTGAAAAGCAACTGAATCCTCAGAGGGTGATTTCATTATCCTTTTATAGTTACTACATCTGCACTAATGTATTGGGGGTTATTATGCTGTTTATTTTCTATAATTTTTCCCAATTAACAGTTATTACCAAGAGTTATATTTATTAAATGAATGTTGCTGCATACATCAGAGAAAGTGTAGTGATATAAGGCAGACAACTGCAGAAAAGGGCTCTTTTTTTATACAATGGTCAGGAACTAAAATATCACCTTAGGGCTTCCCTGGTGGCGCAGTGTTTGAGAGTCCACCTGCCGATGCAGGGGACACGGGTTCGTGCCCCGGTCGGGGAAAATCCCACATGCCGCGGAGCAGCTGGGCCCGTGAGCCATGGCCGCTGAACCTGCGCGTCCGGAGCCTGTGCTCCGCAACGGGAGAGGCCACAACAGTGAGAGGCCCGCGTACGGCAAAAAAAAAAAAAAAAAAAAAAAAAAAAAATCACCTTAATGCAAATAAAATTGTACATGTTCACAAGAGCATGGTGTCAATAAAGACTGAGTTAACTGACATTAGGAGAATTTAGGTTAATTAAAATTTATAATTCGAAAGTATTCTAAGACCTCTTTTTTTCTTAAAGGGGAAACAGATTTTTCTAATGGTTTCTGGCTGAAAACTGTAGATACAGAATAAAAATAATTGGAAGCACTATAGAAAGTTTCTATAAAATTTATAATAATGCATTCAAAATGGAAGGGAAGATTTTGTTGTTATTAAGATGTAGTCAGGTGACAGCCAGCTGCTGACATTTGTTCCATTTGAGCTGTAACTAGGTGGGACATCTCTGTGTTTATAAATTCTTACCGTCCAATATGAGAGAATGTATTTTGTTTTGAACAACTGAGTAGTGACAGGCAAGCTGTCCATAGGGTATACAGATGACAAATCAAGAGGAAAATGAGCTCTTAGATAGTTTATCAGCATTCTTCACTGGAAAAATAGCCATGTGACATGAGCACTGTGCACAGTGGGCTTCCGTGTTAGTGTTCATGCTGCTGGAAAATGTATTGCTCGAACTAAATGCACCCTCTATTGAGCACAAGTGATTCAACCACAATTTAAGAGGGAGATCATTACTCCTGCAAAAGGATTTTCAAGATGAGCAGTGAGGAGTCATTGTCTACAGAGGAAATTGAGACGTTACTTGCTCAGCATTGTAAAATTGTATGGCGATATAGATAGACATTGTCTGTTCTTTATGTCAATAAAGAGAAGGGTCAACTAAAGAAAGTGCCTGCTTCAGGTGGGTTGTAAATACTAACACTTTTAGATAACCTTATTAATCCCTGGGGATTATTTACTTTCCTTAAGACATCTTACTTTTAGCTTCCCATGGTACTCTGAAAAGTGATCTATAGAGGGATCAGAGTTGAGACATTTCACCATCATCTCTATTCCTTCAACCTTTTAAAGCTGTGATGGTTTTCATCACTTAACCTTCAACTGATAGATCAAAGTTTTACAGAAGGATTGACTAACTGCCTCGTAGCCTACCAGGTGATCTGAGTAGTCTATGTAAGAAGGGAAGGAATAGACTTGATTTATTGAATTAGACTGGTTGCCCCGGTTGCCCATCATTAAGGAACAATGTGCGTTAGTACCTAAGAGTCAGTGTGTGATGCTGCTTGCATCTCTGTAATCAGTAATTCTAAACTTTCAACTGCTTGGCATGTAAGTGTTAAGCTGGGCAGGCTTTATATGATGGCTATAACAAACGTTATGGTTACCAGAGACCAAATATATTTAAAAAATTACATGTGTCATACATTTTTGTTACAAAGGATTCAAACTATACAGAACTATACAGAATAAAACATATTACATCCTCTTCAGCCCTCTCCTAGTCAGGAACAACTGTTAAGCTTGGTGAGTATTATACCAACCCTGTTTTAGCATATTTTTCATCTTTATTTGTAATGTAGTATTTAATTCAAAACATATCAGTGCTTCAGATATTTAAGTAGCTTAAAGAGCTTGTGCAAGTGACAGATTTATTAAGTGAATAAACATACACATGTATATATAAAAATATTATGCTCAAAATTTAAATTTCCAATATGCTTTTACTTTTTTCCTTTAACACTATGTTTTACAGAGTTTTCCAAGTCAGTCCATGAAAGTCTGCTTCATTATTTTTAATATCTGTATAATATTTTATTGTATGAATGTATAATTATTAATTTAAAATTACTGTATTGGAGGACACAATTTGCATTCAATTTTTCTTTATTATGAATAATGTTGCTATCAATATCCTGTGCATAAGTTGGTTCTCATGTGAAAGTATTTCTGTGGAAGAGCTCTAGTTGGCTAAAAGTTACAATTGAAATTTTGTGATACTGCCAAATGCTCTTCAAAACAGTCTTATCAATTTATACTCCCACCAGCAGTGTATGAAAGTGCTCATTTTTACTTATCACTGCCAGCTTTGGCTATTATAAATCTTTTTAATTTCTGCCAGTCTGATGGTTGAAAATACAATCTTATTGTTTTAGTTTGCATTTTTCTGATTACTAGTGAGGTTGAACAGCTTTTTATATGTTCACTGTCATTTGTATTTCATATTTGGTGAATTGCTCTTTCTTTTCTCATGTTTTTCTATTTGGCTATTTGTTTTTTCATATTGATCCATGAACCTAACGTCTTATCATTTTTGTCTTTACCTACTTACCTTTGCCTTTTGTTAATCCTGATGCTGATTCTGTATATTTTTCCTATGCATGTGTATGGTAGAGCAGTTACAAAAAAATACTTAATAGATTTTCATTGTAAAAGTAAAAATACAAAGACTTTTCATTCCTTCTTGGCTCCCTTTATTTAAAACACCTCAGTATGCCAAATATTTGGAAACTGATATGTAGACAAACCATGACGATATAAGCTCATGCCCTGGCATTTTTGTTCAAATGCTTACCTCTGAAATAATTGAGAAGTTGGAGAACCCAACTATTTTTTCACTTTTCACATTTGTTTTGTGACTTGTTCATTCAGCAACACTCAAGTAACTATATTGCAAAGAGTAGAGATATAAAAGTAAACATGTCCTCAGATGCTTCCTTCAAGGAACTGAGAGTCTAACTAGAGACACATACATGCACACTTGTTGAGAGATCCCAGAGAACACAAGCCGTGGCTGGGTATGTCTACATGGTACACTGTGGGCCTGGCCCACCAGAAGTCTGCTTCCATAAGGCAACTCTCTCAGAGAAAGCCCAGTAAGGGATAAGGGAGTGAGCATTATGAGCCTGACATGTTACTGAATCCTTAGATATCAGAGAATAGAGGTGAGTCTGAGTACATGTGCCTGTGGCTGCAACCTCTTGGTTCCTTCCCACCACTGAGTTTATATTTGAGTTGTTTGCAGATTTGAGCAGGGAGGGAGGAAGGGGAGCTGCAAGTCAAAGCTGACAGGTATTTCATTAAAACCCTAAAAGACATCAAAAATATAAGAAGTAGTTTGGGAGCTCTGTAATCAAGTGTAACTCTAAAGAAGTGAAATTGACTCCTCTAACTATTTCACGAGAGGACATCATGCAGCAACATTTCCCAAAATAGGTTCCATTGGAACTGAATTGCCAGTGTAAGGCAAGCAAAAAATTGTATGGTCAAATACTTTGGATCACAAAGGGTTAAACACATGTCTTAATGTTGAGCCTTCTAAGAACCTTTTATAAGTTGGTATCCCTCGACAACACAGAAATACAAACTCAAAATAACTTAAAAAGGGGCCATCTTTGGGGTATCCCAGGAAAGCATTTCTCAAAGAAAGATGCTTTGGCATATTGAGGGGTCTGGTACCTCTTTGTACATGTCACAGATGCCCCTCTACTCACGTTCAAGACAAGATCAAGGTAAAAACCAGAATAGCTGAGGTTATTTACTCTTAGGTGTATTTAAAAACAAATGATTGACTAGGGACTGAATTAAACATCTAATTATATTCCAGTTAATGATTCTTTCATTAAGTATGTCCCATATTATAGTACATGAATCAGGCATGAGGTACTTAAAGTTACTTTTAAACAGCTTCCTGCAACCTTGTTTATCATGCCCACTAGTACCACAGAATGCATTTTGCATATTAGAAGTAGTGATTTATTGGTTTAGGCACTTTTGGGGAACTAATACACTTTGTATACTACTACACACAGAATTCCGTGATTATCTTGTAGTTCATGGAAACTACCTGACTGTGTGTGACTAAGCCCTCCACATTCTAAATTCCCACTGAAATGAAGAAAGAGGTTAAATAGATTACAGATTAATTGCTAAAATCTTAGAAGTGGTGGTGCAGGAGAAGTAAAAGCTAGGCAAATTCCCTTCTGAGAGTTGATAGGGTAGGGATACAAAATATGTGTTAAAAGCAATTTAAGGTAACTACTAGTAGACAACTAACTCACTAATGAATCATAAATAAGCAGAGTTATTTTGATTAATGTAGCAAAACTAGGAAAATAAAAGATAGTTTGAAAAACTAAGATGACAGAAGTAACAATAAGCATATCAGTTACTGTAATAAATGAAGATGTGTTAAATTATTTATTAAAAGATAGAGACTCAGATTGAGTCTCATGCATACATGTGTGTATACACTCACCTAACTATATGCTGTTTGCAAGACATATATCCGAAATAAAATGACTCACTAAGATTAAATATAAAAGAATGTATAAAACTATCCCACATCAATCAAAACAAAAGTGAAATCAGGGTTTGTACTAGTCATATTAAAAAGAATGAAAATAACATTTATAAAATTTTGTATATCAAATAGCCAACATCAAAATATATAAAGCAAAACTATTAGAGTCCTGGGAGAAACAGACAAAACACAATGATATGGAAGATTTTACTTCTCTCACTTTAAATGCTAAGCTTTTAGGTCAAGTGCTAGTAAAGGGAGAACTGAATCACCTTCCTGGGATTCTTTACCTCCATAGCAGGAGTAAAGCATATTCCGTTTTCCTTGGCCCACATTTTCCAACAGAAATATAATGTGAGCCATATATGTAATTTAAAATTTTCTAGCAGGCACATTAAAAATAGAGTAAAAAGGTTAAATTAAAATAAATATGTTTTATTTAATCCAATATAGTTAAGTATTATTTCAAGATAATGAATATAAAATATTAATGAGATAGTTCACTTTTTTTTTCATTCTATGAAATCTGGTGTGTATCTTACACAGAGAGCACTTCTCAATTTAAAAATGCTTGATCTGTATTAAATTCTATAAAATTTATGATTGAAACCATAGAATTACATACTCAAGCTTTTCCAAACATTCTGAGATTTTTCAAAAGAATGGAATGAGCATCAATTTTTAAATCAAAATTAATGAAAATTAAGTACAATAAAAAATTCAGTTTCTCAATTACATAAGTCACATTTCAGTGTTCAATAGATACATATGCTTAGTGGTTGCCACTTAGGATGGCAAAACCCTAGGTAACTTTCCTACTCTCCTGATGAGTATTCCATATCAAATCCTTTCTCCTTAACACTTCCTACCTCATCCTCAATTTTAACTGATTATATTTCTAACATGATTGAGAAAATAGTTATCCTGAAGAGAATTTCAACAAACTGGCATGACCACATCTGGACTCATGTACTCTGTTTTCTTTCTAGTACTTGAGATGAACAGTTCTTACTCCCATCTAAAGCCAATCATTCCTCTTGTGCATTATATTCTATTCTCAAGGACATAATTTCAGGAAATCTGCACTGCTCTTTTTCTCTTGAGAGAAAGGTCATAGCATACTATGACCTTAGAAAAGTTCTACTGACCTAATTTCTCCTTCCAGCTGGTGCCCCATGTCTCTGTTTACCTGTATAGCAGAACTCCTCAGAAGTTATCTGTACTTCCTGGCTTCAATGCTTCTCCCCTCATTTTCCTTTAAATCCATTTCAATCAAACCATTACCTCCACTGCTTTGCTGAAACTACTCTTTTAAAGACACTAATGACCTCCTTTTTGCTAAATCAAATTGTCAGTTCTCAGTCCTCTTCCTTGATAACCCCTTTCTCCTTGAAATACTTTTTTTTCACTTTTATCCCTGGACACCACCCATTCTTCACTTTTCTTCTGCCTTGATGATTATTCCCTCTCACTAATCTTCTCATCCTGTTCTCAACCTCTCAGCTCAGAGTGCCCCAGGACTCCTCTTATTTCTTGGCAATTTCATCCAGTCTCATGGCTCTAAATATCACTGATATGCCAGTGACTCCCAAATGTATATCCCCAGCCTGGATCTCTTCCCTCAACTCTAGCCTTATATACACCTTTCCACTCAACATCTTCCCTTGGATGTATAATTGGCACATAAAACTTAACATATCTAAAATCAAGCAATTATTTTTGCTCTCTAATGGCTCCTCCATGTATTCTTCCCTTTTAGGTAGACTAGGAAGCCTTGGAATTTTCCTTTTTGCCTTTAAATTTTTTTTTCTCATATCCAGTGCAACAAGAATGTTGTTGGCTCTACCTTAAGAATACACCCAGAATTGGATCACTTTTAATCACTTACAGTTTTTCTTTTTAGATAAGTCAGCCATTCTTTTGCTTTTTAAGTTAAAAGACTACAGGCTGACATCCATTACAACAATAATCTACTTCTGATTGAAGATTCAATTTAACCACGTAAGCATTCCTGAAGTTCAATTAAAAGATCTGATGTAATAAATTAGGTTTTGTTCTTATAAGGTATATAGATACATATTCTGAGATTATAGAGAACACGTGTTTCAGATAAGGTTATTACCCCCTTGTATCATAAAGTGAATTCCAAAGTTATGCTAATAAAGTTACATTTTGGTCTTCTAGGGTCCAAAACAAGAGTTATGCTATGTAGATTCTTTGGGTTGTCACTTTCCACTGGGTCTTTGTTACTCTTTAAACTTCCCATCCAAGGTCTGCAGGTTTTGTATAACCATAAAACCAGAATTGAAGCGGGTCTCTGACTGCTTTCTGCTCTTCTTGTTGTGAATTAAATGAATAACAGTGTATTGCTATTTCTTATTCAATAGTTTGTCTCCCGCAAAGCACAGACCCCAGAGATGTGATTTTCATCTGAATGGGAGCAAGAATCCCCATATGGCTGTGTATCTTGATATATTAGAATCTTGCAAGGTTTTATTGCTCATGTAATCTCACCCTGAATTCCGAAGCACACCACCTCCTAGCTGAGGATTCTTGGTGAAGTGAGTAAAAAAAATGGGTTTGCGCCATAGTCTTCCAATAAAGTAGGATGGGAAAAGATGGAGAACCAAGGCTTACAAGGTTGTGGTTTAAGAGATGTGCTTTAGATGGCAGCAGTGAGTAACAAACAGAGTGCCTGCTTCAGCAAATGGTTTTCCTGTCTCCTTTTAATTGAATCAGTCAGTTATTAGACTCAAATAACCATTTCCTAAAGTGGTTGCAATAAGCAGAAGCCATTGTACTATACTTTTCAAGGACTTGATTCAAACTCAGTAATTACATTTTCCTGATTCCTCTAAGTCACAGGGCTACAACACTAGCAGAAACCAGCAGAAGCTGGTGGTCGTGTCTAGAGAAAATTTGGTTTCATCTTTTTTAGGTTGAAAAGGCAGAATATGGGCTTATTAATTAATAAAATGATTAGGTAAATTATTTTTATTGCCTAAAAGGAAAATTATTTTGTATAGCCAGAAGTACCCAAATATTCTTAAAAACTGCATGCTCAAGTGGATAAAAAGGAATTGCTGAGAAGAAGTACATTGCAACCGTTCTTGCCCGAGTGTTATAAAGCATTAGTAAGCGAGCTGGTGTGGATCAATGTAGCCTTATTAAAATCCTTAGGTGGGTAGTAGAATTGAGACAACATGTGCACTTGGTTGGAATACAGTTTCAGATACTTAGAAAAGGAACACGGTGCTGTTAATATGCTTCCATTACCACTCACTTAGACATATTTCTTGGTCAATGAATCACTACCTAATCATCTAGGATTTTTTGTTTTTTTGTTTTTCCTTCGGTAGAGTGCTATGCTTAGCTTTTCGATTTCTTTGTTTTTTTGCATTCACATCATTTTAAGTATAGCTCTTTCTTACAAAATACCACTCTTTTCTTTGGAATAGTTAAAGACTTTTGGAAAAGCTTTTACCCCTTACTACTACATAAGTTATATTATTTAAATCAAGGGTAAAATATATTCTTGTTATAGTAGAGTTATAATTAAAAATTATTGTGGGAAGCAAGATGCAGTTTTTGTTAGAGCAGTCAGACATATGTCAGGCAAAAGTTGGTTGAGATGGCCCTGGACTACCAGGCTGGGGCGTGAGGCCTTTGCTCCTCCATATGCTCAGAAGTACATCAAATCCGGAGCAAATAGATTCTTAAGAGGATGGACTTGGTCAATGGCCCAGTCTACAGAGGCCCGTGGAATAAGGGTTATCCTGATTTGGGGGTCTTTTCTTGTGAAAGCTTGTTTTGAGGTCCTCAAATTGTGGTACACCCATCCTTACATGTGACCTAGAGTGGGATTAATAGTCTCAACCTGATCCTAACCTGTTTTCTGCCAGATTAGGTTAGGCTGCTGGCAAGACATCCCAGAACTGCCAGAGAAACACAGAGGAGGCTCATGTTTCAATAACTACTAATTCAGCTCATCTTCCATCAGTGAAAAGTGGATGGGGATATTATTGATTCAAAGCAATGGTTTTATCTCCTCTCCTCTCCTGCTATGTCTGGAATTTGTTGGAATATTCATGTCACTGTCCTTCCTGGGTCTCTTCTTCCTTCTCTTTCTCCCTCTTCCTGTCTCTATGTTTCCCTTCTACACTTCAGCTTCTTTTCACATTGAGGTTATTGAAGTAATATCTCAGAAATGAGTTTTTACAAACCAAATGCTTGCAACTCTGACTTTAAAGAAAAGAAACACAAACTAGTGATAAGGAAGTAGTGTGAGGATAATTAATCTTTAAAGAAGTTTCTTCATTTAAAAAGAGAATTCTCCACAGGGTCCTTTTAATCGCCAGTCTCCTTAGGGACTGTTTTGTTTTGTTTTTTTTAAACGGTCAGGCGTACAGGCATTTGATTTACAGAGACTCAGTTCTGCACACTTCTGCTATGAGGTATGCGGAAGTTTTACCTGGTGAAGTTTCCATTTCCTTCTCACTACCCAGATCATTTTCACTTTGGAATGCAAGTGAATCAAAGCTGAGGTTTCAATATGAAAAACCCATTTCAGCAAAATCAATTTTAAGGAAAAGTATATAGTTTAGTTTTTCAGAGTAAGGAATAAGTTTCTGCTCTCACATGACCCTGAGAGAAGTCGCTTATACAAAATGGTAACAAAATCAATCTTAGCAGGATCTAAGGAGCACTCACTTTGACACGTTCAAAGGTATATTTTCCCTCCTCCTTCCATCCCTCCTTCCTATAAAGGGCTCCTTCCCCTTCTCCCTTCCTCCTTCCTCCCACTTTTTAAAATTTCCTTCTTTCTCCTTCCTGTTTTTCTGTCTTTCTTTTAAAACCAAAAGTATCGTAGGCTAGGGATGCAGCAGTATACTTCCACTCTCCTGGATGCATTTGTCTATTTTGCCTCCATGGGACCTTCACTATTTTCAGTGACCGTGCAAGTCTTCTTTTCTTCCTAAACTTCCAATAACTACCCCCCTACTCCTCTCAACATGTAAAAGGAATTATAGTAAATGAAGCACTGGTCTTGAAAGCCAAAAAACTCAACTAATTTGCAGAAATAAGAATAGTTTGGAAAAAGGACTGGTCATAGCTGTCACTATTCAGAGAGGAGATACAGGGAGAAAAGCATGGGATTATCATTATAAATGCAAGAAGTATGCAGCAGAAAGTAGCATTCTTTAAAGTTGGAAGTTGTAGTATTATCTGGTAGACCCGTAAAAGGACTTTGGGTGATTTAATAGGTAAGAACCAGAACTTGAAATTGGAATTGAAAAAGACTTGTTATATAATTTAATCCCTTTGGCTAGGAAACGAACAGTACAATTTTGGATCTAAGTTTAATTGGGATTTAAGTAGATTCTTTGAACCTTTTCCATTTTTCATCTGGAAATCACAAAGTGCTCATCCTTTCAGGAACAATGATGGACTGCATAATCCACTAGTGCACGGTATATCCTAAATCAAGTTTTCAGCAGCCACACTGGGGCAGTCAAAGGTATTCTGACCGAAATGAGAATCTAAACAGCTTTGCAGTGTGCATAGGGAACGAGGTTAAACCTTTTGGAAAGAGAATTATCAAAATCATAGCTTCTATTCCTACTTTTTTTTCTTTTTGATATTGAAAATCTATGCTAGGATTTCATCTTTTACCCCAAGACTCCTGCAGCAGTTTCTTAACAGTTCCTGCTTATATAGAGCACTTAAAAAAAGCATTAAATCATGTTGGCCTGAGTCTATCTAAAGCACTATCTTCCATGCAAACAATACCAAGATTACAGCAAGGAGACTCGATATTAAAGAATAATAAGGCAGTGTGTGAATTAAGCATATTATATTTGACTTCCATCAAGGACTTTGCCACTTGCATAATCCAACTGAATATGGTCTCATAAACCCACATTTTCCAACACATAGTTCTCATACACAGATCACATATATGGAAAGAACTATGCGTAAGAGATGGAAAAAGTGGTGAAGTAGATACATCTTATTAGAGATGGCCAAATATTCTGTTTTCTACTGTATTTGTGTGGATGTAACTGAGAAGAAAGGATTTTCTTTGTCCCTTTTTGTTTAACTTCTTCCTTATTTTGTCTAAGGATACTATCAATGGCATTTTGAAACCCTTGTGGGAAGCAATTTTTACCCTCTGTTTAATTACCTGATATTCTAGCTGTATTTATGGTGTTTTGCGTGGATATTTAGGAATAGGCATTATAACTTGTGACAGCAATTATGAAGAATTTTATTTCCCAACAAATGGGTCAGGCCAGTGTTTTCTGCCCTTGTTTGACTGGTAGATATTATAGCTAGCTCTTCATTGTCTGCAGAAGGGGTAGTCCTTCTGGGTAGGATATTTATTACACAGAAAACACCCAACTTCATTTCAATATGCCTAGAAACACAGCCTTTTATCAAACTTGCTAACAAGTTGCAACAGATGAGTGATTTGTTCCCACAGAAATAGCCACAACACATTAAGAAGAAGGCAGGAGAAGCTGAGAGCTTGGGTAATCCATCAGCTAGTTAATTCACACCTGAATAATTGAGAGTTTGCCTTACAGTTATTGAATATTTATGAAGGTTCCACAATGTGCTGAAAAGTAGATGAACCAAGTAAAAACACCAAATAAAAACCATCTGCAGACAGTTTATGTTTGATACGAATCTTACTACTTGACTGGAACATGTGAAATAGAATGTGTTTTTAAACATTAGTGTGTATAAAAACCATGAAGAAGGTGTGTCTGTTAAAACTGCAGATTTCTAAAGAAAGCTCAGAGGTGCTCCTTGGGAATATGCACTTTTAAGAGTTTATCCCATATGGTTCTGAAGCAGGTGGTCTAGAGACCTCTTTTGGAGAAATTATCAATGTAGGTAGTAACAGGAAAAGCTTATTTCCTAGGAAGCCCAACATAAGAAATCAGAGACATACTGACCGACAAATTGAAGAGAAGAAGACAAAAGAGAATGCCTATTAGCATAAAGGAGAGCATAGGCATAAAGAAAAAGAAAAAATAAGAGGAAGGCAGATAATAGAACAATGGCACCATAAAAGATCTTAGTATCTTAGAGATTTGCTATAATGCTATGATGTCTGTAAATTATTTAGTATATATTACACTTTATTTTTAAAAATTAAAAAAAAATTTTTAACATCTTTATTAGAGTATAATTGCTTTATAATGGTGTGTCAGTTTCTGCTTTATAACAAAGTGAATCAGTTATACATATACATATGTCCCCATATCTCTTCCCTCTTGCATCTCCCTCCCTCCCACCCTCACTATCCCACCCCTCTAGGTGGTCACAAAGCACCTAGCTGATCTCTCTGTGCTATGCAGCTGCTTCCCACTAGCTATTTTACATTTGGTAGTGTATATATGTCCATGCCACTCACTCACTTTGTCCCAGCTTCCGCTTCCCCCGCCCCGTATCCTCAAGTCTACTCTCTAGTAGGTCTACATCTTTACTCCCATCTGGTCCCAAGGTTCTTCTGACCATTTTCTTTTTTTTTTTTTTTTAGATTCCATATATATGTGTTAGCATACAGTATTTGTTTTTCTATTTCTGACTTACTTCACTCAGTATGACAGACTCTAGGTCCATCCACCTCACTACAAATAACTCAGTTTTGTTCCTTTTTATGGCTGAGTAATAGTATATATGTGCCACTTCTTCTTTATCCATTCTTCTGTTGATGGACACTTAGATTGCTTCCATGTCCTGGCTATTGTAAATAGAACTGCAATGAACATTTTGGTACATGACTCTTTTTGAATTATGGTTTTCTCAGGGTATATGCCCAGTAGTGGGATGGCTGGGTCATATGGTAGTTCTATTTGTAGTTCTTTAATGAACCTCCATACTGTTCTCCATAGTGGCTTATCAACATACATTCCCACCAACAGTGCAAGAGGGTTCCCTTTTCTCCACACCCTCTCCACCATTTATTGTTTGTACATTTTTTGATGATGGCCATTCTGACCGGTGTGAGATGATATCTCATTGTAGTTTTGACTTGCATTTCTCTAATGATTAATGATGTTGAGCATTCTTTCATGTGTTTGTTGGCAATCTGTATATCTTCTTTGGAGAAATGTCTATTTCGGTCTTCTGCCCATTTTTTGATTGGGTTGTTTGTTTCTTTGATATTGAGCTGCATGAGTTGCTTGTCTGTTTTGGAGATTAATCCTTTGTCAGTTGCTTCATTTGCAAATATTTTCTCCCATTCTGAGGGTTGTCTTTTCATCTTGTTTATGGTTTTCTTTGCTGTGCAAAAGCTTTGAAGTTTCATTAGATCCCATTTGTTTATTTCTGTTTTTATTTCCATTTCTCTAGGAGGTGGGTCAAAAAGGATCTTTCTGTGATTTATGTCATACAGTGTTCTGCCTATGTTTTCCTCTAAGAGTTTGATGGTGTCTGGACTTAAATTTAGGTCTTTGATCCATTTTGAGTTTATTTTTGAGTATGGTGTTAGGGAGTGTTCTCATTTCATTCTTTTACATGTAGCTGTCCAGTTTTCCAAGTACCACTTATTGAAGAGGCTGTCCTTTCACCACTGTATATTCTTGCCTCCTTTATCAAAGATAAGGTGACCATATGTGTGTGAGTTTATATCTGGGCTTTCTATCCTGTTCCATTGATCTATATTTCTGTTTTTGTGCCAGTACCATACTGTCTTGATTACTGTAGCTTTGTAGAATAGTCTGAGGTTAGGGAGCCTGATTCCTCCAGCTCTGTTTTTCTTTCTCAAGATTGCTTTGGCTATTCGGGGTCATTTGCGTTGCCATACAAATTGTGAAATTTTGTGTTCTAGTTCTGTGAAAAATGCCAGTGGTAGTTTGATAGGGATTGCATTGCATCTGTAGATTGCTTTGGGTAGTAGAGTCATTTTCACAATGTTGATTCTTCCAATCCAAGAACATGGTATATCTCTCCATCTATTTGTATCATCTTTAATTTCTTTCATCAGTGTCTTAGAGTTTTCTGCGTACAGGTCTTTCATCTCCTTAGGTAGGTTTATTCCTAGATATTTTATTCTTTTTGTTGCAATGGTAAATAGGAGTGTTTTCTTAATTTCACTTTCAGATTTTTCATCCTTAGTGTATAGGAATGCCAGAGATTTCTGTGCATTAATTTTGTATCCTGCTACTTTATCAAATTCATTGATTAGCTCTAGTAGTTTTCTGGTAGCATCTTTAGGACTCTCTATGTATAGTATCATGTCATCTGCAAGCAGTGACAGCTTTACTTCTTCTTTTCCAATTTGTATTCCTTTTATTTCTTTTTCTTCTCTGATTCCTGTGGCTAAAACTTCCAAAACTAAGTTGAATAAGAGTGGTGAGATTGGGCAACCTTTTCTTGTTCCTGATCTTAGTGGAAATGCTTTCAGTTTTCCACCATTGAGGTTGATGGTGGCTATGGGTTTGTCATATATAGCCTTTATTATGCTGAGGAAAGTTCCCTCTATGCCTACTTTCTGCAGGGTTTTTATCATAAATGGGTGTTGAATTTTGTCAAAACCTTTCTCTGCATCTATTGAGATGATCATATGGTTTTTTCCTTCAGTTTGTTAATATGGTGTATCACGTTGACTGATTTGTGCATATTGAAGAATCCTTGCATTCCTGGGATAGACCCCACTTGATCATAATGTATGATTCTTTTAATGTGCAGTTGGATTCTGTTTGCTACTATTTTGTTGAGGATATTTGCATCTATGTTCATCAGTGATATTGGCCTGTCATTTTCTTTTTTGTGACATCTTTATCTGGTTTTGGTATCAGAGTGATGGTGGCCTCATAGAATGAGTTTGGGAGTGTTCCTCCCTCTGCTATATTTTGGAAGAGTTTGAGAAGGATAGGAGTTAGCTCTTCTCTAAATGTTTGATAGAATTCACCTGTGAAGCCCTCTGGTCCTGGGCTTTTGTTTGTTGGAAGATTTTTTTTTTTTTGCGGTACACGGGCCTCTCACTGTTGTGGCCTCTCCCGTTGCGAGCACAGGGTCCGGACGCACAGGCGCAGTGGCCATGGCTCACGGGCCCAGCCGCTCCGCGGCATGTGGGATCTTCCCGGACCAGGGCACGAACCCGTGTCCCCTGTATCGGCAGGCGGACTCTCAACCACTGCACCACCAGGGAAGCCCTGTTGGAAGATTTCCATTGTTTTTGGTGTGTGTTCCCAGTGGCTAAGGTTGGTTCAGTGGGTTGTGTAGGCTTCCTGGTGGAGGGGACTAGTGCCTGTGTTCTGGTGGATGAGGCTGGATCTTATCTTTCTGGTGGGTAGGTCCACGTCTGGTGGTGAGTTTTGGGGTGTCTGTGGCCTTATTATGATTTTAGGCAGTCTCTCTGCTAATGGGTGGGGTTGTGTTCCTGTCTTGCTAGTTGTTTGGCATAGGGTATCCTGCACTGTAACTTGCCAGTCATTGAGTGGAGCTGGTTCTTGGCATTGAGATCTCTGGGAGATTTTTGCCATTTGATATTATGTGGAGCTGGGATGTCTCTTGTGGACCAGTGTCCTGAACTTGGCTCTCCCACCTCAGAGGCACAGGACTGACTCCTGGCTGGAGTACCAAGAGCCTTTCCTCCACAGAGCTCAGAATAAAAGGGAGATAAAAAGAAAAAAAGAAAGAAGAAGATAAAATAAAATAAAGTTATTAAAATAAAAAATAATTATTAAGAAAAAACTTTTTTAAGTGATAAAAACCAAAAATGGACAGACAGAACCCTAGCACAAATGGTAAAAGCAAAGTTTTACAGACAAAATCACACAGAGAATCATACACATACACACTCACAAAAAGAGCAAAAGGGGAAAAAATATATATATGTTGTTGCTCCAAAGTCCACCTCCTCAATTTGGGATGATTCGTTGTCTATTCATGTATTCCACAGATGCAGGGTACATCAAGTTGATTGTGGAGATTTAATCCGCTGCTCCTGAGGCTGCTGGGAGAAATTTCCCTTTCTCTTCTTTGTTCGCACAGCTCCTGGGGCTCAGCTTTGGATTTGTCCCCGCCTCTGTGTGTAGGTTGGCGGAGGGCATCTGTTCTTCGCTCAGACAGGACAGGGTTAAAGGAGCCTTTGATTCGGGGGCTCTGGCTCACTCAGGCCAGGGGGAGGGAGGGGTGAGGATGCGGGGCGAGCCTGCGGAGGTAGAGGCCGGCGTGGCATTGCTCCAGCCTGAGGCGCGCCGTGCGTTCTCCCGGGGAAGTTGTCCCTGGATCCCGGGACCCTGGCAGTGGCGGGCTGCACAGGCTCCCCGGAAGAGGGGTGTGGATAGTGACCTATGCTCGCGCACAGGCTTCTTGGTGGCGGCAGCAGCAGCCTTAGCATCCCATGCCCGTCTCTCGGGTCCACGCTGATAGCCCATCCCTGGAGCCCCTTTAAGCAGCGCTCTTAATCCCCTCTCCTCGCGCACCAGGAAACAAAGAGGCAAGAAAAAGTCTCTTGCCTCTTTGGCAGGTCCAGACTTTTTCCTGGACTCCCTCCCGGCTAGCTGTGGTGCACTAGCCCCCTTCAGGCTGTGTTCACGCAGCCAACCCCAGTCCTCTCCCTGGGATCCGACCTCCAAAGCTCGAGCCTCAGCTTCCAGCCCCCACCCGCCCTGGCGGGTGAGCAGACAAGTCTGTTGGGCTGGTGAGTGCCTGTTGGCACCAATCCTCTGTGCGGGAATCTCTCTGCTTTGCCGTCTGCACCCCTGTTGCTGCGCTCTCCTCCATGGCTCTGAAGCTTCCCCCCTCCACCACCCGCCATCTCAGCCAGTGAAGGGGCTTCCTAGTGTGTGGAAACCTTTCCTCCTCCACAGCTCCCTCCCAGTGGTGCAGGTCCCATCCTTGTTCTTTTGTCTCTGTTTTTTCTTTTTTCTTTGGCCCTACTCAGGTACGTGGGGAGTTTCTTGCCTTTTGGGAGGTCTGAGGTCTTCTGCCAGCGTTCAGTAGGTGTTCTGTACGAGATGTTCCACGTGTAGATGTATTTCTGATGTATTTGTGGGAAGGAAGGTGATCTCTGCGTCTTACTCTTTCGCCATCTTGAAGCTCCTCCTACATTACACTTTCGATGTGATGACCAGTTATTGGGATCTTACAGCTCAGTGATGGCTCACTAGCATTCTAAAAGGAAGCCCAGACTCCAGGAGGGATTGATACAAGTGATTTAGCTATTTATACGGGATCAACATCAGAAGCTTTATTTTTTTTTATTGGCGTACAGTTGCTTTACAATGTTGTGTTAGTTTCTACTGTACAGCAAAGTGAATCAACTACACGTATATATAGCCCCTCTTTTTTTGTATTTCCTTCCCATTTAGGTTACTGCAGAGCACTGAGTAGAGTTCCCTGTGCTGTACAGTAGGTTCTCATTAGTTACCTATTTTATACATAGTACCCATAATGTATATATGTCAATTCCCATCTCCCAATTCAACCCACCCGCCTCTTCCCTTTGTATCCATACGTTTGTTCTCTGTGTCTGTCTCTATTTCTGCTTTGCAAATAAGATCATCTATACCATATTTTTTAGATTCCACATATATGCGTTAATACACGGTATTTGTATATCTCTTTCTGACTCACTTCACTCTTTATGACAGTCTCTAGGTCCATCTACATCTCTACAAATGACCCAATATCAGTCCGTTTTATGGCTGAGTAATATCTCATTGTACTTATGTACCACATCTTCTTTATCCATTTCTCTGTTGATGGACATTCAGAAGCTTTAATAATTAGAATGATCAGCAGCAGAAAAGGAATTCCATTGGTTAAATTGGTGAATTGTTAGCCAGCATAATGGGTTTAGAAGTGGATCCTCATTGGTGAGATTAGTGGCATTCAAGATATGTGGATTAACTAAAATATTTTGGTGATAACTTTCTCCTCTTGCATAATCAGAATATAGGAATGCAGAGAGGCCTATAGCTAGCCTGTCACTTGAGGGATGGATTCTAATCCCTCAATAATCCCTAAGTGGTTGGGACAGTTAATCTGAAGATGTCTGATTGCGTGGCCTGCAAGGCTATACACTCCTGGCTCTCTGGATGTTGCTTAGGCTTCCTCAAATGATATTTTTTCAGGAAAGATATTTAGGGATCCTCTATAAGAATGGAGAATTGGGACTTCATTATCTCACAGAACAAATTGTACAAATGCCTTGTTCCTGTTTGTTAATAAATGTTTGTATGATAAATATCAATATATGAGGCAGAATTGTCCTGATTTGCTCTAATTTTAACTTGAAGCAAGTTTGAGGGGGTGGTCACTCAATCTCAGTCACCTCAAGTGTTTTGGTTGGTACAGCTATCCACTAAAAAGACTTTATGACCCAATTGACATAGACCAGTTCTCAACACAAATGTGGAAAAAACAAATAACTTCCTTGGGAGAGAAGTTTGGTGAATCTGCTCTTAGTGATCTTTCTCTTGTGGAAAAAAGTTGATAAAGCATCTTACAGTTTTTGTGCTCTCTGTAAGGCAAGTATATTCATTGTTCTGTTCTTTCTGTTCCCCCAAAATATGAAAGGATCAACAGAGGCTTGAATAGAAGTAGCTTCCAAAGGCATAAAACTTCTACTGGGTCATTCACTTCTCTAATTTGCTCCATAAAAGAGCAAATAGGAGAAACTGGGAATAGAATTTTGACCTTTCAGACATTGGACCCCTGTGCTCTCCAATGAGCCATGATCTTCATGTTATTTAAGATCTTGCCTAGGCTATTCTCTACAAAAGGTACTTTAAAAAATTGACTGTCTCAATCCCTCCAATCTCCAAGTAATTTCTGGTTAAAAAAAAAAGAATTAAAAGCTAATCAGAAAGCTCTAGTTGTGTGTTCCTTAATTTTCCTTGATTAAATATTTTGAAGTCATCAGATGCTTTCAGCATATCTGCCTAGAAAAGAAGTTATATCAGTTAATACCTTTCACATTTATTTTTGTATAGGCACTCAGATATGAAAATGTTCAAATGTGTTGAATGATAATTTGTTTTCTCTACTATAGTATCAGTGAAACTGTAAATGGGAAAATGGAAATGTTGTATCTATATCTATGTATCTATAGCAACATCCTTCCAGAGGCAATACTGTATAAATTAAATTCAGAACATGTAACCCAAGAGTCTTCCATGTTGAATGGTAAAAATATCTATGAAGTCATTTCAAAATATTAAAGAGTCAAATTTTGGAGAAGCAGATTAATTAAGCCATAAACATTGTGAATATTTAAGAATGTTACTCTAAAATGTCACAATTTCAATAAAAGTAAAAGATTTAGTCTAGGTATTCTGCCACTTTTACAGTTATATGATTTATTAGACAATATTAACATGCAGACAGAAAGTAAAAGATATCTATAACTTTGTATATGTTTGCCACAACTTGCCAGCTAATTATCATTTTGAGATATGATGGTTCTGATTAATAAATCAAAATGGAAACTCAATTATGAATGCATGCAATCCAACTTCATATGCAAGCCAAAATAAACCCGGCATTTGTAAGTCAGAAGAACTCATTAGGGAAACTAATATAGTGGTGTTCCAAGGCTACATTGTGTGGAAAATAATGCTCTCCAGTTTAATGGAAAGAGGTAGGTAAGAGAATACTTAAAAGACAAACTACTTGGAGTACTGCATATGACAACAGGACACTGACTGAAGTAAAGGGCTCAAGTCGAAACCGAAATTGACAGTGTCTTCAACTCTTTTCAGTTGAATTCAAGGAATATTTATTGAGTAACGAACTAAAGCCATTTCTACAGGGGGCTGTTTTTAGTTCAAGGAAAGACAACAACTCATTGCCTCTGATCTCAGACATAGGGGATTTTTATGAGTTGAATTGTGTCTCCCCAAAATTCCTATGCAGTTTTAACCCCAGTACTTCAGAATATGAACTTACATGGAAATAGGGTTGTTGCAGATGTACTTAGTTAAGATGAGGTCATACAGGACTAAGGTGAACCCCTAATTCAGTACAGCTGGTGTCCATATAAAAAAGAGGAAATTTGGACACAGAGACACGCACACAAGGAGAATGCCACATAAACATGAAAGCAGAGATAGGGATAATTCTTCTATAGGCCAAGGAACATCGAAGACTGCCAGAAAATCACCAGAAGCTAGGAGAGAGGCATGAAACAGATTCTCTCTCAGCCCTCAGAAGGAACCAACCCTATAGAGTCCCTGATCTCAGACTTCCAGCTTCCAGAACTGTGAAACAATAAATTATGTTGTTCAAGCCACCCAGTTTGAGGTACTTTGTTATGGCAGCCCTAGCTAACTAATACAGGGATAGAAATTACAATGGAGACACAATCTCTATCCTCAAAGTGCCTAAAAACAGCTGTTCTCATAGAAAAACTTACAGAGAAGCCCACTGGCAGAGTTTTGTCACTTAAATGGTAAATGTCAGGAGCCTTGAAACAGAAGTAGGCAAAAGGGAAAACATATATTACCCAGGGCTGAATTTTGATGAGGCTGAAGATGAAGGGGATAGATGATTCAAAGCATGAATGTGCATTCTTGAAATAGGTGACCATGAGGTCAGTGTTGGGAAGATAAGTGAGGGAAAACCATGGGGAAAAGTGTGTTGATGAGCACACTTTTCTATTTCAAGAATAGAAAAAGTGGAGTCAGTAAGAGAAGTGGAAGATTAGGTGGTTATAGAATTTTGTTTTTAAGGACTTCTCTTTTAGCTCTAAATTTGGGTAGATGCACCCTCTTTGAAGGACAAATGTGAGGACGCTGGATCTTTTTAACATTTTTAACATGACAATATATATCTTAATATTAATGAAAAGCATGGAGCATTACCTTGTCAATCTTTCCAAAAATTCTTTAACAATATTATAAAATATTTCAGACACATAAAATGTCACATAAAAACTAATACAATGATCACTCATATATCCACCACTTGGCTTTAAAAATATGGTATTGCTGATACAGATGAAGCCCCAGGGGTTCCTCTTCCAGATCTCATTTATTGCCCTGACTACCATACCCTATGTCTCCTATTCTGAACTTGCTGTTTATCATTTTCATGCATTTCTTTTTATATTCCTCCTACAGTGTTATCCAGGTTAGAGACCAGTGCTGGAGTCTTTATACCTCAGCCTCTCCCAGTGCCAGTTATTGGTCCAAGGCTGTACCTGGTGGGATGTAAATCCCAAGTTGCTTCCCAGGCCTTTTTGCTTGCAGGCAAAATAGATGCCAGCAGTCTCTAGGGCAGTCTTCTGATAAAGCCCCAGGTGCTGACTGTTGGAGTATATATATGTAACTGAGCAGGACCCTATGGAGCCTTCCTGGGCCAGACTGCCCCCATGTCCTCTGCCTGCCTCTTGTTTGTAGAAAAACTTTAGCCTCCCAGGCCTTCCCTGAGTTCCAAAGAATACATTTAATCAGAGAAGTGAGAAAATGCAGAAACAAAGGAAAACTGTCAAGCAAGACAAAATAATAATGGTTTAGCCATTAAACGAAGTTAAGGACTTTTAGCCCCTCCTCAAGGACTACAGATAATACTCTGAGCCATATCCCTTGAGCTTTTTTGCTGAAACCACCACCAGGTGGAAGAAGTTAACTCCATGCTGACCACAAGCACAAAGACGCCAGAAGGGTTGGTCCCAAAAGGTTGATAATATTGACTCCTGATTACCTTACCACCAACCAATCAGAAGAATGTCCAGGAGCTGATCATGCACCCCACAATACTCTCCCTCACCCTGTCTTTGAAAACCTTTCTCTAAAAGCCGTCAGAGGGTCTGGGTGTTTTTGAGCATTAGCTGCCTGCACTCCTTGTTTGGCACCTGCAATAAACACTGCATTTTGCTTCACTACCACCTGGTATCAGTATATCGGCTTTATTGTACACAGGTGAATGGACCCAAGTTCAGTTCAGTAACAAATGCATATTACGAGCCTGTGTACTTAACAATAGTAAAGGGAAATAAGAAATATAGGAAGCACACTGTCAATGTCTGCTACCTCCCCCATAACGTGGATACACCATACTTAATCTTGGTGGATATTTAATTCAAGTGAATATTTATTCTAATTTTTAAGAGTACATGCTAAGAGTACCATAAAAAATAGGTATCTTTAAGCATTCCCTAAAGATTTTCTTTACTTTTCAATTTAAGAAATAAGTCTCCCATAAAGTCCTGCTCTATGAGAAGGAAGCAGGGGTGGAAGGGAACACTGTTTATTCAGGACTGTCAGAGATGAAATGATCTGGGAAATGAGCTAGAACTCCTTTTCACAGAGGGTAACTTGTTTTGATGCCTTAGGTCTGGATGCTGCAGGTGAGGGCTCCTTGCTGAGATTGGGGGCAGGGCCTGTGTCCTGGCCTCCTGAGATACCCTCATGAAAGAAGAATCTTCCATTTCTCAGGGCACTTTCAAATCCTTTAAACTTCCAGTTTATACCTTGCTTAATCCTTGGTTATTTTACTTAATGTTTTAAAACATGTTTCACCTTTACTTTTTTTCTTCCCTGTTTAATTAATATTTAATATTTTTTAAGTTTTTTTCTTCTTTTAAGTGGGAATCAGGAGATATTTGCAAAAGGGGACAGGCTGATTGCCTAAGCCCAATGCAAAAGAAGCTTGAATCTGTTCTTTCTTCCTCATCTCCCTCCTCTTCCCACTCCCTTAGCTCTTAAATTTTGAGATGCTAAAGAGATCTCTGTTTCCTATTTGAGTTCTTGTTGGTCTCCAGGACTTAAAAGGAAGACCTGAGGGACAGGATGGCAGCCTGAATCATATATACATAATGCTTTTGACATCTTGATATACACTAAGGGGAATAAGTATAGTTTTCCACCCAAAGAGCAAGTTACTTTTCACAAATTTGCCAAGGAGCAGTCGGAGCAGTGCTGATTTGTCCATGCAGCTCATGAACTATGTATATAGAGACTACAAGGACATCCAGGAGAGGAAATTCAACTGTGTAAATCTCCAACTTGAGCACATTTGTTTAAACCCAAAAGAGAAATTGTGAAAGATGTGATGGGGTAATATTGCTTAAGGAGGACCCCGTAAATGAAGGTAAACCTCGTTACAATTTTAATTTTAGGATTCTTTTACTTAAGTATTAAAATTTCCCCTTTAATGGCCTGGTTTAAGGATAAACAACTAACATACAACAACCACCACAGAAAAAACAAACTGATTTTTCAGGGGAAAATTTAACACATCTCCCAGTTTTCAGCTCTTTAGGACTTGATTAGTGTGATAAACTGAATGTTTGTGTCCCTCCAAAAATCATATATTGAAGCTCTAAACCACCCCTCCCATGTGATGGTATTCAGAAGTGGGGGCTTAGGGAGGTTACTAGGTTTGGATGAGGTCATAAGGGTGGGGCCCCCATGATGGGATTAGTGTCCTGAAAGGAAGCAAAGAGCTCTCTGTCTTTTCATAATGTAAGGACACAGTGAGACAGTGGTTCTCTGCAAGCCAGAAAGAGAGCTCTCACTGGGGAACTGAATAAGCCAGAAACTTGATGTTGGACTTTCAGCCTTCAGAACTGGGGGAAATAAATTCCTATTGTTTAAGCCACCCACTGTATAGTATTTTGTTATGGCAGCCCAACTTGACTAGCAGAGTTAGGCTGAGAAAATGTCTAATAGGCATTTTAGTTTGGATGTCTGAGAACCTGATTATATACTTAAAAACTAGAATTTGCAGCTTGAAAATCAAAGTTTTATAAACTATAAAATGTCTCAGTAATAGTTCCTCATCCCTCATAAGCTCCAGTGTTCTATAAAGTTTCTTTAGTGTTTGAAGCCAGTGGAGGAGCTCTTGAACTATGTTAATATCTTTCTTAAGATGAACATGGGGGCTTGAGACACCTCTGTGTAAGGTGACCGACATTAGGGAGCTCAGTCTTTACAATTCTTTTTGCTCTGAACTTCTTTTGATAATGTTGTACCAAAAAAACCTTTATCAATATTTCACATTTATATGAAACAATGCAGTGCATAGTATGAGGACTCAGAAAGACTGGCAGTGCTATGGCACTACACAAAGAGATGTTATTTCTGGATTTACAAAGATGATAGGGAACTAGTATTTTCCACTTTATTATTGGAAGTAACTCATCTTAGAAATGCAGTGAAAAAGGCTGCACCTGAAGTGAACTATGAGCAAGTGTATTGATAGAAATGACAAGATATAGAAAGGAGTCATTGAAAACTGGAAAAAGAATTCAGATTAGACCAAAATAGACTATTGTCATAGATACTTTTTATGAATTTTTCCTAAGAAGAAATTGGAATTTAATATTAGAATGTTATTTTCTTGTATGTTGAGTAGACCTATGGTTAATGTAATATCTGGTAAAATGTATTTTGTTTTATTTTTATAACATAGGTTCAGGGTATTTTAAGTAATCCTTTTGTCATCCCCACAAATCCAGAACTGAAGAATACTCTCCAGATATTGCCATTTATTGATATCTTTACTGGCAGAGTCTCTGTGACTATGACAGCTAAGATTCTGGGCCAGTACAGACAAAATCAGGCAAGAAGTACACCTTACAAAATACTGTTTTAACGGGGCATATTTCTGTCACATTGTGCCACATTCATATTTCATTTTTGTTTTCCTTACTCTTGTTTATTTCTTGAAAATTGTGACATACATCCCTTATCCTCTCTTCTATATTCTAGGCAATTGTTCTAGGCAAGTTATATTCAAGCTACATACAGTGAAGGACAAGGGACTTTACAGTCTGGTCACAATACCTTTCAAATCACAAAGTTCAGACTCATCTGTACTGCACTTCCTGCCAATGTGAATGGCAAGATGGTTACAATTTAGACAGCAGAGGGACATGAGGAGTTTTACAAAAGTTTTATTAGAAATGTGACCCAGATTAACATCAAAAATTCAAAGTAGAAAACCAGTAAAAATGAATATATAGTGATATTTTAAAAAAATCAAGAGGGGCTTCCCTGGTGGCGCAGTGGTTGAGAATCTGCCTGCCAATGCAGGGGACATGGGTTCGAGCCCTGGTCTGGGAAGATCCCACATGCCGCGGAGCAACTAGGCCTGTGAGCCACAACTACTGAGCCTGCGCGTCTGGAGCCTGTGCTCCACAACAAGAGAGGCCGCGATAGTGAGAGCCCCGCGCACCGCGATGAAGAGTGGACCCTGCTTGCCATAACTAGAGAAAGCCCTCGCACAGAAACGAAGAGCCAACATAGCCATAAATAATAAATAAATAAAAATTTTTTAAAAAATCAAGAGAACAGGGCTTCCCTGGTGGCGCAGTGGTTGAGAGTCCGCCTGCCGATGCAAGGGACACGGGTTCGTGCCCTGGTCTGGGAGGATCCCACATGCCGCGGAGTGGCTGGGCCCATGAGCCATGGCCGCTGAGCCTGTGCGTCCGGAGCCTGTGCTCCACAGTGGGAGAGGCCACAACAGTGAGAGGCCCGTGTACCGCAAAAAAAAAAAAAAAAAAAAAAATCAAGAGAACAGTGCAAAATACCAAAGGAAGTATAATGAATATTATATCTTAAGATTGTTATTATAACCCTCTTTCTGTCCATGTTTTATAAGTTTTCAAGTAGGAATTAAGGGGACTTCCCTGGCGGTCCAGTGGTTAAGACTCTGTGCTTCCACCTCAGGGTGTTTGATCCCTAGTCGGGGAACTAAGATTCCATGTGCCTCACTGTGCGGCCAAAAAAAAAAAAAAAAAAAAAAAAAAAAGTGGGGAAAAAAAAAGAGTAGGAATTTAAAAAGTATATTTAGCCAGAAATAGAATTCACGATATCAGAGAAAATGTTCTGCTTTTTTCTTGAGACTTCCTTATATTCTCTTGTTTCAGGATGAGGAAAATAACCATTTACAAATAGCTTTCCACATGATCTTACTAGGCGCTAAGTTGGCTTATATTTTTCTGGGCTATTTCTAACACTTGATTAAATTTGCAATAGTGTTGGTAGGATGGGGGAAATTCTTACCTGAACAAATGTGGTCGAAATTCTGTGATTATATAGCCTGTATATAATCTGTGGTAACGCAGGAAAATAATTTAGAATTGTTTTATTCAAAATTATTTTATATAATTACCACACTCATATCCAAAATAAATTTGGGAAAACATATCCATAAAATAGGTAGCATTTATTTTTCAAAACAGTGCCTGAGTTGCTATTATTATTTCAGGTAATTTTCCTGATACTACAGAAAATCCACTGGAGTAGTTTATATTTCAATATTCTTTTCTGGTTTAACCCTGTCTTCATTAACTATGGTTTATCAGGTTGCTAGTTTCATTTATCTACCCTTTTCCCCCTTATATGTATCAATTATATATAAGCTACTGTGCTCAAATCTGTACAATCTCTCGTTGCCTTAAATCTTCTAAGATTGCCCTCTTGCCCTTCGAGACATCTTCAAGGTCTCTTAAACGTTCTCAAAACTGTGAGTTTCATTTATATGCAAGAAAACTTAGCATTGGCATTTAAAAATATCAATGAAAAGTCTGCATGTTTTAGTTTCCTTTCTACTAAGTTTCTCTCTACTTCTTTGTCTTCCACCCGATTTATTTTAAACATGCTGCTTTCACTTACTTTAACAATTCCTTTTTCTGACTTTTCATTTGATCTTTTCACTGGGATTATTTTTCCACTTATACCTTAAATTTTATAGATAAAAACACTGACTAAATCATTTTAAAGTCCAGTATTGGAATCTCAATATGAATGTGGGTAACTTCTCAGTTAAATATTAGAAGTCAGTTTTCTCTGATCCTTCCTCCCTTCTTATGGGTAGATAGTTCAGAGTTACTAAGCTTTAGTAAACAACACAAAAGTAAAATCCTTGTAAATCGGGGCTTATTAAAATGTACATCTTCTATCTCAGACAATACTAAACTAAGAAAAACAAAGTCACTCTTCCTTGATTTCCAGAAACCTTTTCAAATGTCCTGTGTCCTATTCATTCACCACAAGGGGGCATATGTGTACAAGTGTATCATGACCCTTTGGCAGCATCATTTTATGATGATTACATGCAAGTATTATTTTGTTTTGTTTTATCATGCTTTTATGTCTTTTTTCCCCTAGTATGTGTACTTTTTATAAACTGTTCCTAAGACGACTGTATTTTCTAATATTGAGTGTGTAGAATGAATTTCACTTTAAAACCAGAAGATATATTCTACATTAAAACTCTAGAAACTGCAACTCCAGCAGTTTCTACTATTTCCCATAAGCCGCATAGCACAGGGAGATCCACTTGGTGCTTTGTGACCACCTAGAGGGGGGGGATAGGGAGGGTGGGAGGCAGGGAGACGCAAGAGGGAAGAGATATGGGAACATATGTATATGTATAACTGACTCACTTTGTTATAAAGCAGAAACTAACACACCATTGTAAAGCAATTATACTCCAATAAAGATGTTAAAAAAAAAGACATATTGGAGTTCAAGCAAAATCTAATCATGTCCAAGTACCCTGAAACCCCATCAACTTTAGAGATATTAAACATTCAATGGCATAATCTGAAACACACATAATTGTTTTAAGACTCTGAGATAAAATTCAGCACCTGGGGCAACTACATGACTTTGCTGAGGAGAGTTATTCATGTTTTGGCCACAGGTTATAGTTATATCATTGTTTAAAGTATTTTCATAAAATTTTACAGGCCTTCCATAAGTGCCCAGAGAGGAGCATACATTTCCACATCAGTCAATATTGGAGAAAAATGACCATCACAGATAAAGAGAAGAAACTGCATGAAGGTATAGCAAAGTGGCGACTAGTGAGGCCATCAAAACAAAGGTAACAACAGAATAAAAAATTAACATCAGGACTAACAATTTCACTCTTCATTATTAAGCATGTTTTACACTGAAAACTATCTTCTAAGAGAAACTGAAAACAAAATTTGGGCTACATGGAATATATATTCAAAGAATAAGGTCTCGGGGCTTCCCTGGTGGTGCAGTGGTTGAGAGTCCGCCTGCCGATGCAGGGGACACGGGTTTGTGCCCCGGTCTGGGAAGATCCCACATGCCGCGGAGCGGCTGGGCCCGTGAGCCATGGCCGCTGAGCCTGCGCGTCCGGAGCCTGTGCTCCGCAACGGGAGAGGCCACTACAGTGAGAGGCCCGCGTACCGCAAAAAAAAAAAAAAAAGAATAAGGTCTCTTAGTGTGACCATAACAAATCTAACTTCCCCTCGTCCACTCACCTTCCCTCCTCTCCCAACCCCTTTCCCACTATATTGACAAATCTTTTACCTGCCTGTGACTTTTGTCTTACTTAATGATGTGTTAGGCTGGGGGAGGAAATAATTGGATATGTATCTTGATTATATTAGGGCAGTTAAGCGAGATAGGACTTTTAGATAACCAGTTTCACAATCACCTGGGTGTTTATTAAAAACCCAGATTTCCGGATCATACCTTGCTACTCCTCCCACAGACCTGCTGAATGAAAATGACTCTCTGGGGCTGGGAATTGGGAATCTGCATTTTAAATAAGTGCCTTAGGTGATTTTTATGCTGTTCATCTTAATAGAGGCTATAATCAATACTTTAGCTTATTATCTTGTTGGTTGTTATAATATTTCTGTAGATAGTAGCCAGTATTATCAAGTCTATTCAAGATGTGGTTATAAACTCCAAGTTTATAACACACTGTTTTTTCTACCATATTATGTCTATAGTGTTTTCTTCATTACGTAATGATTCCACATACATATTAGCCTATTGTAATGCCCTGATTATAAAATCCTATTGAGGGTGGGGTGTATATGAGGGTGTAATAGCTTACCCCTTGCCTTTGTTAGTTATTACTTTCTACGAATAATACAACTTGGTTCTATCGAATTTACATGCTGTGGAGCAACTAAGCCCGTGCGCCACAACTATTGAGCCTGCATGCCACAACTACTGAAGCCCGCTTGCCTAGAGCCCGTGCTCCGCAAAAAGAGAAGCCACCGCAATGAGAAGCCTGCGCACCGCAACGAAGAGTAGCCCCCGCTCACCGCAACTAGAGAAAGCCCCCGTGCAGTAACGAAGACCCAACGCAGCCAAAAATAAATTAAGTAATTAATTTAAAAAAATCTCTGAGCCCTCAAAAAATATATGTTATAAACACTTAAATTTAAAATGTTGGGGCTTCCCTGGTGGCTCAGTGGTTGCGAGTCTGCCTGCCAATGCCAGGGACACAGGTTTGAGCCCTGGTCAGGGAGGATCCCACATGCCATGGAGCAACTAGGCCCGTGCGTCACAGCTACTGAGCCAGGGCACCTAGAGCCTGTGCTCCACAAGAGAAGCCACTGCAATGAGAAGCCCGTGCACCGCAACGAAGAGTAGCCCCTGCTCGCCGCAACTAGAGAGGGCCCACATGCAGCAACGGAGACCCAACGCAGCCAAAAATTTTAAAAAAAGTTGTCTTCCCTTAAAGAGATTTTTCTTTTATAGTATATATGAAAAACAAAATTTTTTACCACTAAAAAGAACAAGGTGATGATTCAGTTTCTATAAAAAAACCAGAATTAAGGATCAGAATGTGTTAGGACCTAAATTATTCAATAAACATTATCTTTATGTATAATTCATTTAGCAGCTGCCTATTTATGACACATATTATACACTGATTAAGAGCATGGTTAAACAACTGAATAATGTGCATGCTTCATATGATAACACTCCGTTCTTACTGCAAGTTTAAAGAAGCAGAACTAGGTATAGTGAAACTCTGTGTGTTTATGCTAATTAGAATAGGTCATGATCTGAATATATGCTAGTATTTATGGATCATGAATGCATTCAGAACTGTTCCTTGCAGAGGGAGAGGTCCAAGGGAAAGTTTAAGAAAGTTATTTGCGGTCTCCTTTTCAGTGGCCTGTAGTGAACCATGGCTGTAAATGTTTGCTGTATGAAAACCTGATTGGTATAGCTAGCATAAACCAACAAAGGGATAGCCAGGTGAGAAAACAGAGAAAATGGGGAAAAAGTATTTATTTCTTAACAAGGATGCTGATAAATTTTTGAATGTTTGAAATTCAATTTTGTATCTTTTAAAAGTATACTTCAGAATTTGATAGCACTTTCTCTAGCTTTTGATCTCCTAATGATTGTTTATAGGCTTGGAAAAGCTGATGATTGTGGGGCTTAATGGTAGGCTCTAGGGTGACAATGAGGGATAGGTATTGAATTTGAAACTGTGGAAGAATCTGAGGTTTCATGGAATATTGCCCAGAATTCCATTTAAAAAAATCAGTAATGGTAATGTTCATTTCCTTAATCTCTTCATCTTTCATTTAAAAATAAATGTTACCCAGTGAAATGACCTCCATCTTTTTGATTAGAAAAGTCACATGAAAACAATCAAACAAACATGTTGTTTATTCACCAACTAATACCAGGGAGAAAAATTTTTAAATATACTGATCAGAAAGATATCTTGGAACCCTGCCAGGAGGTATTTCTCTATTTCTATAACATATGTTGTTTTCTTTCTCTTAGCATGAAGTAAAATATTCATTGCAGAATACTTTAAAAAGTTCAATAAACAAAAGAACAAGAAACATTTTGAGATATGTGTGTATTTGTAATATATACCACCAAAGACTAAGAGATCATTCTCCTTATTTCTCAATCTTCAAAGACTTTCAACTACTGCTATCCATTATCTTCCGCATGGGTCTCAGAGGTGAGAAACAGAAGGAAGTTTGCATAGGACAGGAAAGAATTTACATTGGGAAGTACTGGAGAAGGAGGAAGATTCAGTTGTGGAACAGATACTTTCCTTTAACAATGTCATTATAGCAATAGTTAATTGACATTGTTCCTAACGTAATAGCCGTGTGACTTGAGCACATCACTTAATTTCTTTGGGCCTCAATTTCCTTACTTGTTAAAAAATATATAAATATATAAATACATACTCACATATGTTGGCAGAGCTATTGACACAAGATATCTCAAGTATCTTCACCATTCTTTATGTTTTCTATTACCAGCTTACACAAAGCTACCATCATTTCTTGTCTAGGATGCAGCAAATGAATCTTTTGTTCTCTCTTTTGCCCTCTACAATTCATTCCCAACATATCAGGCAGAGTGAGCTCTTAAAAAACACAAATTCTGTTATGTCCTCAACTGCTTAAAGTTTTCCAATGGCTTCATTTCATAGTTAGTCTACTCCTTTCCATGACCTTTGAGTTTATACAGAATCTGGCCTCTCAGTCCTAGTTTCCTACCACTTTCCCTGATCTCTCAGTGTGTCAACCATCTTGGCCTTATTCCTACTTCTAAAATATGCCAAGCTTGTTCCCTAAGGTTTAGGATCTATATTTGTTTTCCTTCACCTCAGAAAATCTGGCTTCAGATCTTTTCTTGGCTGGTACCTTTACAATTTTCAGGTCTCATTTTAAATGACACCTCATTAAAGACGTATTTTCTAGCCATGCTTCCAAGGTAGCTACTCAATTTTATTTTTTATGCTTTTATTACATATCCAGCATCTATCACTATCTAAGACTGAGATTCCTCTTTCTCTCTTTTTAAATTTTGTTTATTATCATTATTCCCACCATACTCAAGGCTGTAAGATCCAAAAGAAAAGCTTATTCATTGCAATATCTCCAGTCCTCAGAACAGTATCTGGGACAAAATAGGCACTCAACACACATGTTGTATAAAATCTCAGACTGTAATTACACATGATTATTTAATGCCTGTCTTCTCCCCAGACCTTAAGTACTTTAATCTCCAATTTAGCACCCAATAATATTAAGACATACATGTTAAATGAATAAATTATGATTATTTAATCCTCAAACTAACTGTATATTTATAGTCTGCTTAGATAATTTAGTCAGTTTGTATGACTGAGGTGATATTTTACTTAAACTCATGTTTTCATTTTCCTATTTACATTACCTATTAATCTGGAGGTTTTCTTATGTGTTGATTACTGTATCAGAATGACTTCAGATACAAGTCATAGAAGGCCCAATTCTCAGTAGCTTAAGCAAATAAAATATTTAACTAAATTATAAAAAAATAACTGGAGTAAGTGGATTCTGTGTTGACATAGGTGCTTAACAATTTCATCAGAGAACCAGGTTCTTTTCCTCTCCTACTTGGCCATCTTTAGCACTGGGTTTGTCTCCTTAGGCTTGTTGCCTCATGACTGAAGGATGGCTGTCACAGCCCCAAGCCTATGTCCTTCCAAAACTATAATCAAGGCAATAAAGAAAAGAAGGGGCCAATTCTACAAAGCTCTCTCAAGAAAGAGAGCTTGGTTACATCTTGATGTAACCAAGATGTGGTTCTTGGTTACATCTTGATGTAGCCAAGATGTGGCTCTTGGTTACATCAAGCCTATTTATAATAGACTTCAACGCCAAAATTTTCCCCACAGTTGCCAATCTCACTTTCCTTTACGTTTAAGTGACCTGTCGAAGAGTAAAATTTAAGTGTCAAAGGAGAATGGTATAAGTATAACTGGCTTATGTATAAATCATGATTTATTTCTTGGACCTGAGTTCATCATAAACATCCAAATAAAGATTTTATTAGCAAGGAAGAGACGACAAGAGAGGCTGGGTAGCCAACTAACAGGGTCTGCCACAAACAGCATAAATAACTGATAACCTTTTTCAATTTATTTACCATTGATGTGAAGCTCTTTACACTGGGAATAAGTAAGTCTTCATAGAGCTTTCACGTGATTTATCCTGTATTTATAATGTTTTCCTTTCCAGTTTTTTATTGTCAGAGGAAAAAAAAAGCATTTTTTCCACATCAGAGATAAAACTAGAAATTAAGCATTAGTAATGACTTCTTTCTTCAGATGGTACCTTTGAAACTCCAGGACTAAGGTCAGCAGTTTTGTGTACATGGCCTTGTTTTTTCTTTTCTCTGCACAAGCAAGATGGGCCAATGAACACTGTACCTTCTGCTTGCTAAACATCCGCTGATTGATCTTCCCCAGGAAATCAATTTAGTCTGGGTTTATTCTAAAATCACTGGGAGCAGGGAGAGAACCTCTGAATTACACAGCGTTGGATGTTGCAAAAACAAGCAGCACTTGGTATTTCCTGTGGTTCTTGGTTACATCAAGGTGTACGCCAAATATCTTGAGAACTGTGACTGGTCTTTGATTATTCCTCATTGATTAGCACTTACACTAGAAGGATTGGATATATTCAGATGTTTGTAGGTATTAAAATATATATTATGTGATTTTTATGAACAATTTGTCTTGGGTCTTATCCATGCTATAGGCATCGACCAAAACATTGGTAGAATGTTTTCAGAGACTTCAAAATAGAATTATCCCGTTTGTGAATATCCTGACCCATTGTCATAATTGCTTCAATGTTTGTAACATTTGCTGCTTTCTACTGTAATTATTTCATCTCCTTATGATACATTAAGGATTGTCTTAGGCTTACTCATTTGCTGGCTTGTGATTAACAGTGACATCAGAGAAAAAAATTAATATAATTTTACTGAAAACAATGTTCTTATAGTTTCAATCACTTTCTTTCTACCATTTTCTTATTTGTGTAATTATCAGCAATTAATTAAGCAGCCACTAAGTAGTATATTAATCTAGGTGCTGAAAGCATTAAAAAATGTAAAAGATAAATAACCTGCTCTCTAGGGTTTTATAAAAATCTAAAGGGATTCATTACTTTAGGGAAAAAAAAAAAAAAAACTACTCGTAAGTCACCCCAAGCCTTGAGCACTGAACAGAAAGTTTCTTAGTGGTCTCTTGTCTTCAGTAATGTCTTCCCAGGTCTAAGGCCTTAGGGTCCTTTCTTTAAAATGTATATTGGAAAGACACAAGATTTACATCTACAAAGGATTTGCTTTTGTACATGCTTTGCACAAATGACAGATGGGGGTTTTCCCAAAGCATGGCTTGGCTTCTTAATGGTATGTATGACTGAACAGGATGGTCTTCTCTCTAGCTTCAAGGTTTCTGATAGAGCAGTCTGCTTTGCACAGTCCTTTTCTACTCTGTGTATGATAATCTTCAAACCTGTTTCCTGTGTTTTAACTACCAAGAGCTCTGTAATGATCACAAACCCTTGTTTCCTAAGCTTCAGAGATGAGACCTTTCCAGGAAATCATTCTTTGGATATTATCTGATATTGTTGATTCCCATTTCCATCTTATGCTCAAGACCTGCCATTGTCAATTCACCTAAGTAGTACATTTCAAAGAGGTCTGTGCCCTCTGATAGCACTGTCCCAGAAAATTACCATGAAGCTTTTGGGTCTCTCAGCCTGTGATCCAAGCTGGTATGTATGGTATTTATCTCTTGAACAGTTATTGAATATTCTTGCTTTGCACTCAGAACATGTTCTCTCTGGTTTAGTATAAAGCTTTGTTGCCCTTTCATCTGCATTGTTGTGGATTTGCTTTCTGGCACTTGGGCTCAAAGTGTGGACACACTAATTCCTGAGCATATAGTTTTTATACATTAGATCATTAGAATATCCTTTACAAAAAGTTTATATTGACAAGGATTTATAAAAACTGTCAGATTTTCTGCTCATGAATTAGTCCATCAAACAAACACTTGCTGGTTCAAGGGCACTTTTTTTCCTTTGAATTTAGGAAACCTAATATTGGCACATCGATTTCTTCCTCTTCAGCTAATTATAATAGTCTGTATATTTGACTGATTTTGACTGACTACTATCATAATACCTGTCAGGTGAGAACTGTTTTTGGGAAGAGTCATTTTGTTGTTTTTCCCAAATGGCATAGCTCCTTTCTTAGTGATGAATTCAGTTTATCAAGCCAGGATTTTATTGTTTTTCATTCTTCCAAGGTTTATTTGTTCACCACCTTTTTATTGAAAAAGAAGTTATTTAAATCTTCACATTATAGCTTTCTGATAACATAGCTATTTTTCTCACTTTTTTTCTTTATATTCAGGCTGCTGAATTACATTTGCCTAGAGGAAACTCTCATTCCCTTTTCTCGAATTTTTCATCAAATTCTGTGCAGAAAACTGTCCTTATTTCTATTTATGTTAACGATATGTAGCTTCATGGGGGCTAGTAGTTTTCACGGTCCTCTACCCAAGAGTGCCTTTGTGCCCGAAGCTGTCATATCACTTCATTTTTTTGCTTGGTTAAATCTTAAGGAACAATTGAAGTACAAGTCATTTTTCTGGTTGGCCCTGGTTCACCTCCATAGACTTACTGTAAGATGCACTTTGCCACATGGTGTACCTCAGCACAGTGTCACCTCTGTCATCAATGACTTGATGGACAGAGAATCTTGGGGTAGGATCTCAAAGGATAAAGTTTTATTTTTCAAAATCCAGAAATATCAGAAACATCTCTCAGTACAAGTCCTTTTATTTACTGCATTGGATACCATATGATTTTAAATGAAAGCATTTAAAAATATTTTACTGCATACCATTTTAAAGTAACTCTTTTAGTTAAGAGACAGAAGTGAGTGAAAATTCTGAGTAGGTTTTATTAGCAGGTTAAGCATGTTCTCCAAGCAAATCTCAACTATTCATGTTAAATTAAAGTTCTTAGAGGCAGAATAGTGAATGATCTAAAATACTTTTTATCTCATTTTCATTAAAAATATTTACTCTTAAAGCTGGACATGTCTCAAGATTTAAAAATTCACATCAAAAAGTCAAGCCAGGGACTTCCCCGGTGGTCCAGTGGTAAAGAATGTGCCTTACAATGCAGGGGACGCGGGTTCAACACCTGGTCAGGGAACTAAGATCCCACATGCCGTGGGGCAACTAAGCCCACGTACCACAACTACTGAGCTAACGTGCCTCAACTAGAGCCCACATGCCACAAACTACAGAGCCTACGGGCTCTGGAGCCCTCATGCCACAACTAGAGAAGAGAAAACCCACATGCTACAACTAGAGAGAAGCCCGCACGCTGCAATGAGAGATCCTGCATGCCTCAACGCGTGCCGCAACTAAGGCCTGATGCAGCCAAAAAAAAAAAAAGTCACGCCAACTTAGAAACACTTGAGTTAAGGGTAAAGGAGGAAGGTGCATGTCTTCTTAGATTGACTCTTCTCACATCTTACGTAGAAGAGGGGAGGTTAAGAGTTGGAGCTTGGAGAGGTCTTATGAATGCAAAGTAAATAGAATTAAGATGTTAACAGAACTGTGATTATACGGATTATGTGTTGTCAATAATGAGACTGTACTTCAACTAGGAAAGTACTTGTATGGAAATATCACCATCAAAATAAAAAGCAAACTTTGTCTTCATAACACAAGTGAACACAATTGAAAATCAGTATCAAGGAATTTTAGAATTTTTACAGATATTGTGATAAAATGATTCTTCCATTTTGTTTCGATCTTTAAACTATAAGAAATGGAGCTACTCATTATAGTTAAAAAAACCTCTGAGCAGTAACTGCCATTGTACCATATCTTAAATAAAACTCATCTCTTAAAACAGACAAGTGTGAGCCATAATATATCTTTTAATGTTCTTTTTGGGTAAATAGGACCTCATTTCCATACTTGAGAGCAAAGAGGCTTAATATTTTCAATGTAAGTTTAAGACTTGTTGCTTAGCAATATTCAAATGAGAGAGAGTCCCTCCTCCAGAACTGGATATAAAACAATTGTCCATGTGAATGTGTGTTAGATTCAGTAAAGGAAGAGATTTATTAGCACTTAAATTATAACCAGATATGAGACCATGTAATCAAATGAGAACAATCCAACTCAGTAAATTTTGTGCAAATTAACTTAGCTACATATCACTAATTGTATATGTATCATTAGGTGTGGTTCATAATCATTCACCAACCTCTCCTCATGAAGTGCCTGGTAGCCTCTTTATAGAATTGGCATGTACAAGCAAGGCCTCTCAGTCCTTGTCTAGATCCTATTTTTGTGCATTTTTTCCCTTCTATCTTTAGCCCACATTTCTTGGCTTTCATGCCTTCACCAGTTCTTGATGTCCCTTTGCAAAGGCTTGATGTATTTTAGTACAGAGCTTACCAGGAGAGTCTGCTACTCCTGTAGTTGCGTTTCAAGCTGCATTGCCCACTCTTGGTGTCTGAACATCTGTTGGTTTTATTATGCGTTACTTGTTCAGTTAGTCTTGGTCCTCTCTGTGCAGCCTTTTATCTCTTCTCAAGAATCCCTTTAGTTTTAGTAATTGGCCCTCCAAGGGATAGGGCCTTAAATATGGTAGCTCCATAATAAACTGTATTGAATACATGTTGAAGGAATAGTCTTAAACTTGATGCAGGACATGCAAAAAACACTCTTAAGATGCAGGAAGAAATACTAGAATTTCTGCTTATTATCAGTTGTAAATCCCATCCTTTTATTTACTTTAGCGTATTTTATAGTGTAGACAATACATTCTCATACATTCCATGGATAGGTCTTCTAACTAGGGGGCTAAAGTCTCAGTAATTGTTGGCAGAGTAATTTCTCTTGTCTCATCTCTTTCTGGTCTGGTCAGTCTGGCTCCAATGGCCATTCTGCTGTGGTAGGCTCCACCTACCACAGGCTGACCAGTTCAGCATGATAGCCAGTACTGGGGTCACAATGGTCACCCCATCTTTCCAGCCTGTCTTTTAACCAGTTCTTACTGCTCTTTGCTGTGATATGTGCTTTCTATATTGGCAAAGTCATCATAATGGAAAATGTTTATTTATTTTGCCCCTGTATTGATTCGGAAAGGGTAGTTTCAATGACTACTTTCTTGAAGTATACAAAAAAACCCACCTTTATCTATAATGTCTTCCTGTTTTTAAAACCCTTCACAAGCCTCCCTACCTCCAAATTCTTTGTGATACAGACAAAAACATTTATTAAAAAAATAAGGAAATAGCAATTATACAGCAAGAGAAAGAGTCAAAATCTTTTAAGGTAAAAGATATGTTCCAGGAAAGTTGTATACAGATAAAACTTTTAAAAATGAAATCCTACTTTAAAAAATGTATCAAGAGAGCTTGCTATTTATTTTCATTTTAACATTTTTATAAAGCAAAGAATCAATTTCATATAAATGACCATTCTTCTTTATTTTATTTTACAGGGCTTGCTTGAACTGAGGTATATCTTCACTAGGCAGTAGTTTTCTGTCTCATTCCTTTTAACAGGAAATGCAAAAAGTACAGTTATATAAAGTCCTAAAATTTTTACACAAAATTTGAACAGAATGACACCACTCAATCTGGCATTATCTTGATGACTTTGAGACAGAGTACCTGTGACCTTTTGTTATAATTCTGCTTTGTAAGTTAGCCAAGTTATGTTTAACAGGGATTCTCTGTCTTGATTAATAAAACATCACCATTCAACTAGTTTTTCAATCCAGAAATACTAGTGTCATCTTTCAGTCCTTCTTCTTCCTTATAATTCATATCTAGTTAGTTATTGAGTCTTGTAAATTATACATTCATAACAATTTTCAATTTTCCTCCCTCTTTATTCCAACCACTATTGCCCTAATTAAAGCCATATGACCTTTTTGGTCTATAGCAATAATGCCCTAACTGGTCTTCCTGTTACCAGTCCTCCTGTCCTTCAAGCTTTCCTTCACACTGTTTCAATAATATTTTCTAAAACATGTATGTATTTTATTATTCCTCTCTTTAAATCAATCAATGTCTGTCTCTTAATTACTATAGAAAAACTTTCAAATTTCCTGATGTGCCACCCAACTACCATCACAATTATTCCTAAGAAACCTGGCCCCTCCACTGCTTCTCGCCCCCATTCCAAACTGTCCACATTTGTGTAAACATTCCCATTCACTTCCCCAAATTTCTGTGTCTTTTTCGCTTTCTGTTTCCTCTATCTGGATCTTCCCCCAACTGTCTGCCTAATGAAATCTTTTAATATTTGTTCAACTTATCTTCTTTGTGATGCTTTCTCCAGACCTCTGCTTTTTGGTACTTCCACATTTCTTTTACAGACTTTTGCCACATGATATAATGCACTGAAGAGCAAGGAAGCATGAGTATGTCTACCCTGTCAAAAGGGAAGCTCTTCGAAGGCAAGAGGTCTGCTGTTTTGAGATTTGAATGTCCATGTTCATTATAAAGTCAATTAATCAGTATATGATATTTTGTACCCCATGATCCTCTGAGCAGTTAGGTATGTCTGAGACTTATTTTTAAAAAAGTACTTGGTTACATTATTTACCATTTACTTGGTACCTCAAATTCAGAGACTTATTTCTTAATCAAGACATAATCTTGATGAATTGGGAGATTGGGATTGACATATATAAGCTAATATGTATAAAATGGATAACTAATAAGAACCTGCTGTATAAAAAAACAAATAGAATTCTAAAATTCAAAAAACAAAGACATAATCTATAACTTTCAAGAAGCACTTTTCAGAGTGTTAGTATATGGTGACCTAATTTGATGTTTAATTCTGCAGTCAGATTTAAACTAAGACAGCACTGTTCTAGGCCTCTTAGTCCTTACAATCATATAAGAGAGAAGAATATGTCTGGAATCTGGATGTCAAATCTGACAACAAAATCTATACATGCTTCAGGATTTGAGTTACCCTGTCAATTTTATTAGTATCTTAAATTTAGTTATGAACTTCTCATTTTAAAAAAGCAGTTAAAATATTATTTAATATGAATTTCAAGTGTATCTATATAGACATACAGCCAAAGAATCTAGTAACTACTCCTAAATATATTGTTCATTATTTCCTATCTTATTTTATCCTTTTAGTAGACCATACTTGTTGCAATTTTAATGAACATTTTGTTTTATAATATTTTTATAATTCTAAATACTGTTCTCTAAGGTTGTAAATAATATGCATAGTAGAAAAATCTTACACGCATTGTTCCATAACTTGAAAAGTCGCTTTAAGTTATATATTTATAAAAATAAAAGAAAATAAAAGCCTTGAAAAGAAAATAATTATGACATTTTCCAGTTAGAAAATGGATTTGAAAATACTGCTTTTTCTAAAATGAACAATTTATTTTCAGACTTGATAGAATTTTATTTTTATGAAGCTTTTTGATCAAATTAGAAGATCAATAGATACTTCTACCTTATATATCAGACTCAGATTAATTTATTCTCCTTAGAACTATTTCATTGTTGGAGAAATTAGTGAAAATATCATCAATACATTAATGTAGAGGATTTTTACAAAGCAGACATAGTAAGGGTATAACATGTTTTATTCATAATACTAAACTTGTACCCATTCTAGAGCAGTTAAATACAGTGAGGTTTCAAAAAAAATCTCATAGAAAATGAAATAAAAGATAACTAAATAAAAGATTTGCCTCTTTTAAAATAATGTGTAATGTCAGAATAAGAGAAGAGAATAAAAACATCTTGAATAGTTTTACTGACTCATTTTTCATTGAAGCTGAAATGAGTCAATGGTGAGGGTTCTGTTTAAAAAATAACAGACTAGTATAATTTTACAAATTATTAGCTTTTTGACAGCCTGAGACTTAACTCCTTGAAACAATAACCAAAGAGATCAGTGGAATGAATTGGTTCATGAGTTAAGTTGAGATCGTATTATTGACAGATGATAGTTTGGGTCTCAAGTTTTAGCCTTCCACTCCTGCTCACATTTCCCCCAAGTCCCATTCAAAAGAAGGTTGAGAGTGTATTTATATATCTCCAGAGAAACCTACATTGTTCATTTTTAAGTATGATCAGACATTCTATAACATTTGCTATGAGAAAAAAATTTTCATTTCCTAACCACTGGTTCTTTACCATCACTGACTTAATTGATTGCACCACTGGCCTGTACAGAACTCCATTTAAAGGAGATAACTATTGAAACATCAAAAATACTCAGGCAAAGGCAGATTTTTTGTGAGGGCAGTAATGACGTGGATCTCAAGCATGATGTTAAAGTCCCCACAGAGTGGAAGAAAGGAAACAATTAAGTGTCAATTCTTTTTTAAACCAGGCACTCAGATAAAACAAATACTTCTCAATTAGGTAATGATGTTAAATTGGGAAAACGACAAATGAGAGCAGAAAATTAGAAAACAAAACCAGAATTACTCTAATAACATTAAAAATAATAAAAGTAAACAAACTATATTGGAAAAGGATGTATAAACTTACAGTTGTTGTATAAGCAGCTTCTGGATCATCTTCCAGCACTCGGGAGAGACCAAAATCAGAAACTTTGCATACTAAGTTGCTGTTGACCAATATATTCCTAGCTGCTAGGTCTCGGTGAACATAACCCATATCAGAAAGGTACTTCATTCCTGATGCAATGCCTCGGAGCATACCAACCAACTGGATGACTGTGAAGTGGCCATCATGTTTCTGAAAGAGAATCACAGTTATTTACATTGATTTATTTTATTGTAGTGCGTGTGCACGCATGCATGCATGTGTGCCTGTTTGTGTAGGTGTGTGTGGTGTATTAAGTGAAATTCTTGAATTTATTTTACTGGATCCAATGAATGTAAGTATCAAGTATGCTGATCATTGACTGTGTTCATAACAAAAGATAAAAATTTGTTGGAGATTTAAAGGAAAGGAAAATCTAGCTTGAAGTGATGAAGGAGGGAAAAGAAAGGAGAGAAGAGAATCAACCAAATTAACTTCCAGAAAAAATGATTTCAAAAACTTTAAGTAACAAAAGGGAACTAAAATTGAGTAAGATAGTAGCAAGACTTCCAAGAAAAAAGAATTCACTTTCCGTAGTAGTGAGCTCCCAAGGCAGTAAAACCTAGGATGTGATGAAAGCTGTGTGATTGCTGGAAATATGGTGAAAAATGATCAACGAAAAAGAAAAACTGATTGCATAAACGAGTTTAGGAAAGTTGCAGGAGAATGGAAAAAAAAAAAAACCCCACATGCAAACAGAAAATAACTAGATTTTCCCAATCTTTCCTTATACAGTTGACTCTGAAACAACATGGGTTTGAACTGTGAAGGTCCACTTATACCTGGAGTTTTTTCAATAAATACACAGTTGGCCTTCCTCATCTGTGGGTTCCACCAGCCGGCAGATAGTGTACAGTACTATGTTTACAGTCCTGGGTTGGTTGTATCCGAGGATGCAGAATCCACGGATACACAGGGCTGGCTATGGAACTTGAGCATCTGCATGTTTTTGTATCTGAGGCTGGTCTTGGAACCAATCCCCAGCGGATATCCAGGGAAAACAATATAAAGCAAATATAAAGAAAGGAGTTGGCAACTGACTGAAAACAGGACTATTTTATTATAGTTCCCAGCGGGAAAATTAAAAGAAATATGAATAACAAGCCAAGCACAGCACTGGTATGTAGTAATTAATCCCTTGACTATTTATGCCTCTCACCTTGATTTAAAAAAATATTTTTAACTGAAGTATAATTGATTTACAATATTGTGTTAGCTTCAGGTGTAGAGCATAGTGATTTAGTATTTTTTGCAAATTATACTCCAGTATAGGTTATTGCAAGATGATGGGTATACAGTGTATCCTTATCTATTTTATAAATACTAATCTGTATATATTAATCCCATGCCCTTAATTTGTCCCTCGCCCCTACACTCTCCCCACTGGTAACCACAAATTTGTTTTCTAAATAAAAATAATATTTTTTTAAAAAGTAAAAAAAATCCAGTTGTCATTCATACAAGATGTGTGCACCAACAAGACCAGATACAAATAGTACAACAGTACAAATGTAGAGAAAATGAATATAAAAATAATTTAAGTTTGACAAATAATGCATATTGTTCTACTTAGTTATTTGGAGATTGTTGTCATTAATGGGGTTATTGAGAAACATGAGATTCTCAAGTCGGTTTCACACATCAGGTAACATTTATTTATGAATGATATTAAAAATTAATATCTATTAAGAGACTAGAGGACTATATTACCTTATACAGTGTGATAGAGGCATACATAAGAGTATCTCAAAATTTGCAAAGTTAAAGCAGATTTCATGGACATATGATTTAAACTATAGAGTAGCTTAAACACAGTGATGATTTGACCCTATCACAGTGACATGGTCTCCTGTACAATGATGATTCATCAGTCAGTTAAATAAATAAACTTATATTGCAAACGGAATAAACTTCATCTTACTTTATCAACATACGTCCCCGATAGCTCTCTGATAATATCTCCCAACTCAAGTGCAGAGTAAGGAAAAGAACACTCTCTTAAAAGAAACATTCTACAGCAAGAGTATCCATTTAAGCAGGCTCTTCTGTATAATTAATGTATAAAAGATAACCTAGCAAAGAAAATCTTTGGTGTTATTAGCTCTTTATGTTTCCCATCCATCTTCTTAGACAGTGCACAATTAGATGAAATCTGCCTCTTCTGTCATGTACCCTACCTACCTCTCCTCTATTAGGAATCTCAAAGCCTTTGAAAGCATAAATTCTTTTGGACTAGAAAGGATTACACTAATTTTAAAGAGATGGTTCTTTTACATATTAGTAAGTGAAGTTATCTGGTATCAACAGTTCTTGTCAAGGCAGAATTTCTGTATAGTAGGAAATGTTAATGGATGATCTGAACACTAAAGAGTGCCTCAGTTTCCTTATCTCTACAATGAGAATAGTATAATCTAACTCAGAATTGTAGTGAGAATCACATACAAAACACATAGCACAGCCCATCATTTATTTTAATAATAGTCATTATTTAATAAAAACTTATAATCATATGTAGTTTTTGTCATTTTAATATTAATCAGAAAATTCTCCACTCACTTTCCTGAAAAATCAGTTGGCAACAGAAACTCTTACATTATAAAGAGAAATAGTTACTTAACACCAGGTTGAAATTTAACTTCCTATCTTGTTCTGAGGGTGGCACAAAGCACCAAGTTATTTCTTTAAAAAAAAAAGACTATTTTTTGGAACACTTTTAGGTTCAAAGCAAAATTAAGAGGAAGGTACAGAGATTTCCCATATACCTTCTGCCCCCCACCACATGCATAGCCTCCCCACACGATTATCAACATCCTTCACTGGAATGGTACATTTGTTACAACTGGTGAATCTGCAATGACAAATCATAATCGCCTGAAGTCCATGGTTTCAACATTAGGATTCATTCTTGGTGTTGTACATTTTTGGGTTTGGACAAATGTATTATAACATGTACGCACCATTACATATCACATACTGTTTATGTATAGTACCGTATATCAATAACATAGTACTTTCACTGCTCTAAAAAGCCTCTGTGTTCCACCTGTTTATCACACCTGCCACCCCCCTCCCCTGGCAACCACTTATTTTTTCATGGTCTCATAGTTTTGTCTTTTCCAGAATGTCATATGGTTGGAAGCAGTATGCAGCCTTTTCAGATTGGCTTCTTTCACTTAGTTGTATGCATTTAAGATTCCTCCATGTCTTTTCCTGGCTTGAGAGCTCATTATTTTTAGTGGTGAATAATATTCCATTGTCTTTATGTACAGTTTATTTACCCATATACTTACTGAAGGACATCTTGGTTGCTTCAAAGTTTTGGCAATTACAAATAAAGCTGCTGTAAACATCTCTGTTTATAGACTGTTTATAGCAGTTTATATAGCTGCAGGCTTTTATGTGGACATAAGTTTTTGATTCCTTTGGCTAAATACCAAGGAGGGCAATAGCTGGATCGTATGGAAAGAGTATGCTTCGTTTTTGTAAGAAACTGCCTGTCTTCCAACGTGGCTGTACCATTTTGCATTCACACCAGCAATGAAGGAGAGTTCCTGTTGTTCCACATCTTCACCAACATTTGGTGTTGTCAGTGTTACTGATTTTGGCCATTCTGATAAGAGCAAAGTGGTATCTCATTTTAATTTTCATCTCCCTGATGGAGAATCTTCACGTCCTTATTTGCTAACTGTATATCTTCTATTGTGAGGTTTCTGTTAAGGTGTTTGGCCTTTTCTTTTTCTTTCTATTGTCTTTTATTTCCTTTCAGCTTGCTTTTAAAAAAACTGAAGTATGGTTGATTTAAAATATTATATTAGTTTCAGGTATACAATGTAGTAATTCAGCATTTTTATAGATTACACATACAAAGTTGTTATAAATATTGACTATGTTTCCTGTGCTGTACATTATACCCTTGTAACTTATTTATTTTATACCTAGTAGTTTGACCCATTTTTTAATTGGGTTGTTGATTTAATAGTTTTTCCATATTTTGGATAACAGTCTTTTATCAGATGTGTCTTTTGAAAATAGTTTCCCCAGTCTGTGGCTCCTCATTCTCTTGACGTTGTCTTTTACAGAATAGAAGTTTGAAGTTTTAATGAAGTCCAGCTTATCAATTATTCCTTTCTTGCATTGTGTCTTTGGTGTTGTATCTAAAAAGTCATTGCCATATCCAACATTGTCTAGGTTTTCTCCTATGTTATCTTCTAGGAGTTTAATGATTTTGTGATTCACATTTAGATTTGTGATTTATTTTGAGTTAAGTTTTGTGAAGGGTGTAAGGTTCTCTGTCTAGATTCTTTTTTTTTTTTTTTGCATGTGGATGTCCAGCTGTTCCAGTGCCATTTGTTGAAAAGACTATTTTTTCTCCATGGTATTACTTTTGCTCCTATGTCAAAGACCAGTTGACTATGTTCATCGTAGCCTCTCTATTCTGTTCTATTGATCCATCTGTCTATTCTTTCACCTGTACCACACTGTCTTGATTACTATAGCTTTATAAGTCTTGAAGTTGTGTCAGTCCCCAACTTTGATCTTCATCAGTACTGTGTTAGCCATTCTGGGTCTTCTGTCTCTAAACTTTAGAATCAGTTGGTTAATATAAAATAACTTACTGGGATTTTTTTTTTTTTTTTTTGCGGTACGCGGGTCCTCTCACTGTTGTGGCCTCTCCCGTTGCGGAGCACAGGCTCCGGATGCGCAGGCTCAGCAGCTATGGCTCACGGGCCCAGCCGCTCCGCGGCATGTAGGATCCTCCCAGACCGGGGCACGAACCCATGTCCCCTGCATCGGCAGGCAGACTCTCAACCACTGCGCCACCAGGGAAGCCCCAACTTACTGGGATTTTCATTGGGATTTTATTGAAATTGTAGATCAACTTGGGAAGAACTACATCTTAATAATATTGAGTCTTCCTATCCACGAACGTGGAACATTTCTCCATTTATTTAGTTCTTCTTTGATTTCATAACAGTTTTGTAGTTTTCCTCATTTAGATCTTAGACAAACTTTGTTAGATTTACACCTAAGTATTTCATTTGTGGGGTGCTAATGTAAATGGTGTTGTTTTTAATCTCAAATTCCACTTGCTCATTACTGGTATGTAAGAAAGCAAATGACTTTTGTATATTAACCTTGTATCCTACAGCCTTGTTATAATTGCTTATTAGTCTAGGCTTTTTGGTCAATTCTTTCAGATTTTCTACATAGATGACATGTCATCTGCAAATAAAGACTATATTCCAACTGCCCCCCCCCCATCCCAACTTCTTGTCTTACTGCATTAGGTAGTACTTCCAGTACGATACTGAAAAGAAGTAATGAGAGTGTACATCCTTGCTTGTTCCTGATCTTAGTGGGACAGCTTTAAGTTTTTCACCATTAGTATGACGTTAGCTGCAGGTTTTTTGTTACATAGTCTTTACCAAGTTTAGGACATTCTTCTCTATTCCTACTTTACTTAGAGTTTTTATCATGAGTTGGCATTGGATTGTGTCAAATGCTTTTTCTTCACCTATTGTCCTGATCATGTGATTTTTCTTTTTTAGCCATTTGATATGATGGGTAACAACTGATTTTGGAAAGTTAAACTAGTCTTGCATACTGAGGTAAATCCCACTTGGTTGTGAGGTATAATTCCTTTTTACAATGTTGGCTCTGATTTGCTAAAATTTTGCTCCAAGTTTTTTCTTAATGGCTTTATTGAGATATAGTTCACATACCATATAATTTATGCTTTTAAAGTATACAATGTACTCATTTTTAGTGTATTCACAGAGTTGTGTAACCATCACCATAATCAATTTTAGAACTTTTTCATCATTCCCCCCCAAAACCCTACATTAACTAGCAGTTACTCCCCATCTCCCCCAACTCCCTCCAACATTCATAGGCAACTACTAATCAACTTTCTATCTCTATCTCTTGCCTATTTTAGGTATTTCATGTAAATGGAATTATACAATATGTGGTCTTTTTTGACTATCTTCTTTCACTTAGTATGTTTCAAGGTTCATTCATGTTGTAGCATGTATCAGTATTTTAGTATTTTTAATGAAGAAAAATATTTTATTAATTTTGTTTATCTATTCATCAGTGACAGAGTTACTTCCACTTTTTGGTTATCATGCAAGGTATATATATATATATATATATATATGTTTCTTTTTTGTTACACTGTTTTGTGTGTGTGTGTGAGAACTTTTAAACTGTACTCTCTCAGCAAATTTCAATCATACAATACAGTGTTAGCAGCTATAGTCACCATGTTATACACTATATCCTCAGAACTTATTCACCATATAACTGATAGCTTGTACCCTTTTTACAAACCTTTGCCTATTTTCCCAACTCCCCCCACCCCAACCCCGCCTGCTGGCAACCAGTTTTCTACTCTCTGTTTCTATGAGTTCAACTTTTTTTTTGATTCCACATGTAAATGATACCATGCAGTATTTACCTTTCTCTGACTTATTACTCAGCATAATGTCCTCCAGGCTCATCCACATTGTGCTAAATGGCAGGGCTTTCTTATTTTTTTAAGGCTGAATAATATTTCATTATATATATTCCAAATTTCCTTAATCCATTCACCCATCAACAGACATTTCCAGTACGATACTGAAAAGAAGTAATGAGAGTGTACATCCTTGCTTGTTTCTGATCTTAGTGGGACAGCTTTAAGTTTTTCACCATTAGTATGACGTTAGCTGCAGGTTTTTTGTTACATAGTCTTTACCAAGTTTAGGACATTCTTCTCTATTCCTACTTTACTTAGAGTTTTTATCATGAGTTGGCATTGGATTGTGTCAAATGCTTTTTCTTCACCTATTGTTCTGACCATGTGACTTTTCTTTTTTAGCCATTTGATATGATGGGTAACAACTGATTTTGGAAAGTTAAACCAGTCTTGCATACTGAGGTAAATCCCACTTGGTTGTGAGGTATAATTCCTTTTTACAATGTTTTTTGTTTTACCTCCTGTAGTGTCCTTGGATGGCTTTTTTATTAGGGTAATGCTGGCCTTACAGAATGAGTTTGGGAGTGCTCCCTCTTTTTCTATTTTATGCAAGTTATTTTAAAATTATTTTAACTATCCTTATCACCAACATTTGAAGAGATATGAATTAATTGCTTTCATATCAGCAACATAGCAATCATGGTTCTAATAACGACACATGGCACCATGAAAAAATGAGATTTTGGTGTTTGAAAAGAATATGAACTACTTTCTCCATTTTCTATGATGGGTCTATACAATGTAGTATACTTACTTCTAATTCACATGGCCAAGACCTTTTCAGGGGTCCATAAGGTCAAAACTATTTCTCATAAGAGAACTAAGACATGCATCTGCCTTTTTTTCACTTTGTTGATATTTTCACTACTGGTACACAATTCTGGTGGGTAAAAGTTCAGGAGTCTTAACACAAATTAAGGTAATAGCACCAAATTAACCTATACTAGTATTCTCATATTCTTCTCTGCTACATGAACAACAAGAACAAAAATAGTTTTATATAAGAATGTACTTGGTGAAGCAGTAAAACTCATTGATTTTGTTAAATGTTGATCCTTGATCACACATTCTCAGGATGCACATCTGTGGGGCATAGGAGAAAACAGGATTGGGCAGCAATAGAAGTTAAAGAATAGTAGTGCATTCACAACAAAGGCCTTGGAATATCCCATGGAATGTTGTGGATCTGGAGTAACTCTTCAGAGTTGGTCTAAATTGAGGAGAAGGGTCTGGGCCCTTATATTCCCACATCAATTAATTATTGGATGCAGGCTACCACTGTAAAGGTGTCATGGCTTTGGGTGAGATAGCTTTCTCTAGACAAAACCATTTTCCAGAAAGGGGCTCAGCTAAGAACTATCAGCTTCCAAATTTCTGGAAACCACAGGAATAAGAGAGTTGACCCTGAGAGTTCTCCCCAATAAAGTTCCTTCATGCAAATATTCTTTTAAGAATCTTCACAGGGAACCCAACCTGTGACAATTTATCTATCTATATATCTATCTATCTGCTGTTTATAAAATGTGTGCTTGATTAAAGAGAATCTCCCAAAATAGTTGTATATTCTTTTGGGAACTCATAAACCTCAATTGTTGCCACAGTCTTATAGGGAAAAAATATCTAACATTCCTTAAACACTATATACCAAATGAAGTTATAAGCTCATTAGAGGTATTATCTCATTTAATCCTTGAAACAACTCTGATATAAGGGTAGTTACTGTCTCCATCTTATAGATGGTCAAACTTAAGGAGAAACAGATTTAATAACCTAGTAGATAGTGAAGTCAGGACTTGAATCCAGGTAGTCTAATTCTAGAGCTTGTATTACTAATTGGAGTTAGCTGGAAAATTGTTGGTCCCAAGTGTGCCATAATGACCCAGTCTGGGCTAGTTTAGGCAGCATAATTTAGCTTAATAAAGCAAGGTATGAAAGAGCTCTTAGACCATTAAACCAAAATAAACAGAGAACAATCTAGATAAACCAACAAATAAGGATCTATTTATCCATGACTGGCTGAAAGGAATAACCCCGCTCATTCACGAGGTATGGCAAAAATCTGTTTCTCTACAAGTGATGCAACTCTCTCCTTCAAACAAATTCTATACTCCTTTTTCTAGCCCTTGTTAACATAAGCCTCCTCAAGTGTAGTTTAGGATATATTGGTTTTCTTGAATATGGTGGATGGTTAATAAATAGTCACTGAGTTAAATAACCTTTGATACTATCTTATAGTGCACTGGTTGCTATTACTACATTATTCCTATTGCCTTGTATAAAAAACCATGTTTTTGTTTTAAGGTAGGACGCTGGTTTTCTTCCTTTTATGTAGCCGTTCTGTCACAGCATCCACTATACTGCCATGCCTTGTGTCAGCACTCAATAAATATTAATTCAAGTTGAATTGAATTGTTTATGAGGGGAGGAGAAAAATGTGAGAGTGCTGAGATTTAATATCTTTGGGCTGACTTCTAGAGATTAATCAAAAAGGAACTATGAATTTTTTAATGACATTTTTTTTTCCCAGGAAGGCAGATTCAAATAGAAGAGAGCAAATGTGGCATATTTACACACTGCATCTCAGAGCTTAGTAGCTGGAATTCAGTTTGTCTTCATTCTTCTTTTTCTTTGCATTCTCAGACCGACTGTTAAGAAACATGGAGCTTAACCTCTAAGTGACAGAGAGGGTGAGCTGATTGGAAGGTGGTTTCTGAAAGGTACACATAATAATATCTGCTATTGGCTTCCCTGGTGGCGCAGTGGTTGGGAGTCCGCCTGCCGATGCAGGGGACGAGGGTTTGTGCCCCGGTCTGGGGGGAATCCCGCATGCCGTGGAGCAGCTGGCCCCGTGAGCCATGGCCGCTGGGCCTGCACGTCCGGAGCCTGTGCTCCACGACAGGAGAGGCCACAGCAGTGGGAGGCCCGCGTACCGCAAAGGAGAAAAAAAAAAAAATCTGCTACTTCTGACAGAGCTCCACACAACCTCCTCTCAGGCCCTGGAGCACATCTCCCAGATCTGAGCAGTCACTGGCATGTCACATTGTCTCCACAGTAATGAAAGCTCTGGACGATGGTTTTTAAAACCCTACCTTGTGGGTTGTGCCCCATGGACACTTTAAGCCTCTCAGTGTCCATTCATCCTAGGGTGAGCTCAAGTACTTAGTCTGTGCTTAGTGCAAATGTGCTATGTTGTCCTGAAGTCATCACATTATTGTCTAACAACATTTTTTAGTTTTAAGAATTTATTTATTTAATTTAATTTTGGCTGCGTCAGGTCTTAGTTTCGGCTCGTGGTCTCGTCATTGCAGCGCGCGGGCTTCTCTCTAGTTGTGGCGTGTGGGTTTTCTCTTCTCTAGTTGTGGCACACAGGCTACAGGGTGCATGGGCTCTATAGCTGTGGTGCATGGGCTCCACAGCGTGTGGGCTCTGTAGTTTGCAGCACACAGGCTCTCTAGTTGAGGCGCATAAGCTCAGTAGTTGTGGCACATGGTCTCAGTTGCTCCACGGCATGTGGGATCTTAGTTCCCTGACCAGGGATCAAACCTGTGTCCCCTGCATTGGAAGGCAGATTCTTTACCACTGGACCACCAAGGAAGTCTCACAAAGTTTTTTTTTTTTTAAACAAATATATTCAATGTTTTGAAAATACAAATATCACCCTGCCAATCATTTGCTTAAAATCCTTCAAAGGCCTTCAAAGACAGAATAAAGTATAGTATTCAATACAAAGACATGACCTTTGCTGAAAGAATGAACTTGGGGTTTCAGCAAGGACCTCCAGAAGATATGATGCTTATCATGAAAAACTCAGGTGGCAAAAGACTAGAAGGGCATTCCTGGAAGAGGGAACCATAAAAGCAAAGCATATTAGACAAGAAATAACATGTTGTAGGGGTGAATTAAACACCAAAAAATTGAATCAGAATAGGATGTGAGAATAGAGATAAAAGGGTGGAATGGTGGTTGCCAGGGGCTGGGGGCGGTGCTGGGGGATATGGGGAGTTACTCATCAATGGGCATAAAGTTTTAGTTAAGCAAGATGAATAAGCTCTAGAGAGCTGCTGTACAACACTGTACCTGTAGTGAACAATACTATATTGTACACTTAAAAATTTGTCAAGAGAGTAGATCTCATGTCAAGTATAATTACCAGAATAAAGTAAAATGAAAAAAAAAATTGGATTCACAAGTTCATATAAAAATGCAAACTTATCTAGGGGAATTGAAATAGTATTTGTGAATCACATATTAGTATGAATTAGTCTAACTTTATATCCAGCTGAGATCTGTGGCAATGAGAGAATGGCAGCTTAGATTAGGGTGGGGTGAAGGTCCAGGTTACAGGTGATTCTGTGTAGTGGAAAAAGGCCTACCCTGGGGATGAGAGGAGAAGCCTAGGGAAGGTGTGTTACCACATGGAATTAAAAACAATAAAAGTTGAATATCTGAGGACCTGGGAAGAGGATATGAAGAAAGGGGTGGATGCCACAGAAAAATGGCATTTAAAATTTTTTTGCCCAAGACAAGGCATGTAGAGGGGGAGGAAAACACACTTTCTTTTTTTGAAGGAAACTACAGGCCCCCTTCTATATTGAAAGTTACATCCTTTAGCTGTAGTCTGTGTTAAAGAGGCTTTTATGGCTCTGCCTAGGGACTTAAGCAGAAGCTCTAAAAGAAATATTTATGGGAAAATGCATTCTGAGTTCTCAACCATTGATTTGTAAGTGACTTTGCAGAAAACAGTCCCTGGAGGATTACTTCTACAACTTAAGCTTAAAGTTAAAATTCAGTTTTTATATGTTTCTAAATCAGAGAGTTGACCATGCTATGACTTTTAAAAATGTTCCTGAATTAGAAAAAGAAACAGCTAAGGTTATATATAGATTTGAAAAGACCAGATCATTTGATCATTCTGGTTTTAAAATAACCACTGAACAAATAAGAGTCAGTATCTCCTTTTTACTCAAGTGTTGGTTCTTGTGGCCTCCCCAATTGAAAATCTTATTATAATTTCCCATAGAATATTTATTAAATCCTTCAAGGCTTTATTCTTTTGTAGAATCATGGATTTGGACTTAAGCTAGGCAGAGTTATATTTTTATTTATAGAAGGGAGAGGTCACCAGGAATGGAATCAGATATTTCAATCATTAGGACACTAAAAATATCATTTCTAATACACCTAAAAAATCTGGGAAGAAAAGTGAATATGGATTTGTGAAACATGGAAATTGGATTTCGAATTATATTTTAAGACCTTAAAATGAATATGAATATATAATATAGCTTTAACTTACAAAGCTTTCTACTGAGTTTGATTTTTTTTTTTTTTTTGCTTAGGTTTATATAAAGATAAACTACAATAGCTACTGTGTGCTGCACTTAAATAAAGTCAAGAAAATTTAAACTTTTTTTGTTTGGCATCTGGGGCAGGGTGTCACAGAGTGCCAAGATCCTGATGAAGCATCATTAGAGTACATCAGAATTACTGGGAAAGTTTTCGCAAAATATATCTGCTTGGGTATGCATGTGTATTTTGTAAAATCTCGGTAGGATGGCAACTGATTTCCAGCCATGGTTGAGAACCACAAGTTTTGAGTCTAAACCTAAAACCTAAATCTAAATCTAAATCTAAATCTGGTTTTGTAAATCTAAAATCTCCTGTATGGTTCAAATGAGGGGTTAGGAGTGACTACAGAGGATTTCAGGAAAATGCATGGAACTTCTCTATATATCACTATAGTTATAAATTACATACCAATTAAAAAATTTCAATGTAAAACCTTGTATGAAAAACTAGAATGAATAGGAATATTAGAAAATACAATTTCATGGTACCAGGTGCTACAAATGACACAACATACATTTACAGTACTAAAATGTTTAAAGGCTATTGTAAATTGATACTCTAACTCCTAATTTAAGCATAAAAAGTTCAGCCATTCATATGCTTTGTTCCAAGTACACTATGCTTTCATATATTTGGATGTTTATTGTCACATTATTTTTAGAATAGTCTTTGGCATTAAGCCGGCACAGGCGTGATAGTAATAACATTCATCGACATGAAGTTTCACATATTTTCTTCTGAAAAACATGTAATTAAAGGGATGTAATTCAACTGTGACTTTTATGGTTTAAAAACAGATACTGGTGGATAAATGTAATTCACTTTTTTTCCACTGTTTAATATAAAATGCATGTGATGTGGATTAATCGTGCTCTTACACCCCAGCCCAAACATAACTCCACAAAACACAATTTACAAGAAAAGTGTGCTAATAAAACACAGCTCTCATTATTAATATATAACTAGCATAAGGTAAAATGCCATCTTTACTAGATTTATAATTTGAGTACATAAATATTTAAAAGATCCCTTTAATTTTTTAAATTAATATTTGCTTTGCATTTGTTCAAGGAAAATCTTCAAATGACACACATTGCTTCTGAAATGCTGAAATGCACTTATATGTATTATTTAAATACTCATATTTGTGAGGTATATCCAGATATTTTTTAATGGTGAAAATTAAGAATATTTTTAGCCACTAGAAGAAACAGACCAAGAAGTAACAGAAAAACAATTTTAAAACTCTTAGTGGAGCTTCCCCTGCAGCATCTCTGCTCGCAGCCGGAGCTGAAGTGACCGCACAGCCGTCTCACACTACTAACTCTGGTGTGAAGTGCCTGGTGCAAGGCCTCTGCACCAAGGACCCTGTGAGCAAGTGAGACTGGACTAAGCACAAAGTTTAAAAAGATGGCAGAGAGAAGAGTTCCTGAGAAGACCAGATAGGACATTTGCATCTCAAAGATACACCAGAAATACATCTACACGTGGAACAACTCCTACAGAACACCTACTGAAGGCTGGCAGAAGACCTCAGACCTCCCAAAAGGCTCAGAAACAGCAGATTAAAGCTCCACAATCAACTTGATGTACCTGCATCTGTGGAATACATGAATAGACAACGAGTCATCCCAAATTGAGGAGGTGGGCTTCGAGAGCAAGATCTATGATTTTTTCCCCTTTTCCTCTTTTTGTGAATGTGTATGTGTATGCTTCTGTGTGAGATCTTGTCTGTATACTTTTGCTTCCACCATTTGTTCTAGGGTTCTATCCGTCCATGGTTTTTTTTAATTCTTTTTCTTAATAATTAATTTTAATTTTAATAACTTTATTATACTTTTCTTCCTTCCGTCCTTCCTTCCTTCCTTCCTTCCTTCCTCCCTCCCTCCCTTCCTTCCTTCCTTCCCTCCTTTAGACAACGAATCATCCCAAATTGAGGAGGTGGTCTCTGAGAGCAAGATTTATGATTTTTTTCCCCTTTACCTCTTTTTGTGAGGGTGTATGTGTATGCTTCTGTGTAAGATTTTGTCTGTATAGCTTTGCTTCCAACATTTGTCCTAAGGTTCTATCCGTCCCTTTTTTTTTTCTAAATAAGTATTTTTTAATTCAATAACTTTATTATACTTTATTTTATTTTACTGTATCTTCTTTCTTTCTGTCTTTTTTCCTTCTTTCCCTCCTTCCTTCCTTCCTCCCTCCTTTCTTTCCTTCTTGCCTTCTTTTCTTCTTTGCTTCTTTCTTTCTTCCTTCGTTCCTTCCCTCCTTTCTTTCTTCATAATTCTACTAATTCTCTCTACTTTTTCTCCCTTTTATTCTGAGCCGTGTGAATGAAAGGCTCTTGGTGCTACAGCCAGGAGTCAGGGCTCTGCCTCTGAGGTAGGAGAGCCAACTTCAGGACACTGGTCAACAAGAGACCTCCCAGCTCCACATAATATCAAACAGCAAAAAACTCCCAGAGATCTCCATCTTAACACCAGCACCCAGCTTCACTCAATGACCAGCAAGCTACAGTGCTGGACAACCTATGCCAAACAACTAGCAAAACAGGAACACAACCCCACCCATTACCAGAGAAGCTGCCTAAAATCATAATAAGGCCACAGACACCCCAAAACACACCACCAGACATGAACCTGCCCACTAGAGAGACAAGATCCGGCCTCATCCACCACAACACAGGCACTAGTCCCCTCCACCAGGAAGCCTACACAACCCACTGACCCAACCTTAGCCACTGGGGACAGACACTAAAAACAACAGGAACTATGAACCTGCAGCCTGCAAAAGAGATCCCAAACACAGTAAGATAAGCAAAATGAGAAGACAGAAAAACACACAGCAGATAAAGGAGCAAGATAAAAATGCACCAGACCTAACAAATGAAGAGGAAATAGGCAGTCTACCTGAAAAAGAATTCAGAATAATGATAGTAAGGATGATCCGAAATATTGGAAATAGAATGGACAAAATGCAAGAAACAGTTAACAAGGACCTAGAAGAACTAAAGATGAAACAAGCAATGATGAACAACACAATAAATGAAATTAAAAGTACTCTAGATGGGATCAATAGCAGAATAACTGAGGCAGAAGAACGGATAAGTGACCTGGAAGATAAAATAGTGGAAATAACTACAGCAGAGCAGAATAAAGAAAAAAGAATGAAAAGAACTGAGGACAGTTTCAGAGACCTCTGGGACAACATTAAATGCACCAACATTCGAATTATAGGGGTTCCAGAAGAAGAAGAGAAAAAGAAAGGGACTGAGAAAATATTTGAAGAGATTATAGTTGAAAACTTCCCTAATATGGGAAAGGAAATAATCAAGTCCAGGAAGCACAGAGAGTCCCATACAGGATAAATCCAAGGAGAAACAAGCCAAGACACATATTAATCAAACTGTCAAAAAATTAAATACAAAGAGAACATATTAAAAGCAGCAAGGGAAAAACAACAAGTAACACACAAGGGAATCACCATAAGGTTAACAGCTGATCTCTCAGCAGAAACCCTACACGCCAGAAGGGAGTGGCAGGACATACTGAAAGTGATGAAGGAGAAAAACCTGCAACCAAGACTACTCTACCCAGCAAGGATCTCATTCAGATTTGATGGAGAAATTAAAACCTTTACAGACAAGCAAAAGCTGAGAGAGTTCAGCACCACCAAACCAGCTTTACATCAAATGCTAAAGGAACTTCTCTAGACAAGAAACACAAGAGAAGGAAAAGACCTATAATAATGAACCCAAAACAATTTAGAAAATGGGAAGAGGAACATACAAATCGATAACTACCTTAGATGTAAATGGACTAAATGCTCCCACCAAAAGACACAGATTGGGTGAATGGATACAAAAACAAGACCCTTATATATGCTGTCTACAAGAGACCCACTTCAGACATAGAGACACATACAGACTGAAAGTAAGGGGATGGAAAAAGATATTCCATGCAAATGGAAACCAAAAGAAAGTTGGAGTAGCAATTCTCATATCAGACAAAATAGACTTTAAACTAAGGACTATTAGAAGAGACAAAGAAGGACACTACATAATGATCAAGGGATCAATCCAAGAAGAAGATATAACAATTGTAAATATTTATGCACCCAACATAGGAGCACCTCAATACATAAGGCAAATACTAACAGCCATAAAAGGGGAAATCGACAGTAACACATTCATAGTAGGGGACTTTAACACCCAACTTTCACCCATGGACAGATCATCCAAAATGAAAATAAATAAGGAAACACAAGCTTTAAATGATACATTAAACAAGATGGACTTAATTGATACTTATAGGACACTCCATCCAAAAACAACAGAATACACATTTTTCTCAAGTGCTCATGGAACATTCTCCAGGATAGATCATATCTTGGGTCACAAATCAAGCCTTGGTAAATTTAAGAAAATTGAAAGTGTATCAAGTATCTTTTCCGACCACAATGCTATGAGGCTAGATATCAATTACAGGAAAAGATCTGTAAAAAATACAAACACATGGAGGCTAAACAATACACTACTTAATAACGAAGTGATCACTGAAGAAATCAAAGAGGAAATCAAAATATAGCTAGAAACAAATGACAATGGAGACACAACGACCCAAAACCTATGGGATGCAGCAAAAGCAGTTCTAAGGGGGACATTTATAGCAATACAAGCCCACCCTAAGAAGCAGAAAACATCTCGAATAAACAACCTAACCTTGCACCTCAAGCAATTAGAGAAAGAAGAACAAAAAAACTCCAAAGCTAGCAGAAGGAAAGAAATCATAAAAATCAGATCAGAAATAAATGAAAAAGAAAATAAGGAAACAATAGCAAAGATCAATAAAACTAAAAGCTGGTTCTTTGAGAAGATAAACAAAAAAGATAAACCACTAGCCAGACTCATCAAGAAAAAAAGGGAGAAGACTCAAATCAATAGAATTAGAAATGAAAAAGGAGAAGTAACAACTGACACTGCAGTAATACAAAAGATCATGAGAGATTACTACAAGCAACTCTATGTCAATAAAATGGACAATCTGGAAGAAATAGACAAATTCTTAGAAATGCACAACCTGCCAAGACAGAATCAGGAAGAAATAGAAAATATGAACAGACCAATCATAAGCACTGAAATTGAAACTGTGATTAAAAATCTTCCAACAAACAAAAGCCCAGGACCAGAGGGCTTCACAGGCGAATTCTATCAAACATTTAGAGAAGAGCTAACACCTATCCTTCTCAAACTCTTCCAAAATATAGCAGAGGGAGGAACAGTCCCAAATTCATTCTACGAGGCCACCATCACCCTGATACCAAAACCAGACAAGGATGTCACAAAGAAAGAAAACTACAGGCCAATATCACTGATGAACATAGATGCAAAAATCCTCAACAAAATACTAGCAAACAGAATCCAACAGCACATTAAACGGATCATACACCATGATCAAGTGGCGTTTATTCCAGAAATGCAAGGATTCTTCAGTATACGCAAATCAATCAACGTGACACACCATATTAACAAATTGAAGGAGAAAAACCATATGATCATCTCAATAGATGCAGAGAAAGCTTTCAACAAAATTCAACACCCATTTATGATAAAAACCCTGCAGAAAATAGGCAAAGAGGGAACTTTCCTCAACATAATAAAGGCCATATATGACAAACCCACAGCCAACATCGTCCTGAATGGTAAAAAACTGAAAGCATTTCCACTAAGATCAGGAACAAGACAAGGTTGCCCACTCTCACCACTATTATTCAACATAGTTTTGGAAGTTTTAGCTACAGCAATCAGAGAAGAAAAGGAAATAAAAGGAATCCAAATCGGAAAAGAAGAAGTAAAGCTGTCACTGTTTGCAGATGACATGATACTATACATAGAGAATCCTAAAGATGCTACCAGAAAACTACTAGAGCTAATCAATGCATTTGGTAAAGTAGCAGGATACAAAATTAATGCACAGAAATCTCTGGCATTCCTATACACTAAGGATGAAAAATCTGAAAGTGAAATCAAGAAAACACTCCCATTTACCATTGCAACAAAAAGAATAAAATACCTAGGAATAAACCTACCTAAGGAGACAAAAGACCTGTATGCAGAAAATTATAAGACACTGATGAAAGAAATTAAAGATGATACAAATAGATGGAGAGATATACCATGTTCTTGGATTGGAAGAATCAACATTGTGAAAATGACTCTACTACCCAAAGCAACCTGCAAATTCAATGCAATCCCTATCAAACTACCACTGGCATTTTTCACAGAACTAGAACAAAAATTTTCGCAATTTGTATGGAAACACAAAAGACCCCGAATAGCAAAAGTAATCTTGAGAACGAGAAAAGGAGCTGGAGGAATCAGGCTCCCTGACTTCAGACTATACTACAAAGCTACAGTAATCAAGACAGTATGGTACTGGCACAAAAACAGAAAGATCAATGGAACAGGATAGAAAGCTCAGAGATAAACCCACGCACATATGGACACCTTATCTTTGATAATGCTGGCAGTAATGTACAGTGGAGAAAGGACAGCCTCTTCAATAAGTGGTGCTGAGAAAACTGGATAGATACATGTAAAAGTATGAGATTAGATCACTCCCTAACACCATACACAAAAATAAGCTCAATATGGATTAAAGACCTAAATGTAAGGCCAGAAAGTATCAAACTCTTAGAGGAAAACATACGCAGAACACTCTATGACATAAATCACAGCAAGATCCTTTCTGACCCACCTCCTAGAGTAATGGAAATAAAAACAAAAATAAACAAATGGGACCTAATGAAACTTCAAAGCTTTTGCACAGCAAAGGAAACCATAAACAAGACCAAAAGACAACCCTCAGAATGGGAGAAAATATTTGCAAATGAAGCAACTGACAAAGGATTAATTTCCAAAATTTACAAGCAGCTCATGCAGCTCAATGACAAAAAAATAAACAACCCAATCCAAAAATGGGCAGAAGACCTAAATAGACATTTCTCCAAAAAAGATATACAGACTGCCAACAAACACATGAAAGAATGCTCAACATCATTAATCATTAGAGAAATGCAAATCAAAACTACAATGAGATATCATCTCACACCAGTCAGAATGGCCATCATCAAAAAATCTAGAAACAATAAATGCTGGAGAGGGTGTGGAGAAAAGGGAACCCTCTTGCACTGCTGGTGGGAATGTGAATTGGTTCAGCCACTATGGAGAACAGTATGGAGGTTCCTTAAAATACTACAAATAGTACTACCATATGACCCAGCAATCCCACTACTGGGCATATACCCTGAGAAAACCAAAATTCAAAAAGAGTCATGTACCAAAATGTTCACTGCAGCTCTATTTACAATAGCCCGGAGATGGAAACAACCTAAGTGCCCATCATCGGATGAATGGATAAAGAAGATGTGGCACATATATACAATGGAATATTACTCAGCCATAAAAAGAAACAAAATTGAGCTATTTGTAATGAGGTGGATAGACCTAGAGTTTGTCATACAGAGTGAAGTAAGTCAGAAAGAAAAAGACAAATACCGTATGCTAACACATATATATGGAATTTAAGAAGAAAAAAAAATGTGTCATGAAGAACCTAGGTGTAAGACAGGAATAAAGACACAGACCTACTGGAGAACGGACTTGAGGATATGGGAGGGGGGAGGGTGAGCTGTGACAGGGCGAGAGAGAGTCATGGACATATACACACAAACGTAAGGTAGATAGCTAGTGGGAAGCAGCCGCATGGTACAGGGATATCGGCTCGGTGCTTTGTGACCGCCTGGAGGGGTGGGATAGGGAGGGTGGGAGGGAGGGAGACGCAAGAGGGAAGAGATATGGGAACATATGTATAACTGATTCACTTTGTTAAAAAGCAGAAACTAACACACCATTGTAAAGCAATTATACCCCAATAAAGATGTTAAAAAAAATAAAGGATTCATGTAGAAACCTGAAAAAAAAAAAAAAAACTCTTAGGGCTTCCCTGGTGGCGCAGTGGTTGAGAGTCCGCCTGCCGATGCAGGGGACACGGGTTTGTGCCCCGGTCCAGGAGGATCCCACATGCTGCGGCGGAGCGGCTGGGCCCGTGAGCCATGGGCGCTGAGCCTGCGCGTCTGGAGCCTGTGCTCCACAACAGGAAAGGCCACAACAGTGAGAGGCCCGCGTACCGGAAAAAAAACCTCTTAGTGACATCTTCTGAAATATATTATAATAATAATAGATAACATTATGGAGACCTTAATATGTGCCAGACATTATCTGGAAGTCTTAGGTCTATTAGCTATTCACTACAATAAAGTCACAATGACTATAGGAAGTAGTTATTGCCTATTCTTGACCTTGTTTTGTGGATGCCAGGAAACCTTGAATATTCTCTTTTGCTTAAATGCTTTATCCAAACCCCCAGCAAATCCCATTGGCTCTATGTTCAAAATACATCACAGAATCTACCATTTTCCATCAGCTCAACTGCAACTATCCTAATCTAAGCCACCATCATCTCCTTACCTGGATTATTGCAAAAGCCTCCTGATTTCCCTGCATCCATCTGTACCTCACTATAGCCTCTTCTCAATACAACAACCAGAGCAATCCTTTTAAAACATAACCAGATTATGTTGTGCCTCTCCTCCAAACCCTACAATGGCTTTCTGTCTTACCCAGAGAAAATTCAAAGTCATTTCAGTGGCCTACAAGATCCTATCTCAGTGGTTTTCCAGCCTGGATGCATATTGGACTCAAATGAGGGAACTTTTAATAAATATTGATGCATGTGTCCCAGCCCAAGAAATTCTGCTTTAATTCATCTGGGGTGCAGTCTGGAACCTGGGATTGTTAAAAGCTCTCTAAATTGAATGATTATAATGCGTAGCCAAGGTTGAGGACCATTTCCCTCTAAGATTTGATCCCCTTTCTGCCTCCATCCACTCTCTGACTTCAGCTCCTACTGTCCTTCCCCATGCATACTCCATTCTAGCCATAATGATAGGGTGACTGCTATATTTTATCATCCCTACTGCAGAGTAAAAGGGTCATTATTAATAATTATAAAGAGATAATAGGCATGACTTAGCACTGACCTAGGAAAAACAAGCGTATAGTCATTGAGCATAAAGACTTACTTTGTTGTTCTACAGGTGTAAAATGCTCCCACCTCAGGGCACTGGCACTTTCTGTTTTTACTCCCTGGATTCTTTTCCCCCTCGTACCCACTTGGTTTGTTCCCTCACCTGCTTCCCATCTTTACTCACATGCCACTTTTCAATGAGACCTTCCCTGTCTACTCAACATCGAAACCCAACCTCACTTCCACTTCTACTTCTCCCGTTTTATTCTTCTCTACTATCTGATGTACCACGTATTTTGTTGAATTCTTTATTTCTCTTCCCACTAGATTTTTCATTTCTATTTTGATTGCTTCTGTATTCCAAGCTCCAGAATAGTGCCTGGCCTACTATAATTTGTCAACACATATTTGTGCAAAAAATGAATGATGAATGATTTATCAGCCGTTTAACACTGGGCCAGTTACCTAATTTGCTTTGCATCAGTTTCCTCATTGGTAAAGAGGGGATAATAGTAACACCTACCTCACAATGTGGTTGTAGGCACTAGGTGCTTACCTAGTGCTTACCATACTTAAGGCATGGGATTGGAATAATGCCTGACTCAGAGAGAGCACACATAAATGTTAGCTACATTAGTTAGTTAAAGATACTCATCTTTGTTTTTACTTTAGCTACTGACTCCTAGACCACACATGGAAATTGTCATCCCCGAAATTACCTCACTTCAGAAATCTTAAATGTCAATCTAAGGTGTTGGTAAACTGACTCTCTGAAGAAAAATAAAGCAAACAAGTTCTGATGTGTAGCATTTGCCAATTTCTGTGGTGTAAATACTCCCATCGTGGCCAGTTTCAAGGGACTACCTATTTAACAACCAGCTCCCCAAATTTCTGACTATTTAATCATCATCTCTTACAAGCTGGTATGATCTGGCTCTAACAAACCACTGCCAATATCTTACTTTCTGGCCATGTTCTTTTCCTTAGCTCTCCCACCTTCATACACAGCTATACTTGCTCTTCTACCTAATAAAGACTTCCAGTCCATAACGGCCTAATGGCCTCTTTATTTCGGCCTCTTTATTGCCTCCTTTGTCTAACCTGGCTTCACTGGTTGCTTACTTGAACTACCATCCCAATTCCCCTGTAGTACTCTTGTTCTATTGTACCTGTTCTACAAACAATAGCCTCTTTTATCTCCAGCCTTACATTGCGGAGGGGAGGGGAGCGGTCAGTTGTTCCTCTAGGAAATCACAGAAGTATGCATACCACTGCCAAAACACTCACGTTCTCTAGCATCACCTGGAAGTCAGCAGAACTAGTTAATCATTTTGTTTTCTCTAGGACCAAAGATGGGGATTGGCAGGAGTGGAGGAAGAGTGCCTGTAACGAATACAAATCATTGGGCCAGCAGTCCAGAAGATCCTCTCCCTGGCCACTTACATTGCATATCACTAAAAGCCTTGGTAAAGATTTTTAGCTGGTTACCCTTGCAGGGGTCCTGAAAACTCTGTGTTCTTGGAGTAGAACCTGATTCTGATGGTCCTGGTTTTTTTTTTGTTTTTTTTCTCATCAGCAATTTATCTTTTTAACTTCAGCAATTACTCTAAGCATTCACCTTCAATGAAGATTTGTCCTCAAACTCCCACATAAACTTTCTTCCTACTTTGCATAGAAATACAGTAGCATGAGGTATCATTTTCTTAAATTTAATGCATGTTCCTCATAAATCCCTCTAGATCCACAACACACAGCTCCTTCAAGTCTTGGAAAATGTGGAGGCTTCTGCTACTCAAAGTTAATCCTTCACCAGGGTCCTTGATTTTGTACCTTCCCATCTCCTGAGATATTTTGCCTTAGCAGTTTAACAGTATTTTCTTTGATTTCCTAGCCCTCAGTGTATAAATTGTCTAAATTATTTTCTATCTTAAAAAATGCCCTTGATTTTTCTTTTGGTCTACTAGCATCTGATTTATCTCTTGCCTTGCCATCTCACCCACTTTTCCCCTAAAAATTGGTCTCCACCTGCCAATTCTATTTATATTTTAGTCTCATTTTGCCCTCTACAGTCTGGCTTCTGCCTGGGCCCAACCCATTAAAACTGCTCTTGTTGAGATCTTGGAGGGCCACTTAAGAAAATGTCAAATGCCATAGATGTCTAGTCTCTGCCTTAGTCATAGATATCATATAGATGTCATAGTCTCTGTCTTCCAGAATTTCTCTGCTGCATTTAATACAACTGCTTGTTTGCTCCTGCCTGAAACGCTCTGTTCTCTTAGGTTTGGGATGCCATGGCCTCCTCTACCCCCTTGCTTGTCTTTTCACCTCTCATGGATGGAGATGCCATCCATGCCACTTCCTCAGGTTGGTATGCCACAGAGTTCCAACCTTGTTCAACTCCTTTCCTTGGTCTAACATTTCTTCTGGAAAATATCATGGTTTGGGTTTAATAACCACTTTTATTCTACTGACTCCCAAATCTTTAACTTTAGTCAAGATTTTCCTGTTGTGTTTCAGATATATCTTTCTAATTTTGTCTGGACGCTTTCACCGCATGTTCCATAGGCATCTCAAAGGTAACAAGACCCAAATTAAACTCATCATCTTCTTCCAATGACCAGCCCATCCTTTTCCTCCTCTGTATCTTTATTTCAGTTGGTAGCACTACCTTCCACATATTCCTCTTGCTCTCAAACATCCTTTCCTGAGTGTGTTTTTGGCTATGGTTTCCTTACTCAATCTGATTCTGTTTGCTTTTTGTCTTTATTAATTTCTCCAATGTTTTTCTTGTTATTATTTCTGGATGACACTTTCTCACTTGCTTATGTGATTGTGCTTTATAAGTAATGTATGTATATCTTTTTCTCTTATGTCAAAGGTTTAGAGGGCTTCCCTGGTGGCGCAGCGGTTGGCAGTCCGCCTGCTGATGCAGGGGACGTGGGTTCGTGCCCCGGTCCGGGAAGATCCCACATGCTGTGGAGCGGCTGGGCCCGTGAGCCATGGCCGCTGAGCCTGCGCGTCCAGAGCCTGTGCTCCGCAACGGGAGAGGCCACAACAGTGAGAGGCCCACGTACCGCAAAAAAAAAAAGGTTTTGAGATGGGAGCAGGATGCTGAACACAATATACCCTCTTGAACTGAAACCAGTGGTGTTGTATTTTTGTATAACTGAGTTTTGTGATATAATAAACAAATCCACATTCAACAAATGTTATAAAATAAAGGAATAAATTGTTTGTGCTTGACACATGATATCTCGAATTTTTAAAGTAATTTATAACTATTTTTATTTGGATTGCTAGTTAATATTGTTATAAAAATGGAGGTCCAAAGATTTAGGGATAAGCAGTTGCCAGGTAAGTGCCGCCACAAAAAGTGTTTATGAAATCCATATGTATAGATGGAGAGAGACTGTACAGGGATAATGGTCAAGACTGCATTCATTCACACTAGTGTATTTCCTTGGAAAAGTTAGGAAAACCTGCACATCAGTGAGGTCATATCTTCTGGGCAGTTAGGCTGATGCTCCGCTTGCTAAGTCAGGTTGCATTTTATTTTAAAATTTAAAACACATACATACTTATGTACCTACCCACTCCCTTTTCCCACACGTACGTGCACATATACACACACGTACACACTTACACACACACATACTTACTTAACCACGCCACACTCTCCCTGCTAATATATATCTGGAGGAATGTCCGCAAGGATCCAAACAATAGATTTATGAATTTGGTGCAATATCACAGCCAGCCAGCCACTGCTGCTGACACTAGATTGTAATCTTGTACTTCGTTTGCTACCACTCTGTCATATAGAACAGTGAATTGAAGTGATTTTCAAGTGGTGTGGGAGACCAAGGGAAATCTTTTCCAGCTCCAGTAAGCACAGAACGCTATTAATGAGCCATGGGTGGCTCCCCTACTGTGCCGTGCACTTAGCCACTTCCTCCTCTCCGTGCTAACAGAAGCTGCGATTATCAAATTCTGAAGCAGTAGTTTGAAAAATGACTTCGCTTTTCAGAATTTGTGGGATATATATATTTATATATTTTATTTCTGCTTGCCGTGGGGAGTTGAATATCTGCTATTGACCTAAAGTTTATAAAGCACTTTGAGCTTCTGGGATATAAGAGATATGATTACAAAGAAAGTAAGAATCCTATAGAAGAGTAAAAAGGGAGTATTGGCCCTATGTTTTTTTATCCCATTCATATGATTTTTATTTTAATAAGGAGGGGGACCCAAGACCCCATGGGAAGATGGTAGTGGACTTATAAGAAGTCATAAGTAATTTAATAAAAAGAATTCAAAGTGTATGAGAACATGGCTTTTGCATTCAGAGACTTGAGTTTCAATCCTCGCTCCACCCTTTACAATGTGTCAGCCATTATTCTATATGCTTTACAATAATAAACTCAATCCTTATAACAATTGTATGAGGTGGATACAGTTAATATTCCCACTTTAGAGATGAATAAACAGAGGCACAGAGAAGTTAGTCACTTGCTCAAGTCACAAGGTCACACAGCCAGTAAGTGGCAGAGCCAAGACGAACTGAGATAATATATGTTAAGATTCTCATAGTATTAGTAGTGGTAGCCACCATTATTTGAACATTTATTCTTTCCCAGACTGTATTATGTCTAACCTACGTGGTGCATAAGAGCTGAAAAATATTAGTTTTTAAATCTTAGATCATGAAACATACCACTTATAAGCATGTAGTAGGATGTTTTTAAGTAAATATTTTACTTATATTATCTTTTCTTTATAACATGTTTTAATTGATTGATGATTCAGCAGGATAAAAAGTATATCTGAAGCTAACATTTCTCTCCTAATTTGCTCGTGGCAGTCATTTGACCCATTTTTCAGCAGCAATTTAAATGAGTGTCTGTTACATTATTTGCCATTATATTCAGCTCTAGGATATAGTAGATTAAAAAATCCTATCTGAAGCGCCATTAGATAATAAGTCATTTTGATATGTATCTGATAAAAATTAGTTTCTGGATAAACATAATGGGAGGGCATAAGTATATATGCATTTCAAGTACTATAGGTGGTCCTAAAAAATTATCCTAAAGTAATTTAGCACATTTACAGGAGAAATGGATACAAGCTATAAAATAACATTCTGAGTATGGCTACAGAAAAGAACAAATAGTTCACGTCCCTAAACACCTATGAATTTCATTTTGCCTTAAAGAGCATACTCGGTTGAGGGTATGCATTCTGTGAAGAGTACTGCTCGATAATAACTCGACAATTTTGCTGAATTCAGCTTCTGGCATTGAATCTGGACATCAAGTCCAGTCACAGTATAAATATATTATCACTGCTAATATTGAGAGCAGTTGGAAGAAGAGGGCATGGGACCAAGAAAAATAAACGAAAATGAGATCAAGGGAGAGAGGTAAGATGCACACAGAACTTGTCCAAATAACACTGAGCAAAAAATGAAGTGAAGAAAGAATGCTTGAGATTGTTTATTGCCATAAAAAATGAAGAAAAACATATAACACATTTCAAATAGCAAAAGTCCAGTCATTTTATAGGTAAGAAAATTGGCTATGTCTCTGTAGGTAAATATATATTAAAGAATACAGTGACATGCACATATGTGACCTCTGCTGGGGATGCAAAATACTCTAGTGACTTTTCTAATATTTCTGTTTTTTCCAATATCAATGAATATTTTTGTAGCATACATTGGCTTTTTAAATGTTAAAAATATTATAAACACATTTTGAATTATAACTTCATGGTACCTTCTCAGCTGTATTATTCTGTACCACTATATAAAACAAATGATTTTTGTATATACCATACTTTCAAGGATAAGTCACTTAAAAAGAGTGCTTTAAAAATTTTTGTTCTAAAACAAATCTCAGCCAGAGTTTCATTCTTTCTCTTTTTGTTTTCTAAATAGTCAGCCAACGAACTTAAGAAGGACAAAGCTGATAAAATCCACTTTCTGATATGAACTTGAGTCATTATTGGTAAATATATATCAATTTAAAGGGTTCAGCATTATAGATAATGCATAAAATATCCTACTAAATAGTTAAATGTGATAAAGCAAAATGAAACTCAGTTGCTTCACACAGGCTATGTGAAGCTACTGAATTTCGTTTAATCTCTTTCTTTATAACATCATTTGAAAATATGTATATATTAATATGGCAAGTGAATTTATAGGAGAAATCAATTATATTCTCATGTGTATATATTCCCCCCATCCTCTTAGTAACACTCTAATGTATCACAGTATCAGAGAAACACACCCTAGAGAAAATCCTGCTATTCTTCATGGAAAAATCCATGAATAACATTATGCAAAAATTAATTTATGATAAATGTTTTAAATATAGAACTCAGAATAGCTTATTTAAATGCCATCAGAAAAGAACACCTCACCCGTAAAAAGGAGTCTAGGGATCCATTCTCCATATATTCCACCACAATCATTACTGGTCTGCCTGCAAAGAGAGCAAGAGAACACATAAGAATTACAGCAATTACAGAAATATGTGCTGCAGTTAGAGATTTCCAGCTGTGGCAGCTAAATTATTTGTATTTTATTAATAGGAACTTCATTTTCCAACACGCTTCTATAAACACATTAAACATACACATTTCTCCGTTTCTTTATAGCATTATTTCCTTTGAGTTCATAAAAAGAACATGAATTACAATATGAATTACTAAGTAATTAAGCACTTCCTTTTCTAAAGCCCTGCAATCACTTGTTCAGATTATGTTCTTTTTGTCCTGAGCTTTTCCTTAAAAGGCAATCAACAAGCTAAAGTCAGGGTTTAAGCAGTTACTATAGCTGCTTTGGCAGTTGTGGTACGTCTCCTCCAGTGATGCAGTTATTATGGCTGAATTACATTAGACCGGGCATTTCTGAAATATTCCTAAGGCAAAGCAGAAAGGAGAAATTCATGAATTCTCTTTAAGAAATTATAAACCATCAGTCATAGTCTACTTTTAAGGGCTTTTAAGTAGAAAAACGTCAGTAGATTGATGAATGCTACAAAGTTGGTGGGACCTGTAGTAGTTCTTGATCATCTCTTTATTGGACATAGATTAGATCAACAGAACAATGATGGTAGTACATGAAAAATAAGTAACTTCTGATTTCATAGTCTAGTGCAGAAGCTAAAATCAGAAACTGAACATCATTTATTTCTTTTTTATCATATCTATTTGCAATTGTTACAGTTCCCAATACACCTCTATTAGATAGAATATTTGACATAAGTAACTGATTTGTTTCAAAGAAAAGAATCTATTTGTTCTGCTCAATTGCCCGAGTTTAAAAGATAAAGTCTTTTTAGGGAGGGAAAATGATATTTACCTGAAATAAACATGTATGACATATTTACTTTTTACTTCTATATTTCTCGCTTCTCATTGGCATTTTTAGCAATTCAATCTGCACTGTGCACAGAGTTTTTCCTCATGAGCACAAAGAAGATCTGGAAAGAAATTATGTGTACCAGTGACGGAAATATTAGATCTCATATTGTAATTCATGTCCCTTTTATGAACCCAAAGCCTTGAGGGTTACAAAGGGTGGCTGGAACAAATTAGTACAATGTCTGCAAATGCTAGATTTTACATTTGAATCTGTATTTTAAAGAAAGATGTGGTAAAGGTTAAATGTAGCAATAAAGTTCCCAATTTATCATGCATAGAATTAGAACCCAAAGAAGTTTTCCATTTTGGCAGATTTCTATAATGTTCCTAAAAGTCATTAATTTCACCCAAATACAGATAAAAAAAAAACTATATCAGAAAATATTGAGGTCAAAGGAACTGTCAGCACTACTGTAGGCAGGGATCTAGAAGATCCGGGTTTTAAATCTGAAAGTTTGCCATGAAAGCTTTTATTTGGCCATGGGTTTCAGAGAGCTTGCAGACAGGAGCTTGATGCAAATGCTTGGTTAGCAAGGTAGGGAAAACTAAAAATTATGAGTCCACTATTCCGGTTTGAATGATAATGGATTATGGATGTTAAGGGGAAAATTTGGGTTATTACGATGACTGCCCAGGTTCTTTCATAATCACACCTTTCAATCTATCTTGACCGTTGATGTCAGAGAAACATATCTAGTTTTCTAAAAATATATTTTAAAATAAATAAAAATATATTAAAAAAACACCCTGACATTCCCTAGGAATACTATTATTATCCCTGTTACACAGATAGAGAAATTGAGGCATAGTAAATTAAACTACTTGCCCCAAATCAAATGGCTACTAAGTGTCTATCAAGCAGTCTGTCTCAGAGTTTAAGCTCTTAACCTTTATGCCAAAGGTGCCTCTCAGACACGATTTATAGATCAGAACCGTGCGGCCCATGCTGTTAGGCAATCCTCTCCAGTGATGGACCTCTTCTCTTCTAACTAACCTTATCATCTACTGCTTCATCAACTGTCAGTATCACCTATACTTACTCAATCCTGTCTCCTTCTGCCTTTCCTTTCGGTATTCCCCTGCCAGGATTATCTCGCAACTTGCTTCTTTCCCTAATCACACTCATATCTCCCTAGAATTTATACACTGCACCTCCTCCATGAAAGTCTCCCACAGCCATTTCCTATGGTTGCACTCCCATCACATCTACTGTCTGCATTATGAAATGTGTGCCTGGTTTTGTATTAGGTTGTTTTTTTCCCTCATCTTCCCACAGATGCTTTGTATCCCCATTCACTGGGTTTCTCAAGGTCATCTCCCATAGAGCTGAGCAGAGTAGGTGCTTCATAGAAACAAGATGATTTTTCTCATCAGTTTCACAATTCCTAACAGAGTAACACTGAAGTACTTCAGCAAGATTCTAATCTATGTGAATACAAAGTACTTTGAAATTAGTGTTATCTGTACCTCTTTGGGAGATACTTTATACAATCTTAAAATTCATCAGTGACAAGTTTCATCTTCTCATTAAAGATAGTAAAGAGTCAAAGGAAGACTCCCCCGGTTTCTTGTAAATTAAAAGTTTCACACCTGAGCTCTGAGTCTTTTGTATTTTGTTCAGTAGCATCATTTGAAAGCAAGTGTTATTAAACTAAGGAGTTATTTTTTTTGGAATATCGCTGGTATCTAACCTGTAATTTGTTTCCTAGTGGTTTTCTACAGGGAAGTTAGATACACTGTGAAGATTACAAGCTTACAGTCCATGATTACATTTTATAATCAAGAAAGTAGATAGGTATGAGGGAAATTATGAAAGTTAGGGTGATATTCTTCAAATATGTGGTTAGGTGTGAGAAGTCCATTGGTAACAGTGCTTTTTCTGTGTTATTTTTAAATATGTGAAAATTATATATTATACTTTTGCTCTTAGAAAATACATTTGGATGTGATTCTCTTTTTTTTATATTTTCAAAATATTTCAGCTTATTTCCATTTTTACAGTTTTAGCCAGTTACCCTAAGTGCCTCATGTCACAGGATTAGCCTAGTCTTTGCATTGTACTGGAGTCAATGCACAAGCTCCAGGATTCTTAAATGTTAGTCAAGTCTCAAAATCCCCAGATCTTTCTTAGAAGCCTCATCAGTTGAAGAGATCTTCAGAAATACTTTTACAAGTCACACGAAAAGTGAAATTCTTTGGTTTTCCTTCATGAATAGCCCAGATATTGTTATGGATATTTTAAACTGCATTAGAATCAAGGTTCGATAAGAAATCACTTATATTCTGAATGCAATGAATCACAAAATGCCATATCATCTTTTTCTGTTATAGAGAACAATAATTTTCTTTAACTGAGACTTTTATAGACTATTAACAAATGAATCTTTTTCAAATTTGCAGCTTCTCAATACTTATGATGATTTTGATTAGGTATTGAGAAAACAGATAATGATAAAGCTATTCTTGTGTTGTTGTTAAAGGAAACAAAAGAGAGGTATTCTTTAAATGTTCCAGGGAAATTCTGGGGAAAATATTTTGTGAGTGAAACAGTGCCCACCTTTTCTTGGCCTCAGAGAAGACTCTGAAAGGAGGTTACAGATTCAACATTTTCACGTAAGTAATGAGTTTGTGCTGGATGTAGTGTTTTGTATCAGTTTGGCAATTTCTAATGTGTAGTCAGTAATATCAAGAACCCAAACAAATCTCAACAACCCCCAAACTCTATCACAGATTTAAATCAATCTAGTTTATTTAATGTTATAACACGTCTATATTTTGTCTAATAGGTAACGAAATTTATGGCAATAATTTGAATTGACAGGTTGCCTGTATTTTCTTCCTCCCAAGTTGTAATTCAGGACTTTTTGAGCCAGTTATTTAATTTATTTCTACTCCCTGTTTCTGCTGTACTGATAGTGAATTATAATTATAATCTCAAATGGATTTCATAATAAATGAAATAGTTTTCTTATCCCTCTAAGGCATTCAAGAGATATGGATGACACAAATTTGAACAAATTTATATATTAAATAATTACTTTTATTCACAAGAAGTAAAATTGGAGGATTGTTTTCCTCTTAACACTGTTGCCTGATGATTATCAGATCATGTCCCAAATGAATCTTATTCTCAGTGAATTCAAATACAAACTTAAAAAGATTTCCCTTGAAACTTCTTTTCCTCCTCTATTTCTGTTTTGGTTAAGACACCACCATCCATCTAATTACCCAGGTTTGAAACCCTATTGTAATATTGGATTTCCCATTTAATCAAACCCTTATTAGTCCATAAGTTGTTAAGTGGTGCTGATTCTATACAAAACCTATCATCACTGTCCACATTCTGCCTTTGTTTTCTCTTGACGTATTACAATAATCGTTTACTGGTTGTACCTGTTAATGCTTGTATAATCATTATTTTAAACATTCAGTGATACAGCAGATATACATATTTAAATGCCTACTATGCATCAAGTACTCTTCTGGTTTCTGAAGAAACATCCCCAATCAATACAAGATCCTGCTCTCGTGGAGTGTATAGTGGAAAGGGGAATAGAAATAAGTAAACAATTACTATAAAGGACTAATGTCTCATCCCTCCTTTAAAGACTGCTTTACATATTGTATTGTTTTCTTCAGGATTAAGGTCTAAACTACTTGGCAATTACATTCCTTCACAATCTTTCCTCTACCTTTGTTTCCATGTCATCTTTTTTTTTTTTTTTTTGCGGTACGCGGGCCTCTCACTGTTGTGGCCTCTCCCGTTGTGGAGGACAGGCTCTGGACGCGCAGGCTCAGCGGCCATGGCTCACGGGTCAAGCCACTCCGCAGCACGTGGGATCTTCCCGGACCGGGGCACGAACGCGTGTCCCCTGCATCGGCAGGCGGACTCTCAACCACTGCGCCACCAGGGAAGCCCCCCCATGTCATCTTTTACAGCCCCAGTTCCCCACCTCCTGTTTTTCAAATTCTCTAGGGGACTCAGAATTCCCTAAGTACGACTTTACTTGGACCTTCCTCTTCTCTTTGGAAGACTGCCTTCTCACTGTCTTCATTTGGTAAAATCATATACTTACAAATAAAAAAAAGAACTTAAATACCATCTCCACGGTCAACTTTCCCATGAATCACTTTTTGTTTTAGGATGACTTTGATGGTTTACTTTTTCTTCCACTTACATCTTAAACAATTGTATAACACTTATTAGGTATGGCATTGATACTAACTACAAAGGTGTCTGCCTTCTCTAAAATGCTGCTGAGGTCAGGACTGGTGCTTAATTCTTCTCTGTAAGTTCACTAGCTACATATAGCACAGAGTGAGGCACAGAGGAGGTACTCAACTTAATTTTTTTTGACTGGAATGCCAGAAGGAACACACAAATAAAGATGTTTTCTAAGGATAATTCTAGCCCTAGGGCAGAGTTACTGAAATAACAGAATGGCAAATCAATAGACTTTAATCCTAAATTACTTGTACTATAAAATATATGGTTTTGAGGAAAAAAAACAATTCCAATTCTAGCTATGCTACCTGCATGATCTTGGGCAAGTTATTTTAGCTCTTTCAGTTTCTGCATCTATAAAATGAGGATAATATTACATACTATATGTGATTTTTCAAAGGAGTAGATGAAAAAACGTATAATTGACACAGAGTCTGGCAATAGTTGCCGCTCAAAAATGTTGGTGTACCTTTACTTTCTTTCCCTTTTGTGAGTAGTTATCTGCTTCCCCCTTCTTATTACAATTGTTCACTATGTAGAAAAAAATAGTTTTATAAAAATGGATCATCTACATATTTTATTGTACTTTGGTATTGACATAAAGATTCTTTTATATCTTATGGCAAAGTAAAAATAACTGCTATTTACATGTTTTATATGATACAGTTAATTCCCGGTTTTATCACTGAAATCCTTGTGTCCCAGGCAAATTGGGACGGTTTACTATCTTACACCTTGTGTGCTCAGCACAGTGCAGTTAGAAGATGTGGGATTAGAGTCAGGTCGCATGCTATTGAAGACTCTTCCACTTGGGGCAAGTGACCTTTCATAACTCACTTACCTCACTGCTTCAGTCTCCTCATTTGTACACTATATACATTCCTCATTTGTATATTTGTATATTTTTACATAATAATAATACCTCCTCCATCTCATGAGATAGAATAAGTCACTGTGGAGGAGGTGTTAATCCACCTTCTCCATTGAGTGAGGTGTGGGATTAAATGAGATAATGAGTTTACAACACAGAGAACAGTACCTGATACTATAAACGTCAAACCACCCAATAACAGCTTAAAGAACGAATGAGTAAATGTGAGTATTATATCTTACCTTACTGACTAGATGTTGAATCCTAAGCTAAGAAGTGTTTTTCAGAGTGAAGAAGGTTCATTACTGAAAATGACTAAGATCAATATATTTAGGAATTTTCCTGACTGTCTCAAAGGTCCACTTAAATTCTTTACACCTGAAATCAACAGGTTTGAAGTTGCTTTAAAGAACAAGATGGTTTCTCCTAGAGTAAAATAATCAAAACAGGTATTTTCTTACCATATTTTCTTACCATACTATAATATAGAGTTTCTTAGAAATAGCTTCTGTAGGAAGTAGATTCTTATTCCTATCTAAAAAGTCATCTTGTGTCTTCTGTACTCTATTTACAAATTTGGACCTCTACCAATATACCTTAGATTACTCTGGAATTGATTTTACCCTTAGAACTATTTGAAACCCCTAAATCTATATAATAATTATTGTTAATTTGGTTCCATGCTTTCTCTTAATTTCTTTATTTTGCTTCTTAAATTCAGAAGTGAGCCAAATAACCTTGGATTAATGCTGAAGAATAAATTATTTTATTCTGTGATAAAACAGCTGAGCAGAAATTAGGAGGGTTGATTTGCATTTATGAAAACAGTGGCACTTCTAGATTTGTTTTAGAGTAAATCTAAGATGTGAGGCTAAAGAAATGAAACATAATTTTCCTGACAGTTCCAGAAAGCAGTGGCATACCGTCTGTATCAATTAACTTCAGTAATATTCAGTACTGCACTTTTTCTACTGGAAATTACATACGGGCAAAAAGATTTCTCTTTAACTAGAAGTGTCTTGTTGGCAATGAAAGTTACTGCCAAAGATGCCTGATGTTAGACTGTGGTTTTCAACATAAGACACTAACCATATTGCAAAATTTTAATAACATATGAGTTTTTAAGAATGGCTTTCTTGATTTTTTTATTACATCCACATGTATAAAAGTAATATGTGATAATGATCAAATTAAAAGCACATGCATTGAAATTAGTTGATTTATGACTTTAGATTTCCAGTTATTATGAAAGAAATAATTGATTATACAATAATCTATAGTTTAATTACCACTAGGTAGCAATGAATAATGAACATATCAGAGAATTCTCATGACTTGAAATACTCTGAAATGTTCAAAACATAAACATGAAACAGGAAATATGTGCTAAGTTTTTCAAAACCACATTAAACTGCATGTCAAATAAATAATTTTATGCCGCTTTTGTTCTTGGTTTCTGTGAAAAATTTTTGTGTGGGTAATTAAAAAATAGATACTACATCTAAATCAGCACATATGTAATAATAACTGACTTAAAAAATAAGTTTTTCAGTGTGCCAGACATTGTTCTAAGGGCTTTACATGTGTTAACTCATTTAATCCTCACACCAACCCCTGTGGTGAGTATAGTCACTAGTTCAATTTAACAGATAAGATTACGGATGTACTGCGAGTTTAAGGAACTTGTCCAAGGATACACACTGGGCAATTGGCAGAACCAGGGCTCAAAGCCAGGCAATCTGGCTCCAGAGTCTGAACGCTTGTCCATCTTGTCATATCCCCAGATAATACTTGGGTCTCCATTAGTAATTTAGAGTACATGAAGCATTACCCCAAATCTCTGTGCCTCATCTTAGAAACACATCTGGGAAAGCCATTACGGACTGGGCATTGTGTTGCTGCCAAAGATGTTTTGTCCTTGAGAAGTTCAGGATTTTAAAGCTCCATAAAGCCTTATGATAATCTATATAAACAGGAAATGTGTGCTAAGGAAACTTGCTGGAATAGCCTTTAGATTTTGCTTTCCCCATCGCTTAAACATCAGTTTATGATAATGATCTTAAGTTTCCTATACAAAGGAATGTTTTCAGAAAGAGTCCTGAAGCTTTGGGAAGAAAGTGTCATATTTTCCAGTAGTGTTTCAAATGTTGTGCTTTACTTCTGGCTTCAAAAGTGTGTTGTGATTATATAAATGATCAAATATTCAGCCTTTTGGTCTTTTGTATTATTCACTAATCAAAAGAAAACCAACAGAAGATTTAAAAATCAAACAAACCTCTGGACAAGATATATTTAATCCTAACTGCATAGGTTATTTATGGTGAGATTTTAATTATAATGGAGAAAACATTGTTAAATGAATCATACATATGATGTAAATTAAACTACCAACTACAAAGGATTTAACTTTTTTGTTAATGTTCAATTTTGCTAAATACACTTTCTGTAAGACCTCTGTGAATAGCACTATGAAAAGTTAACATTGTGCCACAGGGCAACTTCCACTGTGCTTTGTCTTACAATGCAAAAGAATGAATGCTGAGATGAGATGTGTTTTACAACAGGTATGGTCTTTCCCCACCTTTCTTACGTTCTTAAGTGGCCCAGCAGCCCAGAAGGGCAAGCATGCTGCCCTATGAAAGAGCAAGAGGCATTTAAGCAGCTCAGTTTCTTATCATGTTTTCCAGTAAGGTGAAAACACACCAACACAACACTTCCAACCAACACAAAGATTAAATACTGACTCACATGGAGACTAAGCTTTAGCAAGCTGTGTAAAGTTTCTCTGAATTTTTCTTTGGGAGAAGACAATGGCTCCTGGATGAATCTTTTGAAAGTGTTGATAGTTTCTTTGAATAGGACGAAAATAGATGGTATAATTTGTAATAATAAAACATGAACGTCCCTAGCGGGTAGATATATGTTCTCAACTGAGAATTTAAATTGTCATATATATAAAGTCTGGATTTTTAAGATTCAAACTTACTGAAATGATCTTTAGATAAAAGAAACATTTATGCTAGTAAGAAAGAAGAGCGAAAGTCAAAGGCTAAAACTATTTATGGAATCTGAAAATAGGAAAGTAAAAAGAACTAGTAAAAAGAATCTGGAGATTACTTAAAGGCTCTTTTAAGATTTTTCATGTCTTTCTGGTAGGAAACAAATAGAAATTCTCTGTAAATGTTTGGGAGCTTGATATCAAATGCATCCTGCTGCTTTGTTTCCTTTTTTCTTTTAAATGCACTATCAGTCTTACATAAAGATGCTGCTGTTCACGATGTCTTAAAACATAACTTTATATATAGAACACTGAGTTTTTAATAATCTGAAATTCTTCATTGATGGACTTCAGGGTGTCCAGAGATCTCCTGAAATTGTATACAAACATTTATTTATATGATCATATGTCCATTTTCTTGGAAAGGAGAGTCTATGTTATTTTTGGCCAAGAAACAAAGTATAATCCATAAGGAATCTGAGTCTATGACCTGTACCACAACATCATGACCGTCGGTCCATAGGAGCCCTTAAACTCATAGACCCTGCAACTGATTAAAGTTTTTATAAACTGAATGATACTTGAAGGTTCAAATTACACCTTCATTTTGTATGTGTTTTTCCAAATGATATCTTCAAGTTGTCTTAAATTTAGGTTTTAATTCTTTTCTAACCTCTTGTGTATTTCTCCTCAAGTAAGCCAAAGAACCAAAAGATGATACACATCTCTTTGGAATTCACTGACTTTTAAGCAACAGAGGAAGCAGACTGAACACAATCTTAATGTTATCCGGCTAGCCCTTCTTGCACTGGTTTTGGAATCTACCAATATATGCCCCAAAGCGTTTTTAAGTAACTTTAACCTAGCAACAATAGTGTCGCAAATACTTGAAGGGGGTTGTTTATGGGTGTATAACTAGAAATACAGTCACTCATGTCACCTTCCTTGTGCTTCTGTTGGCTGGGTATGTTCCCTTTGTCATTTTATCAGTGACCGTCTCTTCTCTATGCCTTTCCACAGGCCTGAAATAGAATAATCTTGGGTTCCTGTCTGACCCTGCTTCAGAGTCCCTACCCTAGTTTTCAAATAGTTGCAGTTTACAGGATTTCCTTCTGAAGTCTGCAGCTGAACAAACTTTCAAGGAGAAGAGTTCTCCAGGAGACACAACTGTGCAGATGAGTATCGGGTAGGGCTTACTGGGGCTTGAAATCACACAAATGGCAAGGAATAAAGAAACCAGGAGTTAAGAATTGAGATGAAGGTTTCTCTTTTCACCACAGCTTACATTTTGAATCATTTATTCAGGACCTTACTTCGCACACTTAATCCAGTTTATCCTATTCCTATTATAATTAGTTTTTGGTTTAAGCAGGTACACACAAAAACACTCATTTACGCACATCTTATTCAGGGTAATTGGCAACAATTTCAGCTGCAGAAATATATAAAATATACACCCTTCAATCAAAGAAGAGTCTTTTTTTTCCCTGAAGACCTCTTACTTAAAAAGTAAACCAAAATCTTATCTTTTATGTATATTTATTACAACAGTATTTGTTAAAGATAAAATAAAGCAAATTGCCATATATACTACAGAAAAATTTAAAAAGAATAATTATCCTCAGGAGAACTTTAGCAAGCAGAAATGCTGTCAAAAGTGATGAATTTTGAAACGCCCAATTGTAGATTGAAAACAAAGTTACTGACTTTTCTTTTAGGATGCCTGAACATACAAAGAAATGAAATGGTTTACTTTGATTTTTCTGAACTGCAGTTTGATTGTATTTAAAAGGTATATACTTTTCCACTGTTGATTTCCCTTGGCAAACTGAGTTCATGTGAGTTTTCCTTAACTCATTTTATATTCCTTCAAAGTCTGCCATCCAGTCTTTTTACTTATTTATTTATTTTTTTTACATCTTTATTGGAGCATAATTGCTTTACAATGGTGTGTTAGTTTCTGCTTTATAACAAAGTGAACCAGCTATACATATACATATGTTCCCATATCTCTTCCCTCTTGCGTCTCCCTCCCTCCCACCCTCCCTATCCCACCCCTCCAGGCGGTCACAAAGCACCGAGCTGATCTCCCTGTGCTATGCGGCTGCTTCCCACTAGCTATCTAATGTATTTGCATTATTGCTTTTCTGCAGTCCTCTATATGCATCAAGATATGATAATATTATGCTCACTAGATCCTAGATTCTCTGCAGCTTCAACCTTATTTATTTTTCCTGGCTTATTTCTAATATCTAAACTATACGCCTTCTCAATAAAAAAATTTTTTGACTGGATAATAGTGCATGCAATATTTGCCCAGACTCCATATCAGATAGGGTTTCACATGAAATATGGAAAGGAAAATACTGATAATCATTGTTAATAGACTTTGAAGACATTTTAATATTGGCTTAGCACTGTAACTCCTTTGCTATAGAAATGGCCTAGTTGGATCTGTTACTGGTTTATAGAAAACTGGATTGTGAATTCATATCTTAACATTACTAGTCAGGGGGACAGTAATGAGGATATGAAATAGTCTGGCTACTTAAGTATAAGGCTCATTCAAATCTCTTTGCTAAGGTAAAAATAAATAAACAATATTAAACATGACTATTAAATAATCATATACCTAGTAATTGCAAATCTGATTTTTGAGTCCCCATGTGTTCACATTTATTTTTAAACTGATTCAGAGTAAGCAGTGAGGAAGTCTCACAAAATTGACAAAGCAAGAAGGTGAAGAGAGCTATTTACCCCATCTTTGCCATTTACCTTGAACCTAACACATGGCATGCAACAGAGAGCAGCTCAGGTAAAAATGTCAAAAGAGGTGTTTTATATATAGCATTATATTTAAAGCATAGGTAGACAAACCAAGATGGTGTTTCAGAAGAACATCTCCTCAACAATTAAAGAGCTTCCAAGACTAACCACAAAGGAAGTATTAGGAAGACCTTCAACATTGATTTTTATTTTTAGAATTTATCTATTTCTATATCCCACATGCTGCCGGTTTCCTATGTTTTCTCCTTTGTAGGCTTTGCTTATAACTGAAAAAGCTTCTTAGTTTAAGGCATATATCTGAGTTTGGCCTAGAATCTAATCTATACATATGAATTACTTCAGTAATGAAAAATATTATGAAGTCTTCCACAACTGACAGAAAACTGCTAGAAAAATGTAAGGTAGAATTTTTGATCTAATCATACTCATCCTAAGATGTTACTTTCTGAGTATAATGAATATGCCTTTATATTTTATAAATAAGTCTAGTTTTCAAGACACATTGTAATGTTTGGATCTTATGTAAATGTAAGATATCACACGATGTCAGATAGTTATTGCTGTGAAGTAACAGGGAAGACTGGACCAGTGCAACTTCCATATATTATTACACCATCATTATCAGTGCATAATTGTTTCTCAATGCCTTTATTACTCTGATTTTCTTTGTTTATGGTAAGCATATAAGCCACTAAACGTGTAAAGGCAAAGGTGTCATAAGATAAGTCATCAGTCTAAGACCCTATGTATAATCAATACTCTATGGCATATAAAATGTTCTACCCCTTTCAAATACTCTTTGATTATAGAAATAAATCAAAGAAATAACTAGATGGAGCAAAGAGAGCAAGCTTATTTTAGGGTATATACCTGATAACATATTTCCAAGAGGGACATTAATTCTTTTCAAGGAGGTAGAATTTAATAGGGAAGAATACAATGGAGAAGAGTTTGATTCAAAAAATATAATTTCACTTATGTCTTTCTAATTTCTCCTTTCTTTCTCCATCCTCTTTGCTTCTCTCAGCTCCCCTCCCCACTCTTCCTGCCTTCTCTCTCCTGAGATTTTCCTACATTGGATGACTACTATTTGAAAAGCATTGCAATAAATATATGAATATACTTGCTATTCAACTTTCAGCCAATTACTTCCTGGTATTTTTCTCTATTTGAAACTAAGAATAATAACCCTTTACTATGACCTTTCTAGAAATGTAAAAGGTCATATAAATAATTGACAACCATTACATAAATACTGATTTCAGGCTTGTCTGCTTTCTGGTTCTCCTGATTCAGTGATTCTCTTATTATTGCAGTTAGTGTAAAAATACATACTGCAAAAATATTGCTCCTTGATAGCACAGTGTGACATGAATGCAAAGAAACTATTTTATATAAGACATAATCATGTATCTCATTTAAATTTGATTAAGGAAGTAACTGGGAACTAAATTAGCACCATCATTAGAACAGATTTTGTGATTCCTTGAATGACATAGCAAATGTCTTATGAGACCCTAAAAGTACTGTAACATATAAACAATTGGTAGAAAGCAAATTAATTTCTGCCCAGTAGGCATCAACTTTTGGCCAGCTTTTTAAGGTACCATGATACAGGTCAAGGAAGGAAGTGCTTTCTGCTCTCAAATTGATGTCCTAAACCTGAAGAGTCACTCAGCTATTAGGTGGCAAAGAAATACTTTAGGGTTCTTTTTTTTTAATATGAAATAATAAAAACTTCTCATATCATTGCTTCATTCCTCTTCATACAAAATATAAAGAGAATTCTTGGGAAATAAGCTATAGTTGAATGGAAGAGGATAAAAAATCACCTTAGAAATCATAGCAGTGGTTACTGAAAAGTACCAGAGAAAGTGTACAGGGATCACTTATCAAAGTGATATAAGCCAGAAAAAGTGAGTTGAGTTAATTTCAGTTTGAGGGAACAAGTTTAGATCTATACATTTTTTATGAAGCAATTGCTTTACACCTGATTTGTATTTAAGTCATGGAAACTTAACTGGGTTTTCTTTCCCATGAAGGTTGGAGGCAAATCTGGCTTAAAGCCTAGAAGAAGAGGGCGCTAGATGTTCTTTTAGATCCCTCTCTCGGGAAAGTTGTTTTGTGTCTGTGTTATAGAAACACCATCTTACTTCTATCAGGCTCAGTGGCTAAATGACAAGGGCTGTCATTTTTACCAGTGATGTTGAATAATTCAAGTCACTACTGATTTGTAATGTCATTTCTGCCAAATATACCTAAATCTACCAAGATTTGTCATTAAACTACAAATCGTCTGTTCATCTCTTCAATTCCAGTCACTGAAATATTAATAGACATGAATGCTATATTTTTATATTTGCAGTTAATTCTGAGAGCTCAGTTTATATAGATTTTTATTTCCATTTTTTTGCAACACGACCATCACTACTACCACCAAAAATAAAATTCGTGTGCAACTGATACCATTTTTTTTCTCCTAGGGAGAAAAAAGGTGGCATAACACTCATTAGAATTAAAATTGCTAGTTTTTCTTTCATATAATTTTGGTTCCTACTTATCAGTGGCATTGCTGGCTACAAAGTCTGCAACCACTTTAGTAATTATCCAACGATAAAACCAAATGACGCTAAAGCATATTTATGGTTGTTACTTTTTGGATGTTATAACTAAGTAAGCAAGGGTAACTGAAAGGCAAAAGAAAAAATGTCAGTGTAATAATTTTAGGCTTTGATGGCATAATTTTTCTAAGAAAAACAAGAAATGTGCATGATGGGATTTTGTTTCCATTGTATTCCTTAGTTTTTCAAATGTTTCCATTATTCTGCTGTCTGGGCCAGCCCTCCTGAAAATATTGGTGTCATTACCACAATTTGTAGCATAAGTATTAACTGTGATAAGAAACACAAGAATTATGATAAAAACTCCAAGAATCAATATCCTAATTCCATCTTGCTAAACATATAAAATATAAACTGGATTTGCATGCCTCAGGTACCAGGGAGGAAGACAGCTGGATATTTACAAAATGACAAGAGTAAAATAATTTATGATTATAATAATACCAAGAATAATACACAAAGTGATTTACTAAACTTTGCAATTTCATTTTAAAATGCTCAATATCCTTTATTGTGTTTCTCCTCATTGATAAAATATGGCTTTGGTCAGATTGATATTTTTGGGGGAAACTGCATGTTAATTTTCTTTCTCAAAAATTTCTTCCAAATTTGCTACTTTCTGGCCTTTTTTCAAATAATTTTTCTTTAGTGAAATGGAACTTTAAATCTCTGTAAACTTACTCAGATATAAAATTACTTTTTCAGTTAATAACACTCAGTTTTAAATTCTTTTTTCTAGCCAGTTCCAAGTGGTAAAGTGGCTTAAATTCATCCCTGTTTTATTCTTGAGTTACAAATTTGGGACCTGGTCTCTAGTTTTTATTTATGACAAAACTTTCCTAGAAGAGGCAGCACTATGCTGATTGGGTGCTCAGTTTACAGATCCTTCTTCTACTTCCTTTATATTATTTTCAGAGCATTAGGTATCACAAATGTGGTTCCTGCATTTTAAAAAGTCACTTGCATTTCTGTTCAACAATATATTTTAGAAATATTTATTTCTGTATTGTTCTGTCAGTTGTAAGCACAGTCCTACTGCTGTATATGGTGGCAGAAAAATTCACCTGAAATACCTACCAGCAGGAATCCTGGGGGGCAAAGATCCTCTCCCTGGCACTGGATGCGGGGCCTGGAGGCTATTTAAAAACCCTGCCCTCAGGAAGCTGGGGCAAAACGTTTCCACCCCAATGGCCGGGAAGGATCCTTTTAAGAGATAAAAATTGACATTAATCAAAAAGTATTCTTTGTGGAAAAGTTGTTGATCATTTAATTGGAACAAACCTATAATCAACAAAGAAATCAAACCTTACAAGGAAGCTATGAAATTAAAAGGAATGGAATGCATTTTTATTCACAAATTTAAGAAATAAACCTAGTTTTTTGAAAAGAAAGTTACTCTTAACTAGTTACAATTAAAGAGGGTTTAGAAGCATCAGAATGCTAAGATGAAATTTCTAAATCTACATTTGACAGAATATATACAGAATTCATCTCTACATGAGCTAAAGATACCCAGAAAATAGCCACGATAGGATCTGGGATTTGTACTGCACTAGAAGAAGCAGTGATTTACTTTAGGTGTATCAGTAAGAGAGCTTAAAATGAGGAAAGCTTCTATGCCACACAGTAATTACACGTTTTTGAAATAGTGGTAAGAAAAACAACATACACATTTCTTAATTTGCTTCACTTTTCTATTAGGGACAAGACATGAGAGTTTGCAAAGGTAGAACCACGTGCTTTTTCATTTTTAAGAAGGCTATTGAGAGAGAAGCAAAAAAAAAAAAGTAAACTACTTGGACGCTTATCCATAAAATAATATAATGAATCACAGAATAAAAGAATATCAGAGCTGAAAAGGACTTTAGAGATCATCCAGTCAAAAAAATCTGGTTTTTTTGAGACCAGCAAACTGAGTCGGGGAAGTGATTATCACATGGCTGGTGGACTCCCAGTACAAAGTCTTTCCACTATAGATTAAAAATAAATGAGTCATTTCCTATATGGGAGATTGAGATCCCCTGAATACGAGTTAGAAACTTAGCACTTTGGAATAGCGGCATTACATTTCGGTGTCTCAGTGACCTGAAAGCTACTAAAATCATTCAGAAGAAAATGTAATATACATGCAATATTAGTGCATGGGCAGCACTGGTAATTGATATAGTATATCTAAGTTTAAATCACAGTAATACCCTCAAAGCAAGTTACACTGATAGTTGTAAGAAATGCGTCTCATTCGAGACCTCTGAAACCCCCATCAGGCACAGCAGTTTTCATATGTAGAGACCCAGTTCAAATTTAGCAAGTCCTGTATTTTTGAAAAGACTTTGCTCTGTTCTTTGACACAAATTTTGCACCTAAAATAAGTTAAGATTTGATTTTTCTTTGAACTTTGACCAGGACTAAAGGGATGTGGTATACCATACTGTCTATATCTTGCTTCTATGGAGAAAGTTGTTGCTAAAGAAAAAGCAGCATTTATTAGATCTTTAGAGATGTTTTTATGAAAGAGCAAAGTTACAATGAATGTTTTCATGGGTGAGGCCTATATATTGTGCACTGGATTAAAGAAAGCATAGAAAGAGTGTCTTATACTGTGCATAAACTGGTTTTGTTGTGTATTTTACGGGGCTTTAGTAAAATGGCCCAGCAGAGCTGGAGTCCCTTAAACATTCAGAGGTGTGGCAAAAATGCCAAATGTAAGCCAGAAAGTGCTCTGAGGTAACTTTCCATGAACAGTGAAATTAATTACTCTTTTGTTACTACATGGGATATTTATCACCGAGCATAAAGTTAACATAAGCCTGTGTGCGGTGTTGCCCACGCAAGGCATTTCCCGCACTGCAATGTTTCATCATCATCTGCGAAAACACTCATTAATGTAAGGAGCTTCACTGAATACCACGTGGAGATAATTATATATTTATAAAGCATTCTTATTTAAAGTTACAAAAGAAATGGGGATTTTACAACAGGGAAAATAATTACAAGAAATTCAGATTTTATTACATGCTGTGAAAAACAAAAATGATCCAATTTTAGCTGTGGATTTATTGAAGTCAAGTAATCAGAAGCCTGGTTCAAGAACACTAGATCATAAAGAAAAAGAATATCATCGTCATGAAGAGGAAAGTAAAAGAGACATAAATGTAATTATCTTAAAGGAAATCTGAAGGAAAACAAAAGCATGTAGAACAGTGACTCTGGATAATGTTCATCTGCTTCACATTTAGAGCTTTTTATCTGAGTTTTTGCTATTTTTGCCAACATTATTCAAAACTGTTAACTTAGAAAAGATGTCCATTATTTTAACTCCTTGAAAGAAACTAAATACAAATATTATTTTATTGCTACAATTACACTGATTACTACTTTTGTTGTTGTGACGGCCTGTCATCTTTAATAGCAGCTTTCATTTTCCTAAACTTGCTGCATCATTCATAATGGCTTTGTTATGTTTCTTTACTGTGGGTTAAAAGGTCTTTCATTTATTGTGGCATCTCTTCCTTAAGTAACTGTCATTTTTTATATCTGAAACAAAGAGAAAAGGTGGTGTGCATGAATATATATTCCATTGAGATATCACATTGTGTGATAATAACGTCTTAACAGTTTCTTCTTAAGGTCAGCCATGTCGATAGAGATTGCAGGAAACACTACAGCTCTACATTTTCACAGTTCAATCAGGAAAACTGAAGTTATTCTTTGTTATAATTCCCTTATCTCTTAATTTGCAAGAAATTAAGTTCACAAACCTTTTGGAATTTGATATGAAATAATTTTAGTCTGATTTGCTCTATTTCTTAAGTTGCTGACCCCATCTGACTGGGTTTTTTTTAAGTAATGGTGGAATTTATTAATCAATTACATTGTAGCTTAATAATAAACAACGTCTACTATCTATACCAGGAGAAATATAAATTTCCACGAGTATTTTGATTTTAGTTACTTTCAATAGCCTAAGTATTTGTTAATACAAATTAGATTTTTATGTGATGAGAGTATTCCTCTAGCCATTACAAGTTTGAAATGTAAAATGTGTCACTTCATACATGCTTTTCTAAATCTCAAATTCTTGAGTTTCCAATTTGTTAGTGATCTTGAGTTGCGGGTTAAAGAGAGACCAACATGTGACATTAGCATTATACTGTCTGTAATATAGAGTTACCAGATCACTAGGTGTTCTGTATTTTTACTTGCTAAACCTGGTAACCCTACTCTAATATAATTTCAAACACTTATGGATATCAGATGGATAAAAGACACTATTAACTACTGATATAAGATAAGATTAACATAAGTCACTGGCTGCAGGGGTTGGTGATTTATGTCTTTCATTAACTCAGCGGTTCTCAATGCATTTAGGGAGCCTTGCACATTATGACTGTGGGAAGACATCACTGGTGTTTAGTGGGTGGGGGTCAGGATGCATGCTGAAGGCATTGCAGTAAGTGGTATCCTGCCTGCACAAATGGGAATTCTCTCTCAAAATGCTGGTAGCACCCATTGAAAAACACTGTCCGGGAATAAAGAATCCTAAAAAAATGGTTGCTAATGAATAGGTCATATAATGAGGTAAAGAAACAGTGTGAAGAAGTTGGTGTAGCCTGTATTCTGACATTAATTAATGGAGAACTGATCGCTCAGATCATCTGAGAATAATCTTGCCTGTAGAGTTAGCAGTTTTCAAAGAATTATAATAAAATATATTTAGCACAAACTCAATGAAAAACAATCCCATTTTTCATTTGATATTGCAGCAATCTCTCTGAAATAACTTTATATTAGAAATTAGATATCATTAAGAATTTGTGTAAAAGATAACAAACTATGACCTTAAACTCTTTGTGCCTCAACTTTCTCCTCTGTGAAATGAAAATAACTGACCCTACATAACGGGGCTGTTTGTGAGGTTTAAATGTGAGTAAATTATCATAAATATAAGACAATACTATTAGCCCTAATGTTTTTAAAAAAGAAACCTCTTTAGATGGGAAACAGAAATAAAGATTAATTAAATTTTCTAATGAAGAACTACCCCTCCCCCACATACATACACATAACCCCAATAGAACAAATCCTTTTTTCGAAGATTACATACCAATAATTTAATTTTGATGCCAAAAAGTTTAATAAGGGCAGTATCCCTATAACATGAACTTTTGAGATTTGACTCCTTTAAATTGTTTCCATTAGGCTGTATTTTTGCAGATAACCATTTGATCTACGTATAGACAAAGAATGCATAGTCTTAATTCAAGACAGACAAACAACTTAGAATTGGAAACTTAAAATACATGTACGCAGGGCTTCCCTGGTGGCGCAGTGGTTGAGAGCCTGCCTGCCCATGCAGGGGACACGGGTTCGTGCCCCGGTCCGGGAAGATCCCACATGCCGTGGAGCGGCTGGGCCCGTGAGCCATGGCCGCTGAGCCTGCGCGTCCGGAGCCTGTGCTCCGCAACGGGAGAGGCCACAACAGTGAGAGGCCCGTGTACCGCAAAAACAAAAAAACATGTACACATATGTGAGTATATTAAATAAATATAGAGTATGGAAACTCTGTCTTCAACTCCTAAAATGAGTTCTTTTTCAAGCACAATATGAAATGCAAGGATGATTTAATCTGATCTAAAAACAGTAGATCACAAATAGTCACTGGGAACAATACTAAAAACAGGGATTTACACATAACATAACAAACCTGGCCCTAATATGTAGCATTTTATGTATATTGTGCCTATGTGTGGTGTGATTATTATTTGAAAGCAAGGATTGAAATAAACTGAACTTACAATCAGACCTAAATTGATAAAGTCTGTGTTATTAATATATAAATGAATATTATCTCAAAATATTTTAATTTCATTCCTTTAAATATATTTTGTGAGTGGTTTATAATAAATATAAAACTACAATAAATATAGTAAAATAGTAGATATATATGACATAAATTAGTATTCATATAGTAGAGATTTTGGGGTCAAAAATGTTTACTGTTAGGGACAAGACCAAAAATTTGGAGAGCTAAGAATTGAGTATGTATACATTCAGAGTAGAGATCCTTTCTTCACCCGTGAGTATCCAGTATAGAGTTCTGTAACTGACACATAGCAGCCTCTTCATAACTGTGTGGTTTTGGTTAATGATGGTATCTCTGAGCTACAGTATGAATAATTTCAAAGTTCAGTGGTAACATAGTCTGTTAAACCAAATGCTATGTTGAAGGGCTGTGTTTCCTGAGAAAGGCTCACTTCTGAACCTTCAGAGATTCTCTACCTCTTTCCCTATCTGTCTGTCTGTCTGCCTTCCTGCCTGTCTATCCATCTATCTATCTATCTATCATCTGTCTAATTTCAGCTGTCCCTTCTTTGTCAGATTGTTTGTGTTTCCCTCCACTCCTTGTGTATCTCATGTATGTGCCTCTTTCTTCTTCTGTTACAATAATTTATAGCATTACACATTCTTTCTTTCTCTGAGAGAAGTAAAAGAAAACCATAAGCTCATTAGTTTTGTTTGAACACATGCTTCCTAATTTTCTGTGATGGTGGATGAAGACTCAGACTCTAACAGTTACATCACCAGTGAAGAGGACCAGCAACCGTAAGAAGAGCTATTTTCATGTAAGGCATTGGAAGAATGACTCTTTCACTCCACTGAGAACTTTATTTTTGGTCTCTTTATGTAAGCATGCAGTCTACAAAAAAGTAAGCTGCTCTGCCTAATTTGGTACAGAAAAGATTCCTGCTTTATTGTAAAGCTTGAGATGGGCCAGCTGGGAACCCAACTTGGTCTCTTCTAAGTAGATCAGAAGATGCACAGAGTGCAAGCTGAATAAGTGGATACTTCAATGATGAATGAAAAGTGACAAATTGCTCCTTAGGCAAATATCTTGCTAGGATCTAAGGAAATACTCTGCTTGCTTACTTGCTTTTCCGGCCAGTGGCAACTTTCTAATGACTAGCCAAGAGCTAACTTTTAATTAGGCTTAGAATGTGAGAGAGAATCACTCTGTTTATGAATGACTCATTCATTTATCCTTTTATCCATTTATGGACTTATTCATTTATCCAGTAAATATTTATTGAAGCACCTTTTTTTTACCTGGCACTATGACACATTTCTAGTACAAAAAGTGAAAATAAAATATTTTTTGACATGACACTATTATTTTCAGGAAATGATTCTAACTAAGCTAAGCCAAAGATGCAATTACAAAATTTTGCCCATTTCCTAAATTCTTATAAATGGAAATATGCCTACAATGAAATTAGTATTTTCCTTTTAGCACAGCTAATCTCCATGTAGATTCTTCGGCACCAAATACAATTAAAAGATCATGCAATCATTACTGCTTTGTTTTGGCTTCTTTTTTAATCCTTCAGGTCACTGCAATATGAATTTTATAGATTTCTCATCCTGTTGTTCAATAGGTCATAATAAAATTATTGAAGCAAAAAGGGCAGTTTTATGGCTAGGTTTTTATGAGTTCATCTTCAGTGCTTTTAAAAAGAAATTTTCAGATTTTCCTGAGTTATTTTTAAACTTGTAAGATATGTGTGATAAAACAGTTATTGTAAATTATTTTTAAAACTATAGCATTAACAAGGAGAATTAAAATATTTTGAAGCCGATTAAGAACACTTATTGAAAAATACATTTTAATTAATATTTAATACAGAAGTTCTTTAACTTTAAAAAAAATGTTTAAAAAATACCTAGTTTCCTAACCTGTAAAATTAACTTGGAGTAGAACTTCCCTAAATGTCCTTTAAGCTTAAAAGTCTGTTTACTTAATTTTTATTCTACTGCTACATTAAATGAAGCCTACATTTTCCCCAAATATGGGTTCTGTCCAGCAGTCTTACCTATGTTTATGTTCAGTAGCACCTGGAATTTTAATTATCAAAAAAGTATCCTGACTAAATTTGCAATCTGCCAGTACATCCATCAGGTTTACTAGTGAAAATGCCTAGGCTTGAGGGCAAGCAGAACTCTGACTCAATCATTCACCATATGATTAATCTTGGTTAAGTTATTTACCTTCTCTGATACTTAGTTTGTTCATTTGAAAAATGGAGCTAATAATAAACGCTTACATTGGTTTATTGTGGATCATCTAGGAAGTGCCTATTAATGGCTGACAGTAAGTGTTTAATAAATGAGGGACAAATATTTCTTCTCTTTAATTCCCTAAACTTGACCTATGATTTCATGTCTCCAGGCCTCCATGATATTTCTTCCTCCTGGAAGGCCCTCTGGCTTCTGTGAAAACATGCCTACTGAACCTGGTGAGAACTTGCTACTCCTCCTGCGGTGCCCCTGTTAACGTTGGTACTATAATAGAGGTAAAATGCTATCATAAGGACAGTATTTATTTGTTTACAATTTTATGATACCAAACTCCAATGCCTTTTGGGACCTGTCAAGTGCAATATATATCAGGTTGGTGACAAAGGCACTGAGTCCAGCTGAAGGGTAAAAGTTCTGGCTAAGGACAATGAATTCAAATGTTTTAAAGAACCTTGTAGATATCAAATAAAACACACCTCTTAGCTGACTTCAGCCTGTGGGCTGCCAGCTGGTGACTTCTGGCTGACATGTTTGTCTTCCCCACCAGGTTGTGATTCCTTCAGAACAGGGATGAGTCATGCACATCTTATTCTCTCCTGTATAACCAATCCCAGAACTTGTGCATGGTAGGAGCTCAATGTAATAGTTATTGAGTTGAATTAAAACCATCTTAGATGAAGAGTTCAAAGCTTGACTTTATCTGGATAAATAATAGACTGAATTTTCTTGATGTCAGAGCTTTTTAAACCATGTATACTCTAATAATATAAATATCATCAAAACTGTATATAATTATTCAAGCTCAATGACATTTATAACCTTCTACTTTAAATGCTTATGCAGAGCCAATGTTTAGGAACCAGGGACAGATTAAAATTCTAGAATTCTTTTTCCTAAGAAGTGGTGATGCAGTGAACTGAAATTGAAAAGTGTGTCCTCCTGACTGAGGGCCTTGGTTGGCAGATGCCGACCCACCCAGCCTTTTCTTTCTTGGGTCAGACTTTTAAACTATCTGTTCTTTAAAAATGCTTTTACACTTCAGGTGCCAAGGAGTCAGCTAAGGAGCTGCTAAGAAGCCTTTGTATGAAAGCTAGATCTATTTAGCTCACAGCTAACGTGTGCTATGATTTAATATTTATGAACTATGGGTATATCTGTCACATTACTAAAGGGAGGGTTGCACCTTTAGCACACCTGATAAAGAGGTCATGAGGCAGGCTGCATTTGCCTTTTTGTAATTTTCCAAGGCTGCCTACAGACCAGACTGGCCACTCGTTGCTAGCATGTATCCTGCTGTCAGGTACATCACATTGTTGCTCTATTCTGTACAAAATATGAATTTAGTTTCACTGCCAGATATTGATGATAACACCCTTGGCAGTGTTATCTACAAAAAATGTGTTAGTACCTACCAGACATTTCTCAATTAAGGTTAAGATATTTAAATTCCTTTCAAAGTTTTGTTGGCTTTTTCAGGTCAGAATCATACTCATTTGGTATCTATATGGTGTGGAGTAGATGGCAGGATAATTTGGTTTACTAATTACCATTTTGAAAATTGGATTGGTCTTGAAATAATCAGGGAACGCGATTGGTCTTGAAAATAATTGAGAGCAGCCAACAGAGAACAAAACTAATCAAGTCCCTAATGATTTTACATCAATTCTGTTACCGTAAATGTATGCCTGGGGTGGCACCATAATGGCAATGGTGGTGGCAAAGACACATCCACTTTTCCAGGAAGCTACTTTTTGCTTGAGGTAAGCATGTGGGATTTCTCTCCACGTCATTCCCTGCGACCATGCATGGTGGAAACACTTAGGACGAATCCTCCCCGAGTAGTTCCAGTTCAGATCATGTCACTTTTCAGCTTCAAAATCTCAAAATCTCCTTACTGCTGAGCACAAACCCAATACATAAGAGTGGCTTCAATATCTTTACTTCTTAGTTCAAACATACTAGAATATTCATTGTTCCTTTAATGTGTTGCTTACTCCCAGCACAAAGTGAGAATGCTGCCTCGTGGTCTGATCCATTCTAAATGCCCTGCCTAAGTGCCACCTCTTTTAAGAGACTTTTCATTTTGTCATTGCAGGAATAATTGTCAACCACAGGGCACAAGTGCTGGAGTCAGAGGGATCCAAGGTCAAACCTTATGTGCTGTAGCTTGCTGGATGACCATGAAGTCACTTCCACTTCCTGAGGCTCAGTTCCCATTTAGGTAACATGTGGAAATAGTCAGTTATGAAGACAGTTGTACAAGGGAGTGCTTATAAAATGCCTAGCACAAAATAGACAGTCAAGGAGGACCTCCCTACCCACCTTTCTTGGCTATTTTCCTTCTCTCACATATAACACTATCACGTTTTTTTCCTTGCAGTATAATTCTTCCTGTTGATGACATATCTTATAATAAACTCCATGAAGAGCTTCTCATTTTTATATTTCCAACAGAACTTGGCATGCTATTTGCATTTAGGGGTCACTTGTGACGATAACTTTTAAAAACAGCAACTACAAAGCATATCTTCTTCTTCCTTATTCATGACAATGTTATTGTTGGCTTTGATAACAACTTCTAAGTTGCAACGGGTTTAGCAGGTGAGTCAAAATATCATTAGAGTCATAAAAATGTTGTGGGGCTCCCCTGGTGGCGCAGTGGTTGAGAGTCCGCCTGCCGTTGCAGGGGACATGGGTTCGTGACCCGGTCCGGGAAGATACCACATGCCGCGGAGCGGCTCGGCCCGTGAGCCATGGCCGCTGAGCCTGCGCGTCCGGAGCCTGTGCTCCGCAACAGGAGAGGCCACAGCAGTGAGAGGCCCGAGTACAGCAAAAAAAAAAAAAAAAAATGTTGTGACATGTAAAGCCACTCTCACTAGCTCCTATATTCTTTATTAACAGACAGACAGACGGACAGTGAATGACACTAACAGCCAGATATGGGGGTCTCCACACATATCCTCTCATTCATTTCTTTCAGTCTTGCCTATGTGCCCTCTCATTTATGATTGAAGGGGCAAGGAGAGAAGCTTTTGAGGGGAGAGCAATCTGAACTGTTTAAGCCCAAGAGAAAGGTGAGGCACAGTGCTAGAGATGACGTTCTCTGGGGGCCCGACTCTCTTAGAAACCAGCCAGCAACTTCAACTACGGCCTGAAGCAAACTAATACCTGTGTTGGGCTCTGTTTTCAAAGGAGAACCTAAATGTGAAATGAGCTTGAAAAGAGTCAGGCATTATCCAGTTTAATGTATCTTTTAATTTTTATTGAGGCTATTCCTTTCTTTAAGCTTGATGCCTTTGAGGCCTATATTAATTTAACTTTCAGGTCCAATCTGAGATAACACTCATTCCTGATAAAAAGGGAGAACATGGAAACAGACTTAAAGAAGCCTGATTTTATTACTCTTAAGCCACATGAACTGGGCATGTTGAGACTGCCTGAAATAAAGTCTCCACTGACAATATTCCAGCCTCTCACTGTGCTACCACTTTCACGACTGTTTACCATTAGGTTATCCTTGGCGGGCCATTAGACTGAATTCAAAATGAGGATCCAAGTACATCTTGTTCTGTGAGAACTACTGAAGGAGATTCAGGGATTTCGTACAGAGAAAAAGTGAGAGAAAGAAGGCTGGCAGGCGTTGTTCACTGTTGAAAACGCTCCCATTCATTTGTTCTTCAGAGCTAGTTCCAAGACAATTTCAGACTCTTGTATCATAGATTACTGGTTCACTTAACATACATGCTTTTCATTACCTTCTAAATATTGGCTTGGATGTAAATTTGGGTAGTTTGTGAAAATGTTCTGCTAGTGGTGCTGAATGACTATAGCTTCTTGGATACAGTGACAGTGTGAGAGAAACTGCAGCTTCTGACATGATATATGTGGACAGGAAAACATTTGGAAGCAGTTTGAGTGCATTTTATTTCTGCATGGGCTCTTTGGGCACCCAGCCACTATCAAAGCATCATTTAACAAATTATGGTACCACAAAATATATTTTATGCTCTTGATGTTAGTTTTCCAGAAAGGAACCAATAAGTGTCTGGAGTTAATACCTAAGAGAAGAACAGGACTGAGTTAAAATTAAGAGAACGTTTTTATTGGCAAATGAGAAAAACTTCCTGCTTTCAAAGTATTACATTCAATTTTATTGCTATTTAAATAGGCTCATTTTGTGTACATGTTGTTGCCTTAGTATTGAAAGAAAAAGATGCTTGTTTATTGATACTTTTAAGGGGCCAAGTCATTTTATTATACAGTGGTGAATTTATCACCAAATTTTACAGTTTCAGAGTTTAGAGAATAATGATGCACTTTCGTTTACATTTGATTTATAAAAAAATCCAAAGAAAACAGCTCTCTCATTTACCCTTTAAATACTGGCACCTGTGCTCTTAAATGGAGAACATCATTATACAGTCTTATTGTCTGAGGCTGTGGGTAAATGTTGTGTCATGTGAATCACCCTTTAGCACCAATAAAGTTGGGCCAGTGGAGAACTGGGGTGATGAAACTGCTCCCTGGAAGAAAGCTGTTCACCCATGTGAGGCAAATTTAGTGTGTTGGATGAGGTAATTTGCTAAATGGTACCCTGGTGCCCTAGAAGCCTTAATTCACTTCAGCTGAATGAGCAGTTGGCTCAGACTCAATCATTGAGAGTTACCCATTCATACTGAAAGGCATATAGATCTCACATTGAATGTTAACTCCAGGGTAACGTGGGTACAGGGTTGGGAAAGTAAAAATGAATGCAGCTTAATTAGAAAGCCCCATTTAAACTTGCTTTTCAAATTACATTTTCACAGCACTGAATGGCAGTGACCCAAGGAGATAAAGTATTTTCAGGGAAGGAAAAAGCAAGTGACAATATCATTTCTTAACTGTAATCACAACCTCTGAGTTTGGAGTGAGTCCCAGAAAGTTTGTATTTAAGTATAGATTTAACTGTAATCTAGCAAATTGTAGAAAAGATGTGCTGGCAAAGATAAATACTGAATAGTGGAATAGGCTTGCGATGAAATAAACAATGAAGAGGAGATAGGTTTTGGGGTAAATGACATATATAGATCAAAGAAAAACAGTTGCATAAAGATGAAGTTTTATGTTTATGTGTCTCTGTTTATAAAGTATTGATTCACCAAATTTTTAGCACAATCTCACACAATCAACAAATGTATAAAACTTTTTCAAACATTCAGTCTTCAATGAAACAAATTTTATTTTCCTGAGTTACTTTTTCTTTGATTTAAAATATGTATCTTATGAAAAAACTTGAGAATAATCTTGACTCTGTAACAATACCCCACCCAAAACAACTTTTAGAGATTAACATGCTGGGACTTCCCTGGTGGTGCAGTGGTTAAGAAACTGCCTGCCAATGCTAGGGGACATGGGTTCGAGCCCTGGTCCGGAAGATCCCACATGCCGTGGAGCAACTAAGCCCGTGTACCACAACTACTGAGCCTGCGCTCTAGAGCCCACGTGCCACAACTACTGAGCCTGCATGCCACAACTACTGAGCTTGCGAGCCACAATTACTGAAGCCCAAGCGCCTAGAGCCCGTGCTCCGCAACAAGAGAAGCCACTGCAATGAGAAGCCCGCGCTCTGCAATGAAGAGTAGCCCCCGCTCGCCTCAACTAGAGAAAGCCCGCGAACAGCAAGGAAGACCCAAAGCAGCCATACATACATACATACATAAATAAATAAAAAGAAAGAAAGAAAAAGACTAACATGCTTCCAGCACATGCTGGTTATCCCACAAAAGGAACAACTTCAGTTCATATTTGGTGACTGAGGAATATCCTGCATCTCTAGTCATTATCTGACGTCCTGATGGCAGAAACTGACGGTGGCTCAATGTCTATTTCCTTCTTCCTCGTTTCAGAACCCCTGATTTTTAGCTGGTACTTGCTGGCCAGAATAAATATTTTTTCAGCTTCCTTAGGCATCCAGATGAGGCTATATGACTAAGTTCTGACCAATGAGTGTAAGAGGAAGTGCCCTTAAATGGAGGAAATATGACCGTGGCTACCCTTTCCTCCTTCTTGAAGCACTGAGCTAAGCAACCATCCTGGACTGTGTGCTGAGGACAGCCACTCAAGGAAGGTTCTGAGTCTTTGAGAATCATGAAGGCATCCTTCCAGCTATCGATTGCCTACTTCTGGATGTTGCTCATGTGTGGAGAAATAGTTTTTATTCTTTTGACCCACTGTTATATGGGATTTTCTGTCACTCCCAACAGAATCTAACCATAAACTGATAGTTTAATTTGTCCTCCTTTAACATGCTTGGTCCCTGAATTAACTGCATCAATATCCTGCGATGACTTCATCTCACACTTTGAATTTGAAACAACCTTCATAATTATCATTCTGGCTAGTCTAGAGTATTATTCTACATAGTAAAAACTAATGCATGACTGAATGACTCTTATCATATACTTTCTACCATTATTTAGATATAAACCTTTTACTTTTGATGAATTGATTGATAAATGGAAACATCCCATGGGTCATTTCTAATCTAATTTTAATGTCAGTTTTATACACGAACGCATTTTTATTTTCATTTTCAACAATAAAACAAAGTATATAGATTAAATAAAGATGGTACGCTTTGAATTTAGGAAAACAAGTAGTCTTCTCGAATTGAATTCTTCTTCCACTTAAGTTCCATTGGGATCACCTTGAGGGCAAAAGTATTTCTGACTCAAAGAATCCAAATTTGTCAAGACTTATAAGTCAGTGTGCACTTAGACTATTCTGACAGAAGACACTGCTCAAAGCTTGGGCTTCCACCTGAATGTTAGCTGCTCAGGCTGGTTGGTGAGTGGATGGGGGGAAGGCGGGAGGGGTACAACTCTTTAGAGGATGAGATTGATATACTTTCTCCCACAATGATGCCATCCCTACCACACGTAGATGTAGCTGTTCCCTGGATTACTAAAGGGAAAAATCCACTGACAAACTTTGTGTGAAATCTAGAAATTTCTCGAAACTTCATAGAAATCTAGGATATTTAGATGGAACCCATTTGCCATTGACCCCTTCTATAGAGGATAGGTACTTTGCTCTTGGAAAAAAAGATTTGATAGAAAAAATCTTTCAGATAGTCAACCTATTCAAAACCCCCAATTCCTCAAGAGAGCAAGGATCTAAGAATCACAATTCCTATAATCCATCCCCTAATACACACACCCCTTTGGACTCCTTAACTCAGTGAATGGACTTGACCATTCAGCTAATTTCTAAGTTGGAAAATTGAGGGTCATTTAGACTCCTGTCTCACAATCACCTTCCTATTCTAAGGGGTGGTGTCCTATGAAATCTATGTAGTAAATATCTTTCTTGGTCATCTCTTTCTTTCCATCATCACTGAAATTGCACAATCTTAGTTAAGTCCAGCATTATTTGATACTCTGGATTACTGCCATCACTTTTTCATTGGCTTCCCTAACTCCAGTTTAACTTCTCACCAATCCCCTTTATATTCAGCTGGCAGAAGGATATTACTAAGATCCGAATGTGTTTATGTGATTTCCCTGCTTAAAGCCTTTTAAGGGCTCCCCACAGATTTAAGAATAATGCTTATAATTTAAATTACACTGTAATGCACAAATATATTCTTATTAAAATTTAAATAACTTAGAACAATGAAAATTCCCTTTTTATTATTCATCTAATCCCAGCCCCTGCTGCTATCATTTTGATATGGGCCTTCTCAGATGTTTTTGTATGTGATGTATGTTAACATACATAGATAGGAAAATCAACAGTTTCATTTTGTGCATTTTTTAACCAAATGAGATTATGTAACATATCTGGCTCTTAACTTGATTTTTTTATGTTTAAACTTGATTCCCTGTTTTCGAGACCCCTCGTGATATTGATCTACCGCCATCTTTTTAACTGCCTCATAATATTCACTAGAGCAAATATGCAATAATTTATCTAACCATTTTCTTCCCAGTGAGTATTTAGGTTATTGTGTGGACATCTAGAATAGTTACATAGTTGTGGAGTTCTGGAGTTGAACAATATGTTCATTTTAAAATAAGATACTTTCAAATAGTCCACCAGAAATCTATGTCAATCTATACTCCTATCAATAGTGAATGACAAGTACATTCTTATTTTCCCATCTCCTCCCTAGCACTAATATTATTAATATCCTTAATTTTTGCTAATTAAATAGGTAAAATGATTTAATTTTGGTTTTAATTTGGATATTACTAGATACTCATGAAATGGAATATATTTTCTCATTTTTATTGATCATATTTGTTTTTATGCTAATTGTTCATATTTTTGCCCCATTTATATAATGGGGTCTTAAATAATGATTTGTAGCAATTCATCATATAATTTCCATATTAACCCTTTGTTTAACAAATATCGCAATTTTTCTCTCTGTTACTTTCAACTTGTCAATCTCTCTGGCCACATCTACCAACATTGGTTTAATACACCTTCTGTTCTCACAATAAGAAAACACTTGTAGGTTTGTTTCACAGTTCTTCATATGTGCTTTTTCTGCTAATAATAAATGCTTTCCTCACCTGTCTAACCAAATTAACTCTAGTCATTCTTCAAGACTCTGCTTAAGTGTTACTTCCGCTAGGAAACTTTCTTTTATTCTCATTCTTTTTTAGATAGATCCAGTGTGCTTACCCTCAACCTCATTCACTCATCTATCACATATTACTGTATTCAAGTATTAATCCTCAACTTCTCTGTCACTTCTACTAGACTTACATACTCCTTAGGAGTACAGACTGAGCCTTTCTGCATTAGTATCTCATTACCTGCTTAATATAGGCTTGTTGATTGATTGACTCTATAAATTCAACTTTTAGGATTAGATTGTTAAAACCATCCCTCTATTAGATAATGAAATCTTAGATTGCTCTGAGAGGAACCCACAGTTCTTTCTCAAAGTAATTAAATGAATACCTTCTTCTACGTTGCTTAAATAAAAAGAGGGTGAAAAGTGGCTTGGTCCACATGACATGATAGATTAATAAATAAAATGAAAGAAAAATGCCAGGGCTATCATTCAGGTAAGGGATCTTAGAATTGAGAAGAGCCTGGACATCCTGGACATTTTTTTTGCTATTCTATTTGCATCTTTGTGACTATGCTATGTGTCAGTCTGTTTCATTGTTGGGCTTTCCTAACTAATATAAAATCAATATAAAATTTGTCTTCATAAAACTTCCATCCACTGGTCTTAAAGTTGCATGTGACAACATAAATGATATCTGGAGAGACCTATTATTTTCCCTTCCATTTCTTCCTACATTTTTGACTGTAGGATAAACATATTTTGATCTATCATACACTTATTTTAAAATCTTACCATCCTGGTTACCCTACTGTTGGAAAAAATATTACTTTGTCAATGTTAACTTTAAAATGTGTCATCTGGAACTGATCACAGTATACCAGATGTAGACTATAAAAGGGCTCTTTCATTCCTTAAATATGGTCCTTTTCTTATATCAATGGAACCTAAAATGTAGTTAGCTTTTTTGTGATAGCCATGCCCCACTGCTATCTATTATTGAGCTTGTGGCCAACTAAAATCCAGTGGTGTTTTCCAGTTGACCTGCATTAAAGACTCCCTCTACTTAATATTATCTAAAAGCACACTGCTTTATATTTATTCTTTTAAGTTTCTCTTGCTGGTTTTGACCCTTGTGATTCATACTGAATTCTTTGTACACATATAAGAAGATTAAGAAGCTCCACCAGCACTCTCTACACTTTAAATAGTCCAACAATTTCCAAATCAAGTCATTGGGAGGCACAGTTATTTAACAGAGACACAGTTAGTAAAAATCTGTGGTAAGAGCTTGGTATTATTCTTTACTAAGAAACTTGACTGTTTCCTTACCTTATACTTAACTCAGGAGTGTTATACAGATAGGGGATATTGTTAAGAATATGTGGGAAGAAAGTAGAAAATTTAGCCTAACATAATTAAAGAGTATGAGCTTTAAAGTTAGACAGACATAGATTCACATCTTGAATATGCTACCTACAAGCTGTGTGATACTGAACAAGTTACTTAACATCTCTGAATTAAACTCCTTATTCGTGAAATGGGGAACTAATAATTATAATTAGCTCTGTAGTGTTTGTGAGGATTAATAAAACTACATAGGAAAAATGCATAGCATAGTATCTGGTACATAATAGGTATACAAGAGGCAAATGAGAAGGAAATCACACCAGCAAAGTTGGTCTTTCCTGAACTAGCTAATCAACAACACAGAGGAATCCTAAAATAAAAATTATCTAATACATTTATACATTCCTAAGCCTTAATACCTGGGAATTAGAAAGCCAAGAACAATGTGGGATATCATTTACTATGATTATACTCCATTACGTGGCTATGGTCTTATATTATTATGAGTACCTTATAACTCAATAAGCACATTAAAGTATCAGTATAAAACAAAGACAGAAAAGAGGAAAAGGGAACAACTAAGGGATTACTGTTTAAAGTGACACAGGCATTAATCAGAACTATATAGATTTTGGTCCAAGAAAGCTTCTACTTTAGATAAATTGCCAAGAAAGCTTCTACTTTAGATAAATTGACAAGGTTAAAAGGATAGCTTGCATATATGCATAAAATGCTAACTGAAGGAAAAAAGCAAACCTGGATCAAAATAACCTCGTGGTTTTATGACAGAAAGTGGTAGCAGAGGTATACTTAAAAGCTGCAACTGTGCTATACATTGCAATGGTGGTTATGAGTCCAGAGCAATTTTGCAAGTTTCACTAACCTACATTTCACATTGACCTTGATGTTTATAAATGCTGCAGGGCTTGGCAATCAGTCTTTTGTGAACTGAGAATTCACTTCTTTGTAGGTTCTTAATGTTCGATCTCAATTAAAAGCTATTTAACAGCAAATTCGTGGTGAGTCCGAGTAACAGAAAAATTGGGGTCTAACGTGTGTCTGTTGTATAGTGTGAAATAGAGGAAAGAGTTTTATTACAAATTTCAAGGCAGACTTTCTTTTGGTCCTAGGGAAATAAGATTTATGACTTATATGTAATTTTTGTCCTTTGAAGGTTACATCATAATGAAATATTAAGAAAATATGGCATTTGAGATGATAATTCAGTAGCCAGGTCACTGAGAGACTGATTTTTCTAAAAGTACAAGAAATTAGCTTGCAAGTCTGCTTCAGAATCTATCAACTAACACTTAAATTTTGGAGAAACTTTAGAACTTCTAAAAAGTAGTGTTTTTCTCTTGAATCTTCTTTGTGCCTACCCCTGTAATCCCATTTCTGCCATCTTACCTCTGGCCCTTACTACCCTTGATTTTGACTATTGCAATGGGCTGCTAATTGGTCCCTTTACTTCTACTCTTTCCCTGTTAGGGTTTACTGAGTTTCCCAGCCACCCTGGAAGCAAAAGTCTCTAACAAGTGAGACTGCTGCCCCAAATGACAGCTTCCTACTGTGACATATGTGATATGTTTATATATGATAACATAATCTGACCAGGGCTCTGCCCACCGTGTGTCAATTCTGTTCATCCCAGAGTCTACCCCTGAATTTAGGCTTTCCGTTTCAAACTCTTTTTCCATGACTCTATAGGTGAACTCTTTTAGTATGACCTTTCTCTGGTTGACCCTTTAGCTCTTAATAGAATCTGAGGATAACTTCTCTGCTGCTACATTCTGGCTTCTAAATTGGTAGAAGATTATTTCCTTGAAATCTGGCCTGAATTTGACCTCTAGTTTATCCTAGCAATTATGCACAACATCCTCTTCAGGAAGAACTGTCATCTCTCCATTCTTCAAAACTTTCTATTATATTTTGGGTAGAGTTAAAATATCATGGTTTAGCATTTAAGGCTTTCCATAGTACGGCCTAACACACCTTAGTTATATTCTAACTCCTTCCCATCTAAACCTAATGCTTAAGGCAGATTGAGATGCTCTCTTCAAAATACAGGAATGTTCTTGCTCTTGTACCTTTGTTCACACTGCTTCTCCCACCTGGAATGCCTTCCATACTGTCTCCTTGCCTTTTCAAATCCCAGGTATCCTTTAACTCCCAACAGATCTTTTTCTCCATAAAGTTTTCCTAACCACTCACTTCTATGAATCCCTCATATTTATATTTGTATCACGGATTTTATTTATTTATTTTAAGATCTTTATTGGAGTATAATTACTTTACAATGGTGTGTTAGTTTCTGCTTTATAACAAAGTGAATCAGTTATACATATACATATTTCCCCATATCTCCTCCTTCTTGCATCTCCCTCCCTCCCACCCTCCCTATCCCACCTCTCTAGGTGGTCACAAAGCACCGAGCTGATCTCCCTGTGCTATGCGGCTGCTTCCCACTAGCTATCTATTTTACATTTGGTAGTGTATATATGTCCATGTCACTCTCTCACTTTGTCTCAGCTGACCCTTCCCCCTCCCCATATACTCAAGTCCACTCTCTAGTAGGTCTGTGTCTTTATTCCCGTCTTGCCTCTAGGTTCAAGACCTTTTCTTTTTTCTTAGATTCCATATATATGTGTTATTAGCACACGATATTTGTTTTTCTCTTTCTGACTTACTTCACTCTGTATGACAGACTCTAGGTCCATCCACCTCACTACAAATAACTCAGTTTCGTTTCTTTTTATGGCTGAGTAATATTTCATTGTATATATGTGCCACATCTTCTTTATCCATTCATCTGTTGATGGACACTTAGGTTGCTTCCATGTCCTGGCTATTGTAAACAGAGCTGCAATGAACATTGTGGTACATGACTCTTTTTGAATTATGGTTTTCTCAGGGTATATGCCCAGTAGTGGGATGGCTGGGTCATATGGTAGTTCTATTTTTAGTTTTGTAAGGAACCTCTACTGTTGTCCACAGTGGCTGTATCAATTTATATTCCCACCAACAGTGGAAGAGGGTTCCCTTTTCTCTACACCCTCTCCAGCATTTATTGTTTGTATATTTTTTGATGATGGCCATTCTGACCGGTGTGAGATATCTCATTGTAGTTTTGATTTGCATTTCTCTAATGATTAATGATGTTGAGCATCCTTTCATGTGTTTGTTGGCAATCTGTATATCTTCTTTGGAGAAATGTCTATTTAGGTGCTCTGCCCATTTTTGGATTGGGTGGTTTGTCTTCTTGATATTGAGCTGCATGAGCTGCTTGTAAATTTTGGATTTATTTTAATTTTTAAAATTCTACTTATTATTTTTTATTTTTGCTGTATGCGGGCCTCTCACTGTTGTGGCCTCTCCCGTTGCAGAGCACAGGCTCTGGACGTGCAGGCTCAGTGGCCATGGCTCACGGGTCCCGCCGCTCCACGGCATGTGGGATCTTCCCGGACCGGGAAGCAGCAGGCGGACTCTCAACCACCGCACCACCAGGGAAGCCCTTATTATGTATTTAAACAATAAAATTGTTGGTGGTAGCTGGGGTGAAATAAAAATTAATAGTATGGCCCAGTGAAAATGCCAGTGGATTCTGCACATTAAAGGAATATATATATATATATATATACACACACATATATATATAATTAATTAATTAATTTTTATTATTTTTATTTTTTATGTGGAATTCAACAGGGTTTGATTCAACAAAAGCCATGGTAACTTACATGATCCCTCTCTGGTCCTGCATCCCAGAATAGAGAAAAGCCATTAGGGAGTAAAATATGATCATAGCAAGCATTTGCTCAAGCAGGAAAGAAAGAACTTTGTTATTTTCAATAAACAGGTATATATTTTATGTGTATTTTAGAAAGTACTAGGAACTACAGAAAGATTGTTTATAATAATTTAAGTTCAGAGTTTTTCAATATATGCAGACAGAAAGAATATTCTTTCCAATTAAAACAAAAATCTTGCCTCTAACCTTATGTCTTTAAAAGCATTTTTAACAATGTGTATAACATTTACTATATTCTCATTTCATCTTCATAATACAGTCTTAATAATATAAATATATATTCAGCTAATCTTCCTAACAACACAATGAATAAAGAACTATTACATTCCAATCTCTCTGCATGGAAATGAAGAAATTTGCCCAAAGTCATCTAAATAAGTGGCCAATCAGGGAATCCAAGCAACTTGACTTGAGAGTCTGTGCTTTTAACTACTGCCAATGTATAGAGAGTCAAGAACTTACTTACTCTCATGTGAAATACTTCACTGGGGGTCTATAGGGCTCATTCAGTATTTACTCTTACATTTGTTCATCCACTTAAAGTCCCTTTATTTTTTCATTTTTGTTCATTAATATAGCAGACACTCACTGAGCACTTATTATGTGCCATATATTGAGATATATCGTGGAGAACCCCTGTCTTTATGTGGTACTTAGGGAGACAAATGTGTACAAAATAATAAGGGCAAAACTGTGGTTTAGGTGCTATGTTAGATATTTGAATAGGAAATAAGAGGAATAAAAATTTTAAATAATAAAATAAATCTGAGTAGCAGAAAAAGGGAAGTCATAATACTATGTGGTGGAGGGAAGTCTTGATTTGAACCTAAGAAGGAAAAGTATTTGCCAGTGAGAAAGAGGAGAGGAACATTCCAGGCATAAGGAGCTGCTCTAGAGACCTTAAGTGGTTGAACAGAGCTGAAGTATGCACAGCAATCAGCAAAACTCATCCTAGAAAGGAGGCAAGTGCCAGATCAATGAGGCCTTGAATATTCTGCCAAAGAACTTGGACTCTCTCCATCAATCTGTGGAAAAACTTGAAGATTTTTAAGCAGGGGAGTAGTTTTATCTATTTTTCATTTTATAAAGATTATTCCTACAGCAGTGGGTAGGATGAATTGGAGTATAGCAAAAATTGAGGCAGAGATAAAACTTATGTGATTCTCTATAATTCAGGAGAGAAATAATGAGAGATTTAACCAAGTTAGTAATGGAGATGAAAGGCAGGGCATTGATAGGAGAGTGAAGAAGTTAGAAACAAAATGGCTTGGTTCTGGATTAGATGTGAAGAGTAAGGGAAAGGGACACTCTGTGATAACTCTGGAGTTTATGCTGGGGGAGAAGCATATTTGGGAAAAAGATTGTGACTTCTGTTTTGGACACACTCCATTTGAGCTGTGCATTTGATATCTAGATGTATAACAGCAGCCATCTATTGCATATTTGGAACTCAGGAGAGTGATGTTGGCTATAACTATGAATTTGGTAATCCATGAATGGTCATCGATGGCCACAGTAAAAAGAGAAGAGGGTTGACGGCTGAATATTGGACTCTACCAACATTGAAGGGCAGAGGAAGGGGAGGACATGACAAAGAAAACAGCTAGTCAGAGGAATAACTGGAGAGTTGGGAGAGAAGGGTGTTAAGTAAAGTAAGAAAGGCTTTCTAGAACAGAATAGGCAAAAGTGGCAAGTGTTATAAAGATATATGAGATGACCAATACAAATGCATGGTTGTTTAGGTAGTACAGTCATTTACACAATGTTGTGAAAATGACTGTACTACCCAAAGCAATCTACAGATTCAATGTAATCCCTATCAAATTACCAACGGCATTTTTCACAGAGCTAGAACAAAAAATTTTACAATTTGTATGGAAACACAAGCGACCTTGAATAGCAAAAACAATCTTGAGGAAAAAACAAAACAAACAGAAAACAACAAACAAACAAATAAAAACAGAGCTGGAGAAATCAGGCTCCCTGACTTCAGACTATACTACAAAGCTACAGTAATCAAGACAGTATGGTACTGGCACAAAAACAGAAAGATAGATCAATAGAACAGGAGAGAAAGCCCAGAGATAAACCCATGCACCTATGGTCACCTAATCTATGACAAAGCACGTGTGATTAGTAGCTAGTCACTAGTGACAAGATACTCTAGCTTCACAATCACACTGTTCAACAACACCCATACTGTCCTTTTATTTAAAGACATTCTTTTGGAGATTTAGGACTACTCTTCTAATTGAGTCTAATTGCTCTCAGGGCAGTTTTGCATAGCTGTCCTCGTGGGATTTCTTTCCTTTGAGCTCAGGTACCACGTTGTTTGAACTCCATTTCTTTCTGTTTCATATGTACTTATTTTAAATTTCAATAATAATTTCAGAAAGAGGGAGTTTCTTATTCCTTGTATGTCTGAACGATCATTTTTGACCCTCGCTCTAGAGAGTTTGGCTGGATTTCTTTCCCCCCATGGCAGTCCGTTCCTATTTTATGGATACAATGAGAAAATCAAATAGATTTAAAAAAAAGATTTTCTTATGTTTCCTGAATAATTTTTATGGTCAATATTTCTGTTTTTTCTCTTGTTGCTTTGCTTTTGTGCCCTTGGTTTTTCTCAAAATCTGGTAAGCCTGGTTGTCCATTCTTCTCCATTTTGAGAGCTGTTCCCCTAGCCAAGAAAGCTGACTAATTGCTATTGACCAGCAGGTTTTAAATCTAGGATGCACTAACGGATGATGAATAGGCAAATCTACCCTGAATGGGTAGATTTGACCATAAATTGGTCTCAGGTGAAAAATAAGGAAGCTTGACTCTAGGGTGTCAGCACCCACATAAGAGCTCTGTTGCTCTTCAGGTATATTGCTTTACTTTTCTAGAAAGCCTGCTTCCTCTCTTAGCCTGGGGCTGTATGCCACCATTTCCAGTGGCTCTGAATACAAGGAAGTGGGGAAAGGAAGTGAGTAGGTAGGGAGGGCAACAGCAGTTTCGTAAAAATTTCTTCACTAGTCACTCTGATTTCAGAGTGCTTTCCCACCTTCAGTCTCTGCTGATTAGAAACTTCATTGTTCCTAAAAGAATGGCTCTGACAGTTTTACTTGTGGATTTTTTGGGCTGTATACCCTGCCTCTCTGACTAATCTACTTATTCAAAACCAACTATTTGATGGTTTCATTTGCACACATTCATCAAAATTTCTAGAGATTTATCCTGTTATTCTTGACACTAATTCAGATTTTTTTCCTTTTTGTGCACTGTCATTATAATTTCAGGGACTTTGGGGAGCAAGGCAAAGTTAATGGAACTTTTCATCTTGCTTTTATCAATGGCCATGTGTATTATGTAACACTGGTGATACTGGTTATATGTATTGTGAAATATTGGTAATACTGGAAACTTGTTTTTATTTTATCTGCTCTGGACTTATCTCTTTTGTCAACCTTCTATACTACTTACTCTGAAGCCCAAAGAGTATGTATCTTTATGCGTGCCATGCATTAAAGATAAATCCTATTATTTCCAATATTTTAATTTTTATTTATTTATTTGTTTGTTTGTTTTTTTGGCCATGCTGCATGGCATGTGGGATCTTAGTTCCCTGCCCGGGGATCGAACCTGTGGCCCCTGCATTGGAAGTGTGGAGTCTTAACCACTGGACCGCCAGGGAGGTCCCTCCAATATTTTTAGATTATGAGATATATTTTGGCCCTAAATTAAATCTGTGCATGCCTTGCACATATTGATTAGTTTACTACCAATTTCTACAAGTTATCAATAAATATTATAGCAAGCAATTCTTAAACATTTTAAAGTGTATAAATTATATTTTGTCTCATCATTAGTATAAGTAGAAAGGTTCAATCTAACAAAAAAATATTCATATTCTAACGTCTGGGATACTCCTTGTAAGTCCAGAGACAAAGTTGATTGTGATACTTCTTTTTATTTAACATGTATGAAATACTACATGTATACTGCCCACAAATATTGAAAAGTTGCACTACTTCCTAAAAAAAGCATTTCAGATGAAAGGCTTAGACATATTTTATCAAAGTCTTTTAAAGTATTATCTTACCTCTACTTTTCTTTTACAAGACACATTAATATTGCCTTATACATGTATATGCTTGCAAATATATACTTACATATGTAGGAGGGAGAAGTGTAGCAGAAAGCACAGGAAAGGGGAGAAAGAGGACACGAGACAGAACAGTCATGGCATTGGGAGAGACAGGAAACAAGGAGATGTGAGGGGAAAATCAGTAAGTCTAAGATTTACTCACTGACTAAACAGAAGGTAGTCAGTGGCCTGGTAAAAAGCTCACGCCACTTGCAGAACCTGAGGTGAAGTCTGCCAATCCTGAAACTGTCTTTGGGAGTCCAGTAGCTGAGTGGATGTTCTTATCATAAGAGGGGAAGTTCTGCCACAGCTAGCTGCTTGTGGTTATGGGAAAAAACTGCCATTCCTGCTTGAGATGAATATGTCTTCAATCAGCTGGAAAAAGGACCTCCCATCCCAGCTGCAGAAGGCTAAGAATCAAGTGACTTCTCTTCCTCCATCCCCTTTTATGCTTTAGTAGATAAGCTTGACACTGGAAAAGGAAATCTGATTAATACTGATCGGTTGCCAAATCTACTACTATTTTTCTTGTACCTGTGCTGAGATAAGCAATCCTCTGACATGAATCAGTGAAGAACAGTTAAGTAGAGTTTAAAAAGGAGATCAGGGCTTCCCTGGTGGCGCAGTGGTTGAGAGTCCGCCTGCCGATGCAGGGGACACGGGTTCGTGCCCCGGTCCGGGAAGATCCCACATGCCGCGGAGCGGCTAGGCCCGTGAGCCATGGCCGCTGAGCCTGCGCGTCCAGAGCCCGTGCTCCGCAACGGGAGAGGCCACAACAGTGAGAGGCCCGCGTACAGAAAAAAAAAAAAAAAAAAGAAGAAGATCAAGCTGAACCACCACAGAAGATGGCTCCTCTAAGGCAGATATAGTTGATGAAATGGAAGAGTAATTAAAAATGTGTACTGAGAATTCTTAAGGTGATAACAAGATATTGTGAAAGAAAAAGAAAACTGCATCATGGAAATTTAAAAAGCGAAGGACAATACTAAAAATTCAATGCTCATCTTTAAAAATATAGAAGACCTATCTTAAAATCACATGAAAATGGAAAATCTCAAGTGAAGATATAAAATATAAAGGTGAATTGATTCAGGATATCTAGTGTGCATATTATGTGAGTTCCAGCAAGAGAAAAAAAAATGAGCAGAATCCGTTTCCAAGAAATAACTGAAAAAAAGTACCCTGGAATGGAGAAAAATGAGTTTTCCTCAAGGAGACATTGACAACTAGTCAGAATTAATGTAAAGAAGACACATTCTTAGACATATATAGGATCATATAAGATGAGGAGATGATCTTATACATTTCCAGAGAGCAGGTTAATATTAATGTCCCTGGTTAATAATCAGTTATATACCCTAGGTTAATAAATAGTGAGGGTCATGAATAGGCAATTGTGTGAGAAAGAATTGAAAAAGGCTAATTAAACATAAAAATAATGCTAATAACCCAATGAGGTAATGAGGTGTTTTTTACAACCAAGCAGATAGGTAAAAATTAAAAAGATGAATAACAGGTAGTGCTAAATAAAAATCAATGGGCACTCAATCCTTTAAGAGGATCCTAAATTGGTACGATATTTTGGAAAGTAGTTTGCGGTATCTGTTTTAAAAGAATATCACATATCATTTGATTTAAGAATTATATGTCTAAGAATGTATCCTATGATAATAAAAGCATGATCTGGATGTAAATTACAGCATAGTTTATAACAGGAAAAAAGGGGAAGCAATCTAAACTTTTACTGTCAAGTGAAAGGTTGAGTAAAATATAATATACGAATATAGGACAGACATAAAAATGAGAGATACTTTTATGTGCAACAATATGATATTGTTGTAGCATGGCTATCACTCCCTGCCCCGTATTCATTATTCCATTTTTCTACTGTAACAGAACCCACTGTTTTATTATTTTATTAAACTTTTAAAATTGAGATATAACTCACATACTATAAAATTCACCCTTTTAAATGGTTTTAAATTCTGTGATTTTAGTATATTCACAAAGTGGTATGCAATCATCACCGTTATCTGGATATGTTTTAAAATGTACCCAGGATTTGTTTTGATCAGGTATGGTAAGACACACAGACCAGAAATGACAGTCATGAAGGTAGACTATTTATACTTCAAAGATCTCTAGAAACAGGAGGCATAGCATACCACAAAGGGCCACATGGGAGAGCACTAGGGTTGGTCAGGAGGAAGAAGGAGGGAGGGGAAAATGTGGGCTAGAACCTTTGGCAGATTTTGGCAGGAAGGACTGGGTGAGGCAGTGTAAGCAGCTAAGGAAACTTACAATTGGCTACTTTAAATAATTTTGCAGGCTTTGGGGTATAGGGGCAGCTCCTAGTTGTCTGATACTTGGCCCTGGGGTGATTAGGAGAATAATAGCTTGGGATGTGACTGCTCAATAAAGGAGGAATTGCGGAGTGTGGCCTTTAAATTGGTTGGTTTGCATATGAAAGGTCCACTTGCGGGTGAGTCCTTCACTATGGCAAGGAAGTGGTTAGCCCTGAAAGGATCAGTCTTTCCAGAATCAACTAGGCCCATATGTCAAAACATCAGAAAACAAAAAGGCATGATTAACATAGATAACATGATCACCAAAGTAAGGACTACATTTCCCAGACTCCCTTGCAGCTGTCCTCAGCACAACTTTCATGAAGTGTTCTCAATGTGACCAGTAAGCAGTGTTCTCTCTCCTGCTGGCTAGAGGGTGGACAGGATAGGTAGAACTAGAGCAACATTTTGGTCTATGAGGCTGAAATCCCATTGAGGGGAGTGGAAAAATGAGATAGAAGGAACCTGACCACCTAATAATCATGGAACCATTATGTGGGGAAGAAACTAATTTCTACCTTATTTTAAACCACAATGATTCTAGTCATTCAGCTACTCAAAGTCAAACATAATCCTAAATAATATATTGATAATTGCTAAATTTAAAAAAACTGCATAGCATGGTTCCAGTTTTGTTCATTAAACAATATATAGGGAGGTATAGATAGAGATACATTTATATAAATTTATAGAAAATTTAGGAAGCCTATCTCTGGATTATTAATAGGGGTTAACTCTAGGGGTTGGGACAGGATAGCAGAAGAATAATCACATTATGTATTTAACAATAAGTTTTTAAATGGCAGGGTTATGATTTATTTTCACTGTTTTTTTGGTTTCATTCAAATATAAATTTTTTAAAGTCCATTTATTACCTTCTTTCATTAAGCAGATATTGAAAGAAAACATAAACTATAATGAACATCTCAATCATGGTTACAATAAAAGTTGTTGCTGTTAACAATGTATTTGTTTTCCTAAAATATCTGACTTTCTTCACATTCTGTTATTTCATGATTCACCCTGCAAGTCTGATAGTGTATATTATTGTTATCTATTGATTACGCATACAAACATAGAAAGTGTTATGCTTCTAACTATCAAAACCGAACAAATTACTTTCCTAGAGATATTTTTAAACCCATATGACAGACACCAATCACTTCTTTGTTGTTTTACCTTTAGGGAAATGCCCCTTGCTAATTCCAAACTATTCTTGTCAGTCTTTCCTTCCAGACGGGATGATATGTGACACAGTCTGGCCAGAGCGTCCTATCTACCTGGACACAATGATTACACCAAAGGTGGGCATGTGGCCCAACTAGGAACTACTTAGTCACTAGATCTGCAGGGAACCATCTCTCCCAACAAGTGGAAAGAATCTGCCTAAGGGAAGCCAAGGAGAGCCTATAGAGAAAAGTAGAGGCTGTTTTTTATTTGTTTGTTTGTGATTTCACTGTCATTCAAGCCCTGGATCTAGCTGTCCCTGGATTACTGTTGGACTTCTCAGTTATGTGACCCAGTAAGTTACTTTTGTTTTCCTTGAATTAGTATGAGTTGGGTTTATGTGACTGATTAGTTTGCTCTTTTATTTGGCAAGATGTTTTCCTCAATTGTTTGAAGGGTTCAGTTATAAAAAAAAAAATTGTGCATCACGTAACATTCCATTTGTAAGTTGGCCAACTCACTTGCAAACTGAGTTTATTAGAAATGGTTCTTCATACGTAGAACCATATGAAATTTCCTACATTCAAAAATTTTTGACCTACAAAAGTGGCAATTTCACAAGGTTGTTCAATTTAGTATAAGGACATTTTTCATCATTGCTTAGAAACAAAATACCAACACAATATTTGTTTATTGTAGAAAACACAATGTGCAAAAATAGAAAGGTGAGAACAAACAAAATTATTCCAAAACTATAATCCAAAGATAAACACTATTATATTTTTGGTGTGTTCTCTCCCAAAAAATAAACTTGGCTTAGAAAATAATTTTATTGAGCTAATGACAAGTTAATGAAACATTTGTTATTTTGGAAATATATTTAATTAAAAAAATTCACCTTGCTTTCCAACAAACATGCTATGTAAAATTAACTTACTTTAAAAAAATGTCCTGCTTTAAGCTTTTCTTTAAGGTTTGTTTTATTAACTAATTTGCAAACAAGCTAATCTATCTAAACTGGAAAGACTTCTCTATATAATTCTCAACATATGCAGTGTTTGATAATTCCATTATTTACTACATAATCCAAATTTTAGGGTATTTAGAGTAATTACATGTCTAGCTTATAAATAATTATAAAAAGTATCCTACTAACACCCAATTTGATGTATTATAAAAATATTTTACAGAAACACACATAGTTCTGCTCTGGTCTACATTTTACTTTAAAATTTAAACTGAATAATTTATTTGGTCTAAATAATCTGTATTTGGTAATGTGCCAAAATAAAGGCATAAATAAAACTGGAAATTCCAGAAATGCTAGTATGGTATTGTTTTAACGATATTGTTGCTTAAAATGGTTCATTCATTTATAAAGCAACTCTCTGTTGAGTGCTTACTTTCATATATGCTAGAACTTTCCTTGATGCAGAATATTCTGAACACACAGGAACAAAGCCGACATGATTTCACAGAATTATATATGCAAGGGAGGAAAACAGAACAAAGATACAGGATAAAGACTGCCTAAGGGTGAAGAGGATGGTTACTTTAGATTTAGGTACGGTTTTCAGGTTTTCAGAAGCCAGCCTTGTGAGGATATTTGGGAAGGTGGTGGCAGTAAATGGAAACATATGGAACTCTGAGCAGCAGTGAGATTGGTATGTTTAAAGCACACAGCTGGTCTGGAGCACAGTGGATTAGAAGGAGAAAGAGGCAGAAGACAACGTCTTAGAAGTAAGCAGTGTTCAGATCATTAAAGGCCTTGCAGGCCAAAGGAAGACTTTAGATTTTTTTCCCCCTGAGTGCAATCTGCAAATTTTCTTTTACAAAGATCACTCTGGCTGAAGAATGGGTTGTGGTGAGAGCAAGAGTGACAGCAGGAAGGGCAGTTATGAAGCAGTTGCCTTAGTCTAGGGAAGATTTCTTTAATTTGGGGTCAGAGAGTCACAAAGTGACATTAACAGGTTCTCTAATGTGTTCACTGAAGTGTAGCTAACTTGACTGTTGAGAGCAATGCTTTGTAGGAGAAGATTCAATTCTGGAAAGCAAAAAGGTTGTGAGACACTGAAAGAAAAAAAAGAAGTTACAGCTTTTAAAAATCAGAATATAAAGTATTTATAACTAGATAATCATTGTTTTATTATTTCTGCATCATTGAAGAAGTGCTTTGGGGACAAAATTTAGAAATTACAAAAATAGTATTTACTGCAATACCTGCCTCTAATATTACCCATTGAGGTTAAAGTTTGAAGTAGGTTTATTTTGTCTTTCCAGAATTGATTTGCCAAGATTCTAAATTCCAGTGTGACTTTTCTCATAATGTTTCTGAGTAATTTTTTAAAGTTTTTTAAATTGAAATACGGTTGACATACAATGTTATGTTAGTTTCAGGTGCACTACATAGCATTTTGACACTTGCACATACAGTATTATGAAATGATCACCACGAAAATTCTAGTAACAATCTGTCCCATATAAAGCTTTTACAATATTATTGACCATATTCTTTATGCTGTATATTATCCCTCTGTGACTTATTATTTAGCTGGTTAGTACCTCTTTAACTGGTTAGTATCTCCTTCACCTATTTGCTCCTACCACCCATTCCTTCCCTGAAGCAACCATCCATTTCTTCTCTGCAATTGTGAGTCCTATTTAATTTTATTTGTTTTCTTTTTAGATTCCACATATAGGGGAAATCATATGGTATTTGTCTTTCTCTGTATGACTTATTTAACTTAGCATAATGCCTTCTAGAGCCATCCATGTTGTTGCCAGTGGCAAGATTTCATTTTTTTAAAGTCTGAATAATATTAAATTGTATATACACATCACAACTTCTTTATCCATTCATCAATGGACACATTTAAGTCATCCACCCGTTTTGAGGGGTTTTTTTGATATATGGTGTGTGAAAGTAGTCCAATTTGATTCTTTTGCATGCAGATGTCTAGTTTTTCCAACATCATTGATAAAAGAGGCTGTCTTTTCTCCACTGTGTATTCTCACCTTTCTGTCATATATTAATTGACCATGTAAGTGTGGGTTTATTTCTGGGCTCTCTATTCTGTTCCTTTGATCTATGTGTCTGTTTTTGTGCCAGTATCATACTGCTTTGATTATTATAGCTTTGCAGTATAGTTTGGAATCAGGGAGCATGACACCTCCAGCTTTGTTGTTCTTTCTCAGGATTGCTTTTGTTATTTGGGGTCCTTTGTGATTCCATATAAATTTTAGAATTTTTTGTTCTAGTACTGTGAAAAATGCTGCTGGTATTTTGATAGAGATTGCATTAAATCTGTAGATTGCCTTGGGTAGCATGGGTATTTTAACAATATTAATTCTTCCAATCCATGAGCAGGACACAGCTTTCCATGTGTTTTTGTCACACTTTCAGTTTTTTTTAACCAATGTCTGAAAGTTTCAAGAATACATCTTATACCTCAAATTTTTCCTAGATATTTTATTCTTTTTAAAAAATTTATTTAAAAAATAATTACCTTTTTATTGAGGTATAGTTAATTAACCATATTACATTAGTTTCAGGTGTACAACATAGTAATTTTTATAGATTATACTCCATTTATAGTTACTATTAAATATTGGCTATATTCTCTGTGCTGTATAATATATCCTTGTAGTTTATTTATTTTAAACATAGTAGTTGGTACCTCTTAATCCCCTATCCCTATCTTGACTTTCCACTCTTGCCTTTCCCCATTGTAACCACTAGTTTGTTTTCTATATCTGTGAGTCTGTTTCTTTTCTGTTATATTCACTAGTTTGTTTTATTTTTTAGATTCCACATATAAGTGATAACATACAGTATTTGTCTTTCTCTGTCTGACTTAATTCACTAAGCATAATACCCTCCAGGTCCATCCATGTTGTTGTAAATGGCAACATTTCATTCTTTTTTTTTTTATAACTGAGTAGTATTCCACTATATAAATACAACACATCTTCTTTATCCATTCATCTGTTGATGGACACTTAGGTTGTTTTCTTATCTTGGTTATTGTAAATAATGCTGCTATGAACATTGGGTTGCATGTATCTTTTCCAATTAGTGTTTTTCTTTTCTTTGTATATATACCCAGGAATGGAATTGCTACATCATATGGTAGTTTTACTTTTACTATTTTAAGGAACATCCATACCGTTTTTCACAGTGGCTGCACCAATTTACATTCCCACCAACAGTGTACAAGGGTTCCCTTTTCTCCACATTCTTGCCAACATTTGTTATTTATTTATTTTTTTGGTGATAGCCATTCTGACAGGTATGAGGTGATATCTCATTGTGGTTTTGATTTGCATTTCTCTGATGATTAACAATGTTGAGCATCTTTTCACGTGCCTGTTGACTATCTGAATGTCTTCCATGTCTATTCAGGTCTTCTGTTTATTGTTTAACTAGTTTGGTTTTTTTGACACTGAGTTGTATGAGATGTTTATATATTTTGGATATTAACCCCTTATTGGTCATATCATTTGCAAATGGTTTCTCTCATTAAGTAGGTGGTCTTTTTGTTTTGCTGATGGTTTCCCTTGCTGTACAAAAGCTTCTAAATTTAATTAGGTCCCATTTGTTTATTATTACTTTTGTTTCCTTTGCCTTAGGAGACAGATCCAAAAAATATTGCAATGATTTACGTCAAAGAGTGTTCTTTTTTTTTGAGTTTTATGGTTTCAGGTCTTACCTTACCTAAGGTTTTTAATCCATTTTGAGTCTATTTTTGTAGATGGTGTGAGAAGTTCTAATTTCATTCTTTTACATGTAGCTGTCCAGTTTTCCCAGCACCACTTATTGAAGAGACTGTCTTTTCTCCATTGTATATTTTGCCTCCTTTGTTGTAGATCAATTGACCATAAGTGTGTTGGTTGTTGGTGTGTTGGTTGTTGGTGTGTGTGGTGCCAGGTCCTGAGCTCTCTGGTGGGCAGGATCATGTCCCATGGAAGACTTTCTGAGATCAGCAGGTGGATCTAACCCAGGCTCTTTTCAAATTACTGCTTCTGCCCTGGGTCCTGGAGCATGTGACATTTTGGTGCTCCCTTTAAGAGTGGAGCCTCTATTTCCACAGCTCTCTGAATCTCCTGAAAGTAAACCCCACTGGCCTTCAAAGCCTTCACAGCCAAGTGTTCTGGGGGATCCTCTTTCTGGAGCAGGTCCCCCAGGCAAGGAAGCCTGATTTTGGACTCAGACACCATGTTCCTTGGGGAGAACCTCTGCAATTGTAATTATTCTCCCGTTTGCGGGTTGCTATCTTTAGTGTTATGTTTGCGTTCCTTTCTTTTTTTGTGTGTGTATCTATTATAGGTTTTTGGTTTGTGGTTACTTTGAGGTTCATATATAAGAACTTATATACATATGTGATTATTTTAAGTGACGATCTCTTAAGGTTCAATGCATTCTGACCACCCTATATTTTTACACCCTCCTCTATGTTTAATGTTTTTGACATCATGTTCTACATCTTTTTGTTTTGTGTATCGTTTATTGTCTATTGTGGATAGACACTGTTTTCCCACTTTTGTCTTTTAACCTTCCTACTGGCTTTATAAGTGGATGATCTACTGTATATTTTCCTTTACCGATGAGTTTTTTCCTTTTGTAATTTTCATATTTCTTGCTGTGGTCTTCTCTTTTCCATTTAGAGAAGTCACTTTAACATTTCTTGTAAAGCTGGTTTAGTGGTGCTAAACACTTTTAGCTTTTGCTTTTCTGTAAAACTCTTTATCTCTCCTTCAAATCTGAACAACAGCCTGGCCAGGCAGAATCTTCTTGGTTGTAGGTTTTTGCTTTCATCACTTTAATACATCGTACCACTCCCTGCTTACCTGCAAAGTTTCTGCTGGTAAGTCAGTTGACAGTCTCATGGGACTTCCCTTGTAAGTAACTAGTATCTGTTCTCTTGCTGCTTTTAAGATTCTCTCTTTATATGCCATTTTAATGATAATGTGTCTTGGTGTGGACCTCTTTAGATTCATCTTGTTTGAGCCTCTTTGTGCTTCCTGGACTTGGATGTCTGTTTCCTTCCCCAGGTTAGGGATGTTTTCAGCTATTATTTCTGCAAATAATTTCTTTGTTCCTTTCTCTCTTTCTTCTCCTTCTGGGACCCCTATAATGCGGATGTTAGTATGCTTGAAGTTGTCTCAGGGGCCTCTTAAACTATCCTTGCTTAAAGTTTTTTTTTTCCCTGTTCAGCTTGGGTGATTTCCACTAATCTGTCTTCCACATTGCTAATCCATTTCTCTGTATCATTTAAACTACTGTTTATTGCTTCTAGCATATTTTAAAATTTCAGTTATTTTATTCTTTAGCTTTGTTCGGTTCTTCTTTATATTTTAGAACTCTTTGTTGAAATTCTCACTGTGTTCTTCTCCTGAAATCAGTGAGCATCTTAATGATTATTACTTTGAAGTCTTTATTGGGTAGGTTGAAGGGATTAAAATTTGACTTCAAAAGGGATTTGCTCCATCCATACCGGCTTCTCTACCAATGATTTTTTCTTTCTGCTTTCCTAGCCAGTTCTCAATATCTTAATTAATAAGAAGAATATGTTCCTGTAATTAGACTGAAGGGTGGGCCTCCTTAGCAATTAAGAATTTCCCTTGTAGCTAAAATCTGGGAAATATTTCAGAGAACTGGTAGCATTATTTTAGTTTTAGCAACTGTTTCATTTGGCCCATCTTATTAAAAACAGTAATTTTAAGCTTTACAAGTTGTATGATTAAAACTTTCATTATTTGATAAATGTAGTCTTCCAGTTTTTTTTACTTGAAGTTACTTGGTGTGAAATACTTTCTGAGTCTGTTATCCATCACCTAGAAACACTGTTTCTAGGTATCACCTAGAAACATTGTTTCACTGAGGCAGAAAAATTTGGAACGTTAGAGTTGACATAAGGGAGGCTTTTGTTTTTGTTTTAGTAAATTTATTTAGCTAACATGTAAGAAATACTTATATTAATTATAAATCTTCTTTTAGGGAAATAACTAGTTTCTCTATTTCTTGGAACAAACTAAGAAATCCTGCTAAGGCTCACCCTTGCATCTTCTTCTTTTTAAGCCACCCTTCCTTTTGCTTGAGTTTCTCCAGCAGGCTTATACTTCCTATCCAGACCTGTGTTCCCTAGGCAATATCCTGGAATTTCTTGCAATGAGATATTATCTATATTAAAGAAATCATTAAATCACAGAAACTCCAGCTAATGGAAGGCATTTTTGTATACTTTCATTCCAGTGTAATGGAATACTTCAGTGATTAGGTATATGAAATAGGGACAAAGTCACAGAGGTGCCATAGCTTTCTGTATTTATGGATTGCTGTACCAACTACAACAGCATGTCCCATATATGGCTTTGCCAAAATGAAAACTGAGCTTATTTCAAGAGAATCATGCCATTAATGTTTAGGGGAAAGGTCAATGCATTATTTTCAGGCCCAAAAATCCTGAAATAGCCATTGCATCTGAATGAAAAGGAGAAAAAAAAATCACTGATGTCTTTGGCTGACATTTGTGAGGAGTGGGAAATGAATAAATTCACTCACAGTGACTGATGTAACCTAATAGAAATGTCAATAAATTCACATCATTCTGTTGCTGCATCTCAATCATGAGTGTCTAAGTTGTGCCTACTTTTATTTCTCAGGCTGAGGAAACACACTATCATATTTCTTCACCCATTCCGAAGTTGAGATTGAGTGTTATAACATATAAGATATAGATTAGGTAATGTGGTCCTACTCTGAAGTTGATTCTGGTACAGTAGAAAAAGACATGTTCCTAAAACATTATAATGTAACATATATAGTTAAAATTTCATGGGAGAAAAACAGGTAAAATATGATTGCTGTTCAGAGGAAGGAGAAATTACAAAAGTACAGAGAAGCACAATTCTGAGAAAAGTTGCCAATTTCACATAAATGTAACTGACACTAGAGAGTGTTCAAATTTAAAATTGGGCTTGAAGTCCTTGAAAAATTAGGTTCCTTCTTTCCTTTACTTTCTTCCCGCTTTCTTTTTATTCTACCCCTATCCTTTCCTTCCTTTTCCTTCTGTCTTACAATTTTCCTTCATTCATATGAACTTAGTGTTTACTGTATGCTCAGCACCATGCTAGGCACCACAATAAATAAAATAAAGACTATCCTCAAGATATCATGGCCTCCCCAAATCCCCATTCCAATATAACATAGGATTTTCCCCTCTATCCAAAAGCAAGTAATATAAAATATGCATGGGGGGGGTATGTATCAGAGATTTGGGAGGAGGGAGCTTGAGGGGCGAGTAAGATGAACCTAGAATAGAAAATTAAGATTAAATGGAGAGGGACTTCCCTGGTGGCACAGTGGTTGAGAATCCGCCTGCCAGTACAGGGGACGTGGGTTCGAGCTCTGGTCCGGGAAGATCCCACATGCTGCGGAGCAACTAAGCCTGTGCGCCACAACTACTGAGTCTGTGCTCTAGAGCCCGCGTGCCACAACTACTGAAGCCCGTGTGCCTAGAGCCCCTGCTCCACAACAAGAGAAACCACTGCAGTGAGAAACCTGCACGCCGCAACAAAGAGTAGCCCCGCTTGCAGCAACTAGAGAAAGCCCGCGCACAGCAACAAAGACCCAATGCAGCCAAAAATAAGTAAACAAATTTATTAAAAAAAAAAAAGATTAAATGGAGAATATGGGGTGGCAAGTACACTGAGTTTAACCCTTAATTAACAGGAAATTAAGGGTCATCAGAAACCAAATGAATGGCAGGATAGTTTTTCCCTACTAATGGGCAGTGGCTGGGCTGCTGGAGCCTCTACAAGGGCTGTGGGCAGGAAATGTGAAGGTAAGAGGGAGCCCTAACAGGCATAAAAGGCAGTGCAGATGCTGCATTGCTCTCCCAGAAAAAAACTCACGGTCACTGCAAAAGGGTGCAGAGGTCCTAATATTATAGGGTAAGAGTTAAGAAACAGTAGACTTTTGGGTCATACATATAAATGATAATTATAGCACAACATGTTAAGTGCAATGTAGATATCTACCAGTATAAAGATTAAGAAAAGATGTTTCATATAAGCTGAGTCATCCCTCATAAGTAGAGTTTGCTGGTTAAGGGCGATGGGGCTGTGGGAAAGAGAGGAATTTCCAAGAAGAGGGCCAAGTATGATCAAATATGATCAGTCACTGATTCACTGAACTATTCATTTGAATATTTCATTTGAAATATGAATCACATAGTGATTTACTGTTAATAGAATATAAACTGAGGTAGAGAAGGCAGGAAATAAGGCTAAAGATATGCTGTGAGTGAAGTCCAATCTTTAGAACCTTGAATTTCTATATACAGTGGCATGAATTTTGTCCTGTGGGTGAAGGAAAGCCATTGAAGGATTCTAAGCAAGGAAAGAAAGTTAAAAATGAGGAAAAACAGGTTTGTACCTAAAAAAAAAAAAAAGTGAATTCAACAAATGGTGAAATTTTCCATATGCAAAGAAAGAAAGAAAGAAAAAAAAAAGAACCTTGGCCCATTCTTCACAGTTTATGCAAAAATTAATTCAAAAGGGATCATAGACCTATATGTAAAACTTCTAGAGGTGAGTAGAAGAGAGTCTTTGTGACTTTGGACTAGGTAAAGAGTTTCTTGATACCACACAGAGAAGCACAATCCATAAAAGAAAAAAGTAAAAAAAATTAGACTTTATCAAAATTAAAAACACTTAGTCTGCTAAAGACACTCTTCATGGAATAGAAAAACAAGCTACAAACTGGAAAAATATCTACAAATCACATTTCTGACAAAGAACTGTATCCAGAAAATATTAAAAAAAAAAAAACCTTTTAGAACTCAACATTAAGAAAAAACAACCCAATGAAAGAAAATGGGTAAAAATCTGAAGACACACTTCACCAAAAAAGATATATGGATAGCGAGTACACATATGGAAAGATGATCAAAATCAACAGACATAGGAAATGCAAATTAAAATGACAGTAAGATACCAATATAGACTCACTAAAATGGCTCATTAAAAAAAAATGACAGTATCAAGCATTGCTGATGATGCAGAGTAACTGAAACTCTCATTAATTACTAGTGGAAATGTAAAATGGAATATCCAGTTTGGAAAACAGTTTGGCAGTTTCTTAGAAAATTAAACATATATTTACCATTGGATCTAGTCACTCCACACCTAGGTATTTCTCCAAGATAAATAGAAATATGTGTTTACACAGAGACTTACACATGAATGTTCCTATCAGTTTTATAAATCATCATCCAAACTGGAAACAACCCAGATGTCCTTCAACCGCTGAATGCAGAACCAAACTGATGGTACATCATACAGAGGAGCACTGCTCAGCAACAACAAAGAGGCATGAATCTCAAGTGCATTCTGCTAAGAGAAAGAAGCCAGGTCTGAAAGTCTACTTATTGTGTAATTCCATTTACAGAACATTCTGAAACGCAGTTCTTCCTTAAAGAAATGTTTTGATTAATAAATATAGAAGGAAAGAGACAAATAGAAAAATCACCATTAAAATATGACAGTAGTAATTGTTGCAGGCAAGATCTGCTATGGATGATAAAATTAATGGGAAAAAGTCTGAGGAAAAACAGGATATTTGCATAGTCTAATCTCCTCCCAAATATACATTAACTACAAGAGGGGAAAAGTAATTTTTCAGTAAAAAAAATTTTCAGTAACTTTCTAGGAGACACCACCTTAACCAAGTGACCCCTGTTAACATCCCCAGGAATAATGCACGTGGACATGATGTACCCTTGGATATAATGTATAAAGAGGGTATGCAACTTTTGTGATGTTCCTGCCAAAAATTCATAACCACAAATTGAATCATGAAAAAACAATGGACACACCCAAACTAACGGACATTTTACAAATCACTGACTAGTAGTTTTGAAAACTGTCAAGGTCATGAAAGACAAGGGAAGACTGAAGAATTGCACAGATTAAACGCAGACTGGACTAAGGAGATGCACTAAGTAATGCAATGTGGGATCCTGGATGAGTCCTAGAAGAGAGAAAGGACACTAGTGGAAAAGCTGATAAAATCTGAATAAAAGTCTGTAGTTAAGTAAATAGTACTGTACAGATGTTTGTTTCTTGGCACTGATAATAGTCCTATGCTTATGTAAAATACATCAGGGGAAACAGTGAGAGTTATATTGGAACTATATTATTTGAATAACTTTTCTTGTAAGTCTGAAATTATATCAAGGTGAAAATTTAAGGAAAGTTATAGTAATATATTCCCACAACAACAAAACAAGCATTAAGATATTCATCAAGGGATTAAGTAAGGACACTGATAGATTTCCATTCATTACTTTGAGATAATTTTTTAAATCAGAAATCATATATACAAGGGGCCAATAATTTTTTAAATCAGAAATCACATACACAAGGAGCCAATAATCATTTTAAGGGGCCAATAATCATTTTCAGTGATTAAGATGCCTACTGGTCTTTATTCACTCCTATCAATACATAAGACCATTAGGAACTTGGTGAAAAAGTTCCTAAGTAATGACTGGTTACTTTACCTTGCAGCCTGGAAGGATGGTACTCATTCTCCTGAGTTTATGGATGCAAATTAATGTCTATAACATGGATTTATCTATAGCCCTTCTCAAATTTGGAGCCATCAAACTCTTTACCAGAACAAATTGCATCATTCTTTCCAAATGATTTGGAAAGAATTTTCACTTTTGAAATGAGTAAGATTTCACCCTCTAGATGGCTGTATTCAATTTTATTTAGATGTATTAAAAGGCAATATTATGTATGCATAAAGTTGTTTTTATATTCTCTTTTCTCTCCTAGTTCTTACAGTGTTATATTCAGACTGAGCAACCTGTTACTAGAATTTTTAAACTGATACTTCTTATTATAGTCTACCCAATAATTAGCAGGCTGGCTTAGGAAAGAGAGAGAACCACAGGAAGGAGACAGTAAGTTAGAAGTAGATCTAGGGAGGTGATTAGAGTGAATGACCTTGAGAAAACTCAGATACTTAAACACTGAAGAGACAAGAATAAATTCCTTCCGAATACAGGGGAAGTTTATTCTCTCTTGTAAAGAGAGAAGTACACTCTGGCAGAAAGAAAATAAGGTGGTGATCTGAGTAGCCCTAGTGCTGCTTGAACAGTGTGATACACAGGGCCACCAGACTATGTCATTTTGTTACTGTTTCTCAGAGTCACACTTGGTTCATTTTCTATTTATCCATATGTATACATTATAATTCCAAGTGGCAAATACTTTGCAGTAGATCTCCTGAGACTCCGTTAGACTCCAGAAACTGCATAAGAATAATTCATCACTAATTTCCATAAACAGTAAAGAGTAAATATTAAAGATGGTAGGAGAAGAGAGAAAAATCTCTATTTCTTCTCTTTTTGTTGACTCTCATCTTTCCTTTTCCCTCAGGTTGCATCTCTTCCTACTTTCATGCTATCAACTCTTTTCCTCATTTATCAACAGTGCTCTTTGGGGCAGCAGCTTCTGTCCTGATCTCCAGGTTCTCTTGTGTTCTTAGTAATACCCACAATCTTCCTAACCTTTCCTAATCAGTTTTCTTTCACATTTTTCTCAAGAGCCAGTTCAAATATTCACCAACACCTCAGGCCCTCTACATATCACCTCAGCAAATGATCTAGCCTTGTACATGATTGAAAAAAGGAAGGCAGGTAACTCCAAAGGCAGCTGGGTCTTCTAGCTACCAACAATCTTTGCATACCATAGTTATCTTTGTACCCGTTTAGGATCAGTTTGGTACATTTTCTTCCAGTGCCTCAGGGATTTAGAAAAGAAAGAGTACATGGGAAAATGAGAATAAGTTTTGAGATGATTTTGTCATTTAGTATGAAAGCAATCTAGGATTTAAGAGGGATGGTGGAGAATGAAACCATAGAAAGAAGACCCAGGGACCTGACCCAGGAGGGCAGGCGTTTTGACTTTCTTATCCATTGCCAAATACCTAATGCTTAGAAAAGTGCTGGAGCATAGTAGTTAGGCACATAATAAATATTACTTAAATGAATAAATGATTTAAAGAATGCTAAGCATTTGGAATCTAAGTAAGAAATGAACACAATCTAATTTGCTTTTTTTTTTTTAGCGGTACGCGGGCCTCTCACTGTTGTGGCCTCTCCCGTTGTGCAGCACAGGCTCTGGATGCACAGGCTCAGCGGCCACGGCTCACGGGCCCAGCCGCTCCGCGGCATGTGGGATCTTCCCAGACCGGGCACGAACCCGTGTCCCCTGCATCAGCAGGCGGACTCTCAACCACTGCGCCACCAGGGAAGCCCTAATTTGCATTTTTTAAGCTATCAGTCTGACTGCAGTGCACACATGCCTCACTCACTCTAAAGTCCACTGCAATCTTGGCCTTGATTCTCACAGTGGGCTGTGTCCTCCTAGTTTCTCCATCCAATAGATGCTTCTCAATCCTTATTTTATTTGGCTTCCCAGCTCATTTTATGCTAATGACCCATCTTTCATTCTTAGAGATCTGTCCTCCTTCTTCCAGGTTGTTCTGTCTGTCTCTTTCATAAGATTTTCTTTTTAAGTCAGCCTGTTAGGGCTAGTTCTCCTCAACCTTCTGGGTAATTTCATCCTCCCGATGGCTTCAACTACTGATCATCACCCATCATTTGCACCCGCACACCAGAATCCTACCCAGGCTTCAGAGGCTTCCTGGAAGTCTTTAAATGTCCGAGACACTTCCAACTTATCACATTCAAATCAGAATTCATTGTTAACCCTCCAAATCTATTATTTCTCCATAATTTCCTTTCCATCTCCCTGCTTATGTAAACCAGAAGCTTGGAAGTCATCCAAAACCATCCCCATTCCCTCAATCCCCACATATAATCAGTCACTCAAGTCTCCTAATTTAACCTTGGAAACAGCTCTTGAATCTATTTCTTCTCTTTATCTTTCTCATCATTTTTCACTTGGATTACTATACTAGCCTCCTTACTGTTTTACCTGCCTCTAGTTTTTTCTTTCAATATATAATTCACACTGTTATTACTTAGCTCCAGCTGTTTTCGATGCTCCCCCAACATGCCACATTCTTTCTTAGCACAAGGGTTTAGAACTTATTGTTTCCTCTGCCTGGAATACTACCCTGCCAAACCCTAGCATGGCTTGCTCCTTCACTTCACTTAGGTTTGTTCTCTTTATCTAAAATTATATTGATATATTTAGATTCCTTTTTGTTTCCTCCAGCAGGTAAAAGCTCTGTCTTTTTCACTACTCTATTACCAGTGATTAGAAGAGTTGGCACCCAATAAATATTCTCTGAATAAAATAATGAATAAGTTAATGAATAATTGTATCCAAAATAGCCCATGCCGCACCATATTGGGAAATACTGGCCTACTTGTTTGTTGCTCCCAGTAGACTGGAGCCAACCAATGAGCTTCTCAAGAGCACTGAGACCTTTTTTTCTCTATCTCTAGGTTTTAATAAGCAGTAGTGTCTGACACCTTGGTGGTGCTCAGTAAATGTTTCTAGGAAAACAAAGCAAAGTAAAACAAAACTCTTAACCTACCTTAGCTAGTTGAGTAGCTGAATTTCACAAAGAAGTCTAATTTCTTTCATTAGAATCAGTTTCACAGAATGTTTTACTCCCTTCAACATATATTCCAAATATCCAAACCTTGATTTTGCTTACAGCAAAATTTTACCTATACTTTTCTACTTTACAGACTGTAAGATAAACACTTTATTAAAGGCACTTTTTGTTTCTTCCTGATCACCAATACGAACCTGACATTATAATAAAGTTGGAGGTGGGGTGGTAAGTTATTACTGGCACAAACTTTCCTTACCAACATCTCATGACTCTTTCTTTTGGCAAAGGAATGAAATACAAACATGTTAGGGTTAGATGTGACCTTTCTTGTTTTGTAGTACAATCTGAACTTTTCAATCTTTTGTGCAGAGGAAAATATTGAGGCTTAAAGACACTGAATAACTTGCACAAGACCCTGTGTCAAGTAGCAGAATATACAAGCAGGTGGAGAGGCAGCTATCATATTGGTGGCAACTGTAATAGTCGAAATCTTGGAGAATGTATTACTTGACAAGTAAAATGCAATTCTGGGACTGGAGAAACAGTTCTTGTGTATTTATTGTCTATTTGACTGGCCTGAATCTACTCTCTGACTTAGAGTCCATGTGGACCCATCAAAATTATTTGGAAGGAACCCTCAATATTCTGGAATATTTAAAGATGGTTTGTGCAGGCCCAGTACTTTGTGTTATAGATTCTATGCTGTTCTAGAGTCCTTAGCAATGTCCCATGATAAAATAAATTTATGTTTGGGAATTCATTTGATATCCTGATTGACTTCTATTATTCCTCACTGGATTTATGATTTATTTGAGATGTAGTTAGTATACCTACATTTAGTGGTTACCTAAGCTGGGAGATAGGCACTTCATTCTTTCTCCTTTTGGTTCTTCCATATCATCATGAATTCAAACTGTAGGGCCCCATCTTCTAGAGTGTGGTTACTGCATTGTGTTTATCATTTAACCACAATTCTTATCTTTTTATAGAAGGTAGCACTTTCTCTTTTGGATATGTAGTTAATGACACTTGTGTATACATCACCTGTTACAAACTGCTAGTATCCATGGTACTAATAGCTACAAGTCTGTTCTCTAACTGACGGCTTCTATTTGCTTCTTGGAGAAAATGTATGTGCTAAGCAAATGGTTTAGCTGGATTAGTCTCTTTCTATATCAGTTGCTTCTTAATAGGTTAATGAAATTGTGATGTGTGTCAAACAAATAGGTTCAACTTTTATCTGACACACTTTCTATATAATACAGCTTTTAATCATTTAACTTTGAAGTTTATAATAAAAGTAGTTATATGCACAAGTATGAAAGAGCAAAAGTGTTTCCAAGAACTTTATAATATGTATCGCTCGGCAATAAAACCTATAGGTAAGATAAAAATTATGCATATTAAGAATTTATTAAAGAATCTGATGAAGATTTTGATCTATAATTTTGCATTACCTGCAGAGTAATTACCTGAGAGTCAGTGCATTTATTTCTCAGAACCCCAGGATAATCTACTAACATGACTGTATAAACCTATACTGCATCTTTATCTTTGCCAGTATTATCTTTTATGCAATATGATAGTCCTTAGGGAGCATTAATTGCTAGCTATCTCTTAGCCACTTAAGGGTAATCTTGGAACAATTACTGTGTATTTATGGGAATGAGGCATTCATTTATTTATTGCCTTTCTCTTAAAAATCCCATAGCATTTGCACGAAGATAACAGTATAAATACGCCCACTTGTCTTTGCGGGAATTATTCCTTTCCCCATCTCCACCACCCACCTCAGCATCACCACAACACCCTTATGTGGGGCTCATACTTACAAGTTAAAACTACCCAATAGGAATGCTGTAAGGATTAATTTTATAAATGTATAAAGCATTTATACATTTATATATATATATATAATGTATACATTATACATTATAAATTTATAAATGTATAAAGTGATTATTGCCACTCAAAAGCATATTGAATCTATCCTTTCTCAATTAGCCTTTCTTTTCTTTTCTTATCTTTTCTCTCGTTCTTTTTCTTTTTCTTAAAATGGAATAAGGACCTTCACCTAGGAATCATACAAATTGGGCTACGTAAGGGTCACTGGTCCCAATTTTACACAAGATTGTTAGAGATGTAAAGCAATCACTGTGTTAGTTGTTTGAATGTCTTTGTGAAATAAACTGAGTATTTCAAACTGGCAGACAAGTGCCATAGATTATCTTATTAAACCTCTTCAGTTGATTTAGAATAATTCCTACTACTTCATAGGGCCAAATTACGTATAATATTATATAGATAGATAATAAAACACATAGGAATACATGAATAATTCACAGAATGTGATTTATCAAAGGTAGAAAATAAATATCTGATCTGAATTTATTGTTAGATATTTATTTCCAGATATTTCATGCATAAATACTCATACGAGGACTTCAACAGCATATTTAAATTATTTTAAATGCTTTGCAAAGGTTCATAATCCAACTTTAAAATTATCTTTTTCATTCCAGAGAGATATAAAACAGAAGGAATAACTTGAAATGTTCATGCTAAATTAATGACAAGGAATTCAGAAAATATAAAAGAAATAATTAATATGTTGTTTCCTCTCTCTCTTTTAGATTAGTATTTTTGCTAGGTATTGTGGCATATCTGGATCTCTCCAAATTTTACATAAGAGGTAGTTCATTCCACTCATCTAAATATTTTCCTTATTTTAAAAAAGTATTGTTATTTTATTCAGATTGTCATTTATTTAATGTTATTTAATTCAGATAAGGCAAAGTGTAAAACTCTGACTTATTCACTGTGATACAGCAAAATAAAAAGCAAAGAAACAAAAAATCCCATGGGTCTGTCAAACAGACAGACCTCAGTTTGAACATCAGTCATACCACTTACTATGGGTTAGAGGTCCTTATGTGGGTTAATTCACCCGTTTGATATTCAATATCCTTCAGTGAATACTGAAGGTTCAGCAGATATGCATAAGAGTTGCCATGAGAATGAAATGGTAAACTATAGTACCAATAACAGCTACCATTTAATGCGGCTTACTATGAGTCACATGCTATGCTAAATGCTTTATACATTTATAAAATTAATCCTTACAGCATTCCTATTGGGTAGGACTTATTTTGGCCCCATTTTACAGCGTGGAAGTAAACAATAGAGATGTTAAATCATCTACCTAAAACTTCACAAGACTTCAGTGGTAGGAGTGGAATTCTAACTGATGTCCATCTGTTTGGTTATCTATTGCTGTGTAATAAACTATCCAAAACGGAGCGGCTTAAAACAACCACCATTTTATTATCTCTCATGATTTTACGGGTTGATTGGACTGAGCTGGGTGGATACTTTGCTCCACAAAATATCATCTGCAGCTGCAGCCATCTGGCAGTAGAAGTAGGGGCTGTAATGTCTGAGATGGTTCTTTACAAAGTTGACACTCAGTGCTGACTATCTGCTGGGAGCTCTTGTAGAGCTGTTGTTGACTAGAATGCCTCAGTTCTCCTCTTTGCAGTTCTGTGTGTGGCCTCACCATATGTACTGGCTTTGCTCAACATTGGAGACTAAGTTACATGACAGTGTTCCAAGAGGATAAGGTCCAGTGTACAAATATGTAAGATGCTTCAACTTGTATCACACTTGTTAATGTCCCATAGGCCAAGGCTAGTCACATGGACAAGTCCACAATCAATTTGGGAGAGAACAACACAAGGGCATGAATACTGGAAGGTTCTTAGTAGAAGGCCACTTAGTAGAAGGCCACTAAAGTAACAGCCCATGGCAACAGCTGAAATCAAAAGCAAACTTTTGCATCCTCCAAACTATCATGGCTATCAGTAATTTTCTGCTCTCCTTGGATAGCATGTTGGCCAATGCATCGTGAGAAGGACTTTGGAGTTTCAGACACAGAGTCAGTTAAATGTTCTTGGTAAGCTTTTACACTTTCCTTCTTCCAAATATAACATGAAATTTCAATTTCATCTAAATGGTTTTAAAAGAAATTTCAGTTTTACAAAAGAAAATGCCTCTCAAAGAGATTATTTTTATGAGTTTATAATGCCATACTATATTGAGTTTTATGTTATAACTCATTAGTGAATAAAATAAGGAGAAATATTAAGTTATGCCTTATCATTATTCAAATAAAAGCAAATATATTGCAATCTATTTCTTAGATGATATGATTAGTTTTGGATTTCTGAGGAACTTTTTTCCCAAAGGAATGGTCTTGATCCCACTATTTCTGTAAAAACTGGATTTTTATTTCAGAAATTGTAATGCTTTTCTTCATTTTATATAAATTGAAATAATACAGCTCTAATGGCATTTATGTAGGTAGGTTCCATAAAGAACTTTTTATTTAAAAGTTTTCTTTAGATAAAGCATTCTATATTTGTATATGACATTTATTTACAAACAGAACTATTTTACCTTAATGACCCCAAATATTTTAACTGTTTCTCCTATTAATATTGAAATTTAGGCAGGTTCAGAAGAAGTGAATTGCTTACAGAAATTAGGAAAAAATATATAACCCTTTACCTTGATTTATTATTTCAAGTTAAATTAGCAAATGATTTACAGGTAATTAAAAAAACATTTCAAAGCTGTTTGGTGACCAATGCAAACTCTGATAATGTCATAGACTAATATCAAGACTCCAAGGGACAATATCTGAAGATGATATCTGAACTAAGTTATCCCCTAAATGGCTGTGATATTGCTATTAAGCTTTTTTTAAATTTATTTAAGGAATTGAGACAGATATATAAAAGAAGAAAATCAGTACTTACTTTTTGTGACAACACCTTCTAAGCGAATGATATTTGGGTGGTCAAACTGACCCATGATACTTGCTTCTCTTAAAAAATCTCTTCTTTGCCGATCCATGTGGCCACCTTTCAAAGTTTTGATGGCAACTGGGATCTCTCTTTTCCCTGGTGTTTTCAAACGCCCACTACAGACTTCTCCAAATTCACCTTAAAATATGGACAAAAGTAGTTAGTTGTTTAAACAGAATACTTATATTCCAGAAAAACTGAATTGTCACAAAGTACCATCTTTTTGTTTTTTAAGATGATGACTCTCAAGTGTGCCATTTTTACACAGAGATCTCTTCCTTAAAAATTAAACTTGTAATGACAATATGTCTGATCAGCATCATTGGTAATGAATAATGAAATGCATTTTCATATACTGTACCACAGGAACTTCCATTGATAGATATCCTTGATCTGCTGAGAAATTATGACAGGCAGAATGGGTGATGCTAATGCAATTCTATAGAAAAGCAATCACTCCATAACATTTCCTGTTCCTGTTCTCAATACTGATATATGGGCCAAATTCCTGCTCTTTTCAGGGAATCCATCAGGCATATGTAGTTGATTTGATTGCACAGGCATATGTCTGGGCTTCAGTGCCATTAGAAATCAATGCTAGGGTCAACTGGTATATGAACATATTGAAAAGACCACACTATAATTATAGTTAATTATAATTAACTATAATTACTTATTATAGTTGAGTTCACACAGGTTAAATTACATGTCACATGGTTTGAATACAAATACAGTAAGATTATCTACAGTTCAGCAATGGCTCCAATGGATAGATTAAAAAACAGCCAAATATTTATCATGAATTTACTACATATATATCCAGTGCTAGAGTGCTGTGGATTTCAAAGAAGTATAAGAGCTGGTCTTTGTTCTTTGTAGCTTATAGTCTAGAAGGAGAATTTAGATGAAACATTGAAACACTTAGGAACCTAAGAACCAATCCATGCAAATGTTGTATTATTTAAGTAAGAACAATGGGAGCTGCAAGACTTCCTGGAGGAGGTGGAAACTTTTGCTGGACCTTGAATGATGGTTAGGATTCAGATATTCAAGAAAACTAGCAACATTCCAGACAGGAGTATATGGAGTGAGGGAAGTGAAGACAAAGTTTCAACCGTCAGAAACAGTAAAGAGAATGACATGGACGTAGGGCAGTAAGGAGACAAGGTTGACTAGAGGGGTTATTGAGGGAAGGACGGTCAGAGACTTCTCAGTGCAATGCAGTAAATTCAATAAAGCTTGAGATTTCATATTTAATTTTTCTATGGTCAATTCCCTGCATTTACTTAAAAGCATGATGCTTGATCCCCAATTTATTCATCTATAAGTGAATATAATAATGAAACCTTCTGTAATTCTATAATGTTCCTTCCCCATAAGGATACTGGGAAGATCAAAAGTGATAATGCATATAAAAGTGCTTACAAACTGTAAAGTACTATTTATGTGCTTTAAGTTATATAAATCTTTGGAAAGGTGAAAGAAATAAAAATTAAAATATCTTCAGTTGGTTTATCAGCTAGCAGTTCTGGCCAGTAGCTCGATGCTATGTAAGTTTAAGTGTAGAGGATCAAATTAAATTTTTGCAGCACCACAGATTATCCCTATTTTCTTTGAACCAATTCATTACAGTCAACTAAATGTTGACTATTCATGAATATTAATTATATTTTGGTATAGATGTTAAGACGTTTTTCTAAATGAAAAAAAATATAAAGGAAATAAGCCAAAACTTTGCCTCCTAAATTATGTGTAAACATGTCCATTAGAAATAAAAAGCAGGACGAGGGGAAGACGGCAGAAGAGTAAGATGCGGAGATCACCTTCCTCCCCACAGATACACCAGAAATACATCTACACGTGGAACAACAACTCCTACAGAACACCTACTGACCGCTGGCAGAAGACCTCAGACCTCCCAAAAGGCAAGAAACTCCCCACGTACCTGGGTAGGGCAAAAGAAAAAAAGAAAAAACAGAGACAAAAAAATAGGGACAGGACCTGCACCAGTGGGAGGGAGCTGTGAAGGAGGAAAGGTTTCCACACACTAGGAAGGCCCTTCGCAGGCGGAGACTGCGGGTGGCAGAGTGGGGTAGCTTCAGGGCCGCGGAGAGCGCAGCAACAGGGGTGCGGAGGGCAAAGCGGGGAGATTCCCGCACAGAGGATCGCTGCCGACCGGCACTCACCAGCCCGAGAGGCTTGTCTGCTCACCCTCCGGGGTGGGCGGGGGCTGGGAGCTGAGGCTCGGGCTTCCGTTGGGGCACAGGGAGAGGACTGGCGGCGTGAACACAGCCTGAAGGGGTTAGTCCCCCACGGCTAGCCGGGAGGGAGTCCAGGAAAAGGTCTGGAGCTGCCGAAGAGGCAAGAGACTTTTTCTTCCCTTTTTGTTTCCTGGTGCGCGAGGAGAGGGGATTAAGAGCACCGCTTAAAGGAGCTCCAGAGACGGGCACGAGCCACGGCTAAAAGCGTGGACCCCAGAGACGGGCAGGAGAAGCTAAGGCTGCTGCCGCCACCACAAAGAAGCCTATGTGCGAGTACAGGTCACTCTCCTCACCTTCCTTCTGGGTAGCTTGTGCAGCCCGCCACTGCCAGGGTCCCGGGATCCAGGGACAACTTCCCCAGGAGAAGGCGCGGCGCACCTCAGGCTGGTGCAACGTCACACCGGCCTCTGCCACCGCAGGCTCACCCCACACTCCGTGCCCCTCCCTCCCGCCGGCCTGAGGGAGCCAGAGCCCCCGAGTCAGCGGCTCCTTTAACCCCGTCCTATATAAGCGAAAACAGACGCCCTCCGGGGACCTACACGCACAGGCGGGGCCAAATCCAAAACTGAGCCGCTGGGAGCTGTGAGAACAAAGAAGAGTAAGGGAACTCTCTCCGAGCTGCCTCAGAAGCAGCGGATTAAAGCTCCACAATCAACTTGATGTACCCTGCATCTGTGGAATACATGAATAGACGACGAATCATCCCAAATTGAGAAGGTGGACTTTGAGAGCAAGAATTATGATTTTTTTCCCCTTTTCATCTTTTTGTGAGTGTGTATGTGTAGTCTTCTGTATGAGATTTTGCCTGTATAGCTTTGCTTCCACCATTTGTCCTAAGGTTCTATCCATCCTTTTTTTTTTAAATTTTTTTCTTAGTTATTTTTTGATCTAATAACTTTATTATATTTTATTTTATTTTACTTTATCTTCTTTCTTTCATTCTTTTTTCCTTCCTTCCCTCCTTCCTTCCTTCCTCCCACCATCGTTCCCTCACTCCCTCCCTCCTATCTTTCTTTCCTTCTTTTCTTCTTTCTTTCTTTGTTCCTTCCTTCCTTCCTTTCTTTCTTCCTACTTCTACTAATTCTTTCTCTCTACTTTTTCTCCCTTTTATTCTGAGCGGTGTGGATGAAAGGCTCTTGGTGCTGCAGCCAGGAGTCAGTGCTGTGCCACTGAGGTGGGAGAGACAACTTCAGGACACTGGTCCACAAGAGACCTCACAGCTCCACATAATATCAAATGGTGAAAATCTCCCAGAGATCTCCATCTCAATGCCACCACCCAGCTTCACTCAACAACCAGCAAGCTACAGTGCTGGACACCCTATGCCAAACAACTAGCAAAACAGGAATACAAGCCACCCATTAGCACAGAGGCTGCCTAAAATCATAATAAGTCCACAGACACACCAAAACACACCACCAGACGTGGACCTGCCAACCAGAGAGACAAGATCCGGCCTCATCCACCAGAACACAGGCACTAGTCCCCTCCACCAGGAAGCCTACACAACCCACTGAACCAACCTTAGCCACTGGGGACAGACACCAAAAACAACGGGAACTACGAACCTGCAGCCTGCAAAAAGAGGACTCCAAACACAGTAAGATAAGCAAAATGAGAAGACAGAAAAACACACTGCAGATGAAGGAGCAAGATAAAAACCCACCAGACCTAACAAATGAAGAGGAAATAGCCAGTCTACCTGAAAGAGAATTCAGAATAATGATAGTAAAGATAATCCAAAATCTTGGAAATAGAATAGACAAAATGTAAGAAACGTTTAACAATGACCTAGAAGAACTAAAGAGCAAACAAACAGAGATGAACAACACAATAAATGAAATTAAAAATTCTCTAGATGGGTTCAATAGAATAACTGAAGCAGAAGAACGGATAAGTGACCTGGAAGATAAAATAGTGGAAATAACTACTGCAGAGCAGAATAAAGAAAAAAAGAATGAAAGAACTGAGGACAGTCTCAGAGACCTCTGGGACAACATTAAACGCACCAACATTCGAATTATATGGGTTCCAGAAGAAGAGAAAAAGTAAGGGACTGAGAAAATATTTGAAGATATTATAGTTGAAAACTTCCCTAATATAGGAAAGGAAATAGTTAATCAAGTCCAGGAAGCACAGAGAGTCCCATACAGGATAAATCCAAGGAGAAATATGCCAAGACACATATTAGTCAAACTGTCAAAAATTAAATACAAAGAAAGCATATTAAAAGCAGCAATGGAAAAACAACAAATAACACACAAGGGAATCCCCATAAGGTTAACAGCTGATCTTTCAGCAAAATTCTGCAAGCCAGAAGGGAGTGGCAGGACATATTTAAAGTGGTGAAGGATGAAAACCTGCACCCAAGATTACTCTACCCAGCAAGGATTTCATTCAGATTTGATGGAGAAATTAAAACGTTTACAGACAAGCAAAAGCTGAGAGAGTTCAGCACCACCGAACCAGCTTTACAACAAATGCTAAAGGAACTTCTCTAGGCAAGTAACACAAGAGAAGGAAAAGACCTACAATAACAAACCCAAAACAATTTAGAAAATGGGAATAGTAACACACATATCGATAATTACCTTAAATGTAAATGGACTAAATGCTCCCACCAAAAGACACAGATTGGCTGAATGGATACAAAAACAAGACGCATATATTTGCTGTCTACAAGAGACCCACTTCAGACCTAGAGACACATACAGACTGAAAGTAAGGGGATGGAAAAAGATATTCCATGCAAATGGAAACCAAAAGAAAGCTGGAGTAGCAATTCTCATATCAGACAAAATAGACTTTAAAATAAAGACTATTAGAAGAGACAAAGAAGGACACTACATAATGATCAAGGGATCAATCCAAAAAGAAGATATAACAATTGTAAATATTTATGCACCCAACATAGGAGCACCTCAATACATAAGGCAAATACTAACAGCCAGAAAAGGGGAAATCGACAGTAACACATTCATAGTAGAGGATGTTAACACCACACTTTCACCAATGGACAGATCATCCAAAATGAAATAAATAAGGAAACACAAGCTTTAAATGATACATTAAACAAGATGGACTTAATTGATATTTATAGGACACCCCATCTAAAAACAACAGAATACACATTTTTCTCAAGTGCTCATGGAACATTCTCCAGGATAGATCATATCTTGGGTCACAAATCAAGCCTTGCTAAATTTAAGAAAATTGAAATTGTATCAAGTATCTATTCCAACCACAATGCTATGAGACTAGATATCAATTACAGGAAAAGATCTGTAAAAAATACAAACACATGGAGGCTAAACAATACACTACTTAATAACGAAGTGATCACTGAAGAAATCAAAGAGGAAATCAAAAAATACCTAGAAACAAATGACAATGGAAACACAATGACCCAAAACCTATGGGATGCAGCAAAAGCTGTTTTAAGAGGGAAGTTTATAGCAATACAAGCCCTCCTTTAGAAACAGGAAACATCTCAAATAAACAACCTAACCTTGCACCTAAAGCAACTAGAAAAGAAGAACAAAAAAACCCCAAAGTTAGCAGAAAGAAAGAAATCATAAAGAACAGATCAGAAATAAATGAAAAAGAAATGAAGGGAACGATAGCAAAGATCAATAAAATTAAAAGCTGGTTCTTTGAGAAGATAAAGAAAATTAACAAACCATTAGCCAGACTCATCAAGAAAAAAGGGAGAAGACTCAAATCAATAGAATTAGAAATGAAGAAGGAGAAGTAACAACTGACACTGCAGAAATACAAAAGATCATGAGAGATTACTACAGGCAACTCTATGCCAATAAAATGGACAACCTGGAAGAAATGGACAAATTCTTACAAAGGCACAACCTGCCAAAACTGAATCAGGAAGAAATAGAAAATAAGAACAGACCAATCACAAGCACTGAAATTGAAACTGTGATTAAAAATCTTCCAACAAACAAAAGCCCAGGACCAGATGGCTTCACAGGCGAATTCTATCAAACATTTAGAGAAGAGCTAACACATATCCTTCTCAAACTCTTCCAAAATATAGCAGAGGGAGGAACACTCCCAAATTCATTCTACGAGGCCACCATCACCCTGAAACCAAAACCAGACAAGGATGTCACAAAGAAAGAAAACTACAGGCCAATATCACTGATGAACATAGATGCAAAAATCCTCAACAAAATACTAGCAAACAGAATCCAACAGCACATTAAAAGGGTCATACACCATGACCAAGTGGCGTTTATTCCAGGAATGCAAGGATTCTTCAATGTACGCAAATCAATCAATGTGATAAACCATATTAACAAATTGAAGGAGAAAAACCATATTATCATCTCAGTAGATGCAGAGAAAGTTTTTCACAAAATTCAACACCCATTTATGATAAAAACCCTGCAGAAAGTAGGCATAGAGGGAACTTTCCTCAGCATAATAAAGGCCATATATGACAAACCCACAGCCAACATCGTCCTGAATGGTGAAAAACTGAAAGCCTTTCCACTAAGATCAGGAACAAGACAAGGTCACCCACTCTCACCACTCTTATTCAACATAGTTTTGGAAGTTTTAGGCACAGCAATCAGAGAGGAAAAGGAAATAAAAGGAATCCAAATTGGAAAAGAAGAAGTAAAGCTGTTACTCTTTGCAGATGACATGATACTATACATAGAGACTCCTAAAGATGCTACCAGAAAACTACTAGAGCTAATCAAAGAATTTGGTAAAGTAGCAGGATACAAAATTAATGCACAGAAATCTCTGGCATTCCTGTACACTAATGATGAAAAATCTGAAAGTGAAATCAAGAAAACACTCCCATTTACCACTGCAACAAAAAGAATAAAATATCTAGGAATAAACCTACCTAAGGAGACAAAAGACCTGTATGCAGAAACTTATAAGACACTGATGAAAGAAATTAAAGATGAAACAAACAGATGGAGAGATACACCATGTTCTTGGATTGCAAGGATCAACATTGTGAAAATGACTCTACTACCCAAAGCAAGCTATAGATTCAATGCAATCCCTATCAAACTACCACTGGCATTTTTCACAGAACTAGAACAAAAAATTTCACAATTTGTATGGAAACACAAAAGACCCCGAATAGCCAAAGCAATCTTGAGAACGAAAAAAGGAGCTGGAGGAATCAGGCTCCCTGACTTCAGACTATACTACAAAGCTACAGTCATCAAGACAGTAGGGTACTGGCACAAAAACAGAAAGATAGATCAATGGAACAGGATAGAAAGCCCAGAGATAAACCCATGCACATATGGTCACCTTATCTTTGATAAAGGAGGCAGGAATGTACAGTGGAGAAAGGACAGCCTCTTCAATAAGTGGTGCTGGGAAAACTGGACAGCTACATGTAAAAGTATGAGATTAGGTCACTCCCTAACACCATACACAAAAATAAGCTCCAAATGGATTAAAGACCTAAATGTAAGGCCAGAAACTATCAAACTCTTAGAGGAAAACAGGCAGAACACTCTATGACATAAATCACAGCAAGATCCTTTTTGACCCACCTCCTAGAGAAATGGAAATAAAAACAAAAATAAACAAATGGGACCTAATGAAACTTCAAAGCTTTTGCACAGCAAGGGAAACCATAAACAAGACCAAAAGACAACCTTCGGAATGGGAGAAAATATTTGCAAATGAAGCAACTGACAAAGGATTAATTTCCAAAATTTACAAGCAGCTCATGCAGCTCAATAACAAAAAAATAAACAACCCAATCCAAAAATGGGCAGAAGACCTAAATAGACATTTCTCCAAAGAAGATATACCAATCACATGAAAGAATGCTCAACATCATTAATCATTAGAGAAATGCAAATCAAAACTACATTGAGATATAATCTCACACCGGTCAGAATGGCCATCATCAAAAAATCTAGAAACAATAAATGCTGGAGAGGGTGTGGAGAAAAGGGAACCCTCTTGCACTGCTGGTGGGAATGTGAATTGGTACAGGCACTATGGAGAACAGTATGGAGGTTCCTTAAAAAACTACAAATAGAACGACCATATGACCCAGCAATCCGACTACTGGGCATATACCCTGAGAAAACCATAATTCAAAAAGAGTCATGTACGAAAATATTCATTGCAGCTCTATTTACAATAGCCCAGAGATGGAAACAACCTAAGTGTCCATCACCGCATGAATGGATAAAGAAGATGTGGCACATATATACAATGGAATATTACTCAGCCATAAAAAGAAACGAAATTGAGCTATTTGTAATGAGGTGGATAGACCTAGAGTCTGTCATACAGAGTGAAGTAAGTCAGAAAGAGAAAGACAAATGCCGAATGCTAACACATATATATGGAATTTAAGGGGAAAAAATGTCACGAAGAACCTAGGGATAAGACAGGAATAAAGACACAGACCTACTAGAGAACAGACTTGAGGATATGGGGAGGGGGAAGGGTGACCTGTGACAAAGCGAGAGAGAGGCCTGGACATATATACTCTACCAAACGTAAGGTAGATAGCTAGTGGGAAGCAGCCACATAGCACAGGGAGATCAGCTCGGTGCTTTGTGACCACCTGGAGGGATGGAAAAGGGACGGTGGGAGGGAGGGAGACGCAAGAGGGAAGAGATATGGGAACATATGTATATGTATAACTGATTCACTTTATTATAAAGCAGAAACTAACACACCATTGTAAAGCAACTATACCCCAATAAAGATGTTAAAAAAAATTTAACCAACATGCTTGTAGCAAATTGGGGAGCAATTTATTCAAGGAAAACAAATTAATTTCTGTAAGAACAATGAGATCTGTTTTGCTTTAAGTCGTCCTTGATCTTTGCTCTCCATGCCAGTGGTAGCCTTGAAAAACAGCCCACATCCCTGGTACCAGAAGGAGCAGCATGGACTGGGAGGGCCTTCAAAGCCTCATTCCCAAAGAAATGTCATTGTTTTACATGTCTGGTGGTCCCCTGGAAGACCTCACTTGAAAGGCTTGCCTTTGACCTGACTGAAAGCTGTCTAGTAAGAAAAGCTTTTCCTCACGGGTCATTTCTGGAAAACGTTTTCAGGCAAATATTTTAACATGGCAGTTGCATGAGGCAATGGATAACAGTTGGGGGCAAAAAACAGCCCAACTGAAAAGTTTAAATAGAAAAGCTGAGGAATGAGATGTCCACAAAGACTTTGAAATGTTCCAATATATTCCTGGGAAACTGAAAGACCACAAGACATATCCCTGGAAATCTAGGAAAATAACAGTTAGCATTAATAAATGAGTTCAGCAAGGTTGTAGGATATAAGATCAATATTATTTCTACACACCAGCAGTGAGTAATCCAAAAATGAAATTAAGAAAACAATTCCATGTGTAACAGCATCAAAAGAAATAAATACTTAGGGAAAAATTTAACCAAGTAAGTGCAAGATTTACACTGAAAAGTATAAAACTGTTGAAAGAAATTGAAGAAGATCTAAATAAATATAAAGACATGCTGGATTCATGGACTGGAAGATAATCTTATTAAAATGTCACTACTTCCCAAATCGACTTATGGTTCCATTGCAATTCCTATGAAAATCCCAGCTGCCTTCTTTCCAGAGATTGCCAAGCTAATTCTAAAATTCATATGGCAATCAAGGAAACAGAATAACCAAAACCATGTTGGTAAAGAACAAAGCGGGAGGACTCACACATCCGGGTTTCAAAACTCAGTTCAAAGCTACTGCAATCACAGTGTGGTACTGGATTAAGAACAGACATGTAAATCAGTGGAACAGAATTGACAGTATAGAAATAAACCCTCATATGTATGGTCGATTGATTTTCAACAAGGGTGCCAAAACAATTCAATGTGGAAAAAACAGTCTTTTCAAATGATGCTGGGACAACTGTACATCCACACACAAAATAATGAAGCTGGACTCCTACACTTCACACCACATATGAAAATTAATTCCAAATGGTACAAATATCCAAATGTAAGAAGTAACGCTATAAAACTCTTAGAAGAAAACACAGGAGTAAATCTTTATGACCTTGCATTAGACAACAGTTTCATAGATATGATGCCAGAAGCACAAACAACCAAAAGAAAAATAGATGAATGGGATTTTATAAAAATTAAAATTTGTGCTTCAAAGGACACTATCAAGAAAGTGAAAAAACATGTAGAATGGGAGAAAATACTACAAGTGGGAAGAATAAGATGCAGTTGGCAGAAGAAAAGTATAGTAGTTGCCAGGTATGACAATCTCAAAATTTTGAACTATTACAAATAAAACAGCCACTCTAAATCACGGCAAAGGGCAGACTCATGTTATGTTTGTTTTTAGGGTTTATGCCTTTCTAAATCTGAGAAGCTGCCAGGATTCTAGTACATAGCAAAAAGTGATGACAACACCCTGAAGTATGTAAGTTTTTGTGTGTACATAGCTATCTAAAGGAAACCAATGCTAGTTGACTGGGGGAGCATTAGGGCAGCTCTGTGACCGCAGCTCAATTTGCCTTCATAGTGTGGCCACACCTCCCTCATTGATATTCTCAACAATGGGGTAAATAATTCAATAGGGATAAGGCTTTGATTTTCCTCTTATTCTCTCCTAGTACTTATGTTCTTGTTACAATATGGATGTACCACAGATAAGCCAGCATGTGAATGTGCTCTGTTTGGTTAAGTTATATAGCCTTTATACATTGTAGAGTCCTTCAGTTTCTAAAATCATGGAGCTTGTATTGTTAGAACCAATGAAGTGACTAAAAGAATTTTTAAAAATAAGCCATCAGTCTGGACCTGCATAGGTGAATGAAGGAGAAATACTTTAAAGTCAGAAAAAAAAGTATACTTAGCATTTAGGATTATCAACCACTGCTGGTTTTCCATAATATATTTCATTCCTGATTTTATCTGAAAGAGATGTGATTACTACCACCATTCAAAAAGTGGTACTTTATTAATTAATAAGCTCTTGGCTCATCTTTGAGGTAGATTTCGGATTTAAAATAGACTACCACACTGCTAATTACTTCATCTGATGTTTGTCAATAACACAGAGGCTTCATTCAAGAAACCTACTGACTTATAATTACCTGAAACCTGGTGATGAATCAAGGTTTTGTGGGGCCTGAACCTCATCTACTTTGGGAAATCCTATCTAATAAAAACATGCAAAGTTATAAATACAAAAATCGCTAGGACCCCTCTCAAGACCTTGGAAGGGACCTCTGCAAGTGAGGAGCCCTGAAGCCTAAGCTTCATTGAATTCATAAATCCACCTCAGCTGGGGCCCTTTTCCAAACTTTTTTAATGCAGGCAACTTATAAACACCCCAGTAATACGTCATTATAGGTAGTAAAATGACTTAACTCGAGGGTGGCCTCTTCCCTTGGTGGCTTGCATTTGGAAAGAGATGCAATCAAGTTTATGTCTCACCATGGCAAATGTTTCCTGAAGCAAATTAGCTTTGTCTATTAGAAAGACTTAGCCCAAAACAAAGACTTACTATACTATGACAATCTTTTGAAAGTAACTGTGAATGAGTTTTAGGAGTACAGTACTCATTTATTTCCAACACCAGATAGTTCTGATTCTTTCACTACCTTTTTCTGTCATTTAAGAGGAACACAAATTCAAAAGGAACAAGTTGGTGCCTCTTCCATTACAAATCTTTTCTAACCTACCACCCATTTTCTACTTCATCACCCCCCTCCCTCACCTTGTTACCCTGCTGCATAGATGCTAGAAGGCTCTCATATACGTTTTCCCATCAACATCCATCTTTCTCCTTCCAGTATGAAAGCTTATTGGGGACAAAGTCCTTGCCCTATGTGTCTTTGTATCCCCAGCACTTAGTACAGTGCTGACACACAGTGGGCATGGCACTCAGTGAATGTTTTTGAATGAATTCATTAATTTTTAAACTGTGATTGATTGATTTCCACAATGTATTTTCCTGTGTTGCCTACATAACTATAGTGAAACTCTGATTCTTATAAGGAACTCTTGGTGTTATAGGATGTTTAGGAAAGGTGGTGAGTTTAAAAAAAAAAGAAATAAAAAGCAGTCTAGCAAGTTTTATATATACATACATACATATATATATGTATACATATAGTTAAAAAAATAAACAAACAAGCAAACAAAAAATGCTGACTAGAATGTGGTCCCTAAGTTCAGTGTATGTGATATTGGGGTTTTAGAAATCTTACATAATTTGACATCAAAACAAGAATTTTTTTTTTTAACTTGATGCTTTCAACTTATTGGAAGTTAAATGTTCTTATGTTCACAGGAGAAAGAAGCCATAGTTTTCCAGTTTTGTTTGTTTGTTTTGCGATACGCGGGCCTCTCACTGTTGTGGCCTCTCCCGTTGTGGAGCACAGGCTCCAGACGCGCAGGCTCAGCGGCCATGGCTCACGGGCCCAGTCGCTCCACGGCATGTGGGATCTTCCCGGACCGGGGCACGAACCTGTGTCCCTTGCATTGGCAGGCGGACTCTCAACCACTGCACCACCAGGGAAGCCCCAGTTTTGTTTGTAATGTTTTTAATTTTTTAAAGATTTTCTCTTAGACATAAAAAATTGGCAAATGATAGAAATTTTCAACATTTTTCTATTGAGGCTGTGAACCTTGAGAGTAAAGGTATATGTATGTGTTTAAATTAATGTCCGATATATCCAGGCCTACTAAGATACTTGAAATTCCTTTTCAGATCGCTCTGGTTTGCTTTAATGAATATCTAGAACAAAACAAATATTGTTTCTTCTTTTATTTTGCCTTAATAAATCTGTTAGTACATATAAAGATTCAGGAATATTTTAAAACCTCTCACCTGCCATGAGCCCAGATTGCAAGTGATTTCCTGTTAACATTTCATAGTAATTCAAATAACTTTTGAATATAGTGAAATGAATAGCAAACTCTGTTGGTATTTTATCAAGACAGGCAGAGTGGCAATTTACTTTGGTCTTCTGTTGTGTGAAATTCATGTAATCTTATTAACACCAGGCAGGTATTTTCTTCATGTCAAGCTTTGCATGATCAAGCTGTTATCACACTTATTTCAGTGACACTAAATATGGCTGCCTCAATTAAAGATCTGAGACTCCTAGTGCATTCTTTAGGCATAGTGTAAAAAATTCAGTCATAGAATATATTAAAACTCTTATCTGTGGTAAGCCTGGATGAATCAGACAAATCAGCCAGAAAGGAAAAAATATTTTAAATTAAAGCATATTTTAAAATATTGCCAAAGACTGATCCATTATATGATTGCCCTTGTAGCAAGAGTGGAGGCCCTGTATGTAATCATAGGTAAGAGAATTTATTCCTTAATAAAATGTGAAATTTTATATATACTGTTTAGTCCATCATTAACTCATCAACTATAGGAATATGGTGTTAAATACTTTTTCTTCCCTTTACCAACACAGTGTCACCATCATTATTACAAAACTAGCACTTATATAGTGCTTATCATGAGCCAGGTCTAAAAACCTAAAAAATATTTTAATCTTGACAACAAACCTTTGAGGTGGGTACTGTTATTATCTTCACATTACAGATGAGGAAACTGAGGCATATGAGCTAAGTAACTTGTCCATGGTAACGTAATTACAAAGTGGTAGAGCTGTAATTTGAATCTAGGCAATCTGGCTCCAGAGTCCATGCTTATAATCACTATTTTCTGCAGTCTGAGATATTTATCATTGTTAATACTTGTGTTAATATGCTAAATTCCCAGTTAGTAACAATGATGTCTTCAAACTCACTACTGTATAGTTTCAAACACATTAACTGGATATGCACAGGTAGATGGAATGATAAAACCATATATTAGGAATCCTTCACTATAAAATGGAGACCTCGCTTAAATAGGTTGTATATTAGATGGTCTGGAAAAATCACTACAGTCTATCCAGTTTCAAGAGAGTCAAGAAAAATATATCTAGGATAATTGATCTTCTGCCACTGACAGCCCACGCACTTGCTAACAATCCCATTTCTCTCCCTGGATGGTGTTAAAACCTTTCTGGACAAGCAATTTTGTTGTATGGTATATAGGGTTATATTAAATTATCAATTAGAATTGGATTTTCCACATAAAGCCTATATCATTTAACTAAAACTGTGGAGGAGGGTAGAGGCAACAAGGGACAATCTGTCTTGGAGGATTATCATATCAACATCCCCTGGAGGCTTTCTGAAAGTTTGCTCCCCCTGTTCTGAGATTCTGGTACTCCCTTACCTCCAACCCCTTGAGAGTCACTGAAGCAGAAAGCCATGCTCCTGACGGTTTTTTAAAACATACCTCTCCCCGTGTCCTCAAGTCCATTCTCTACGTTTGCGTCTTATTCCTGCCCTGCCCCTAGGTTCTTCAGAACCATTATTTTTGAGGGGGAAGGGTAAGCTGGGATGAAGTGAGAGAGCAGCATGGACAGATATACACTACCAAATGTAAAATAGATAGCTAGTGGGAAGCAGCCGCATAGCACAGGGAGATCAGCTCGGTGCTTTGCGACCACCTAGAGGGGTGGGATAGGGAGTGTGGGAGGGAGACGCAAGAGGGAGGGGATATGGAGATATATGTATATGTATAGCTGATTCACTTTGTTATAAAGCAGAAACTAACACACCATTGTAAAGCAATTATACTCCAATAAAGATGTTAAAAAATAAATAAATAAAATAAAACATACCTCTCAGGTGTAATGACATGCTTCTTTCATCACACTTGCTGTTTCCCTCTGATGGGAACACTCTCTACAAGTTGTTCCCCTTCCTCCCTTGTCTCCACCCTGCTCAGTTCTTCTCTATGTGATGGCTTCATATAAGCAGCAAATGCCAAGCCTTGCCCTCTTCAGAAACTTACTCTGCTGAACCCATCTCATTTAGTCCCCCACCAACATCAGGTCCCTCCAAATGAGACAGAAAAAAATAGCAGCTCTACAATCAGAAGCCGGCCTCGCTCTCAGAGCTAGGCTATGTTATTCTCCTATCAGACATTATACCAACCTCAACCTCAACCAGGTTACTCTGAGACACAATAAAATGAGACGGAGCAAGGCTACTGCAGAATTTTGCCGAAGCACAGAAAAAAGGCAAGCTCACATTGCCCAAAATACTAAACATCTCCTCTCTTGGCTAAAATGAGTGACTGCTACTTCTCTACCAATTAAAACCTTATTCTTGTTCTAGTCTCCCTTCCCTGTAGATAAGACTCACTGAGATACTATGGTAGAAGTCCTAAAACTAAGGACCAATATTATGTGCTGTTTGACAGGGGAACAGGGAGGGCCTCAAATGGCTTTACCACGGGTTCTTCTCCTCACTCTGCTCCCACAGATAAGGCCAAACAACCCGCCTTATCAAACGGATAAGATGCAGTTCCTCCTCATCCCTGAGTGACAGGTTCTCCTGCCAGCCTGGGGAATGATTCAAGCAAGCCAGTCACATCCTGCTGAGGGTATCGGGGGGTACCCTACCCTCTTGACACTACAAAGCCTGTCTCCCACAGCCCCCGGTTGTCCACTGGGTTCCCAAGTGTAGCCCAGTTGGCCCTGTGTGGCATATGGTGTCCCTCCTCCCCCCACCCCCCGCCCAGGCTGTAAGTATATGGAATGAATAAGTACCTGTTAATCTCACCTGTTCAGTGTAAGGCATTGTGTATTTGGCCATCACAGGGTGATGGAGGCACCCAGTAGGAGGCCATGAGAACAGATATTCAATTGCAGATTTGCCATTGCTTTCTGACAGCATTTAATCCAGAGCAAACGCCTGCTTTCTTGGACTCCCTGCCACATCACCCAACCAAAGCCCAAGTGCTATAATAGGTTCTTTCTAACACCTTCTTACTGACACACACTACAGTTCCCCATGGTGTGTGTTTTCCCTTGCTGAAATGAGCAACAAATCCAGCTTTTTCAACTATAGTGTGTTCCTGGGGTCTTTGGCTTGAGAGCATTAGTATAACATATTTACTGTATAGCACTTTTAACTATGTGAAATTATCTTTGAAATTCATTTTTAATTAGTTTACTCATTTAGTAACTATCCCTCCATTTCAACACTTCCCCTTAATTCCATCCAGTCAACTGTAATCTAAGTCATGATGGCACAGGGATTAACTGTCTCTATTTCCTATTGTACTCTCAGTGCTTAGTACATAATAAGCACTTCTTTAATATTTGTTGCATGAATGTGGGGAAAACACAACTCTAGACTCAAAGTTGGGATATCTTAGAGAGAGTAAAAATTTTCCAATTTTTGCTCTTCTTTCATTGTATACAGTTAACCTCAATACCTTCTGTATTAAGTTAAAAAAAATTAACTACAAACAATCCAGTTTCATTTCTGAGTATAAAGGCAACAGGAAGAATAGTTTAAAGTGTCATATAAGGAGTGAAAAAAATAAAGTGTCATATAAGGAGTTAAAAAAGAAGAGGCATAGAGGAAAATCATATAACAGATTTTTAATTCAGTTCTAGAGGGATTTATTAGTCTCTTGAGGTCTTAAGGTAAATTCCATTATTATTATCAGGAGGGTCACACACCCCATTGCATTCACTGTCTGTCATTCAGGGATGAAACCAGAATCCTTATGACTAATTCTGTCTGGTTTCTTCCACATATGAAAGAGAACACAGCACACCTCCCACATATGAAAGAGAACAATATCTTTTTGAAAACATAATCTCACACCAGTTGAAATGATATTTGAATGTTTCTGATTCAACTTCACAGAAAGGTTCAACACAATGCAAGACTTCTCGTGTTTAACAAGGCTTGTCAATAGGAAGAGTCGACTAAGACATGGAAGAGGACAGGTTTACAAGTTAGGGCTTCTATTTCTGGCATCACCACTAATTTGTTTTGTGGCATTAAAGGAAGTCATATTACTTTTTCCTGCTTTAGTATCATTGTGGATAGTTTAAATACTTACCACCTATTTTCTTGAGAGATAAATGTGTAAATTTTTACAAAGCTTTTTAGTCTAAGAAAAATTCCATGTAACCACTGAGTCTTTTAAAATTATACTGACACCATAGAGAGTATGTTAAATATGTCACTCTAAGTATCCTTCACTGCTGGGTTCTTAAAGCCTAAGCCAGGAAGCAGGATTTTTTTAACACAGGAGAATGACTTCCTTATCAAACAAGGGGGTAAGGATTTCTTTAGTGAATGAGGTCAGTAACGCATTATCCATTTTTCCCCACACCACATTCCAAACATCAGACAGCCTCTTTTTCTTTCTGAGCAAGTTTTTATTCTTTTCTGCTAAAACAAACTCCCAATTATAACTCTGTCCTCAAGAAGATTAAAGTTTTCTCTAACTCTGACATCATAAAGTCCAGTGTATTACTCACTTATTGAATACTCTTATTCATATTATTTTGACTTTTCAAACTCACTGTTACCTCTACTCCTAGAACACTTTTTTAATCCAGTATCAGCCTCTACCACAGGCCTCTCATACCACCTGCTTTCTTCCCTCAAGGCAGATTGAAAGAGCTCTTTAGACTAAAAAATATTTGCATTTCAAAACTCTGCTTGATGCTTTTTAAAAATTTATTCTCTATGCTGCCATCAGAAGGACCATTTTAGAAATAAAATCTAATTTCCAAAAATCTCTGTGACCCAGAGAAAGTTACTCAGTGCCTTTGAGTCTCCGTTTCCTTATCTATAAAACGTGACTATCTGATTTGCAGAATTATAAGAAGTAAAGGTACCTAGCACTGCCTCTGGCAGCTCCTACTGTTACTACATATTTTCACTAGCCTTGCGGCCACCCATTCTCTGCAAATGAAACCTAGGACCGGTTCAAACACCTGCCAGTCTCTCCTCCCATAACCAGGCTGCTGAGCACTCTGCATTGGATAGAAGTGTTACTAGAAATATATAGTTCTTTTCTCAGCTATAGTCCCTTTTCAGTACACACACTATCTCAGGGTAATATCTTTCACTACCACCAGCTACTGCCTTTACGTTGTTAAGTTCCAAATCTACGCTTGCAGCTCAGACTTCTCTCTTGAACTCCAGACTTGCATAACTACCTAGACGCCTTCTAAGGGCAATCCTATCATTATCTCCTATTGTAGCTGGCTTGCACTATTATTAAAAAATACCACAGACTGGGTGGCTTAAACAACAGAAATTTATTTTCTCACAGTTCTGAAGGTTTGGGAATCTAAAATCAAGGTGCCAGATGATTGGTTTCCTGTTGAGAGCTCTCTTCTTGGCTTGGAGACGGCCACCTTCTCACTGTGCCCTCATGTCCTTTCCTTGGTGAGGCCATGGAGAAGGAAGAGATCTCTCCCTCTTCCTCTTCCTATAAAGTCACCAATCCTATCATGTTAGGATCCCACCCTTATGATCTCATTTAACTTTAATTAAAACCTAGAAGCCCTATTTCCCCATACATTCACATTGGGGATAGGGATTTAACATAAATTTTCAGGGTTGGGGGGATACAATTCAACCATAATCTCTCTTAAAACCTGCTTTTCTGTCTTTATCCCTTAATTCATTTAGTAGCTCCAAAGACGTTCACATTCTAATCCACAGAATCTGTGACTGTGTTACCTTATACAGCAAAAGGGATTGAGATGTGATTATCCTGGACAATCCAGTTGGGTCCAATGTAATCATAAAAGTTCTTATAAAAGGGAGGCAGGAGGGAGAGTCAGAGAAGGAGATGGGATGATGGAAACAGAGGTAAGAGAAGTCAGAGAGAGATTTGAAGATGTTATGCTGGTGGCTTTGAAGATGGAGAAGGGAACTTGAACCAAGGAAGCCAGGAGACCTTTAGAAGCTGGAAAAGTCAAGGAAACAGATTCTTCCCTGATGTGCCCAGAGTGAATCAGCACTGTCAGCTCCCTGAGTTTAACCCAATGAGACTGATTTTGGACTTCTGACTCCCAGAACTGTAAAATAATTAATTTGTGTTTTATTAAGCCATTAACTTATAATAATACATGGATGGCTTTTAGCTAAGAGTTAGTTCTCAAATATTAGTTTCCATTTTAGGCTGGATAATATCCTCCATTTAAGCATGATCCTTTATTACTCTCCAATGCCCCCCTTTTATATTTTTCTATTAACAACACTTCTCTCATTAGCTGTAAGTTTCCATTCATTCATTTCTCCATTACACTGTGAAAATTTTGAGCACAGGGATTTTGTCTTCATTTTAATCCCCAGTGTCTATTATCATGAACAGCATGGGTCTAATGTTTCCTGACTGCATTATTGGACTGACATCCTCATGACAGACACCTTCATCAGTATTGAATCCTCTATGTGAAAGTACACATTAAAAGTTTTCAAGTGTTACTTGAGTGGGCAAGCGTGAGACAGTATCATTTCCCCCAGCATGTATGATTTCCTGCACTAGCACAAATAAGACATTTTGGAATTCAGTCAGGCAGTAAACATAATCAGTATTCACAGCAGAGGACTTGTGTTTAGTCAAGCATGACTAAGAGAAGCTAGTAGACTGTCAGCTGTAGTGGTCAAAATGTTTTCAAAAATGGGAGAAAAATCAGCTTTCCAAAAATACAGAGATGATTATTTTGATTAAAAAGGCCAGTGAGTGTCCTGAGTTACTATTAAAAGTGATATTACACAATTTTTTTTTTTTTTTTTTTTTTTTTTTTGCCGTACGCTGGCCTCTCACTGTTGGGGCCTCTCCCGTTGCGGAGCACAGGCTCCGGACGCGCGGGCTGAGCGGCCATGGCTCACGGGCCCAGCCGCTCCACGGCATGTGGGATCTTCCCGGATGGGGGCACGAACCCGTGTCCCCTGCACTGGCAGGCGGACTCTCAACCACTGCGCCACCAGGGAAGCCCTATACAATTCTTTAATTGCAATAAAGACTTTGAATAGCTTTAATATACCAAAGGTTTATAATAAACCTATATTAGTTCATTTTATCTTAAAGAAAATATGCATAATCAGTAATGACTCTGTAAATTAAACCATGATCCAGAATTGTAGACATTTTAATGTGATTATTTATTCTCAAGGGATAGTAACAGGCGCATGTTCTAATAAAATGAACATTAAAAAGTTTGTTTTCATGTTAAAGCGCTATTTTCACTAATGTGAACATGATTTTTAGGCAAACTTTTATTCAGTCAGTTTTGTCCTTCAGAAGACATTCATCATAGTTCATCTTCTGAAAAGCTTATGCTTCATTATTTTATTTATTCAGAAGATGTTTTCACTGAGTCCTAGATTGCAATATATACCATTATTATATGTGTTTCTAGGAAGGAAATACTGTTGCAAATTAAACTATGAGTGCTACCAATTGTAGGATGCTACCTAAATTCAGCGAAATTAAAATGAGAACATTTGCTAGAGCAAAAACTTGAAAGGAAAGAAGCTATCACCCATAGGCCAAATAACTGAAATACAATCTCATTTTGGTGTATATACTTCTACTCTATTTCCTAAGCATAAAGTTTATATTATTTTTCTTAAATGTGCACTAATACTATATACTATTTTTCTGTATATAATTAAGATCCTTTATTGATTAACTTATAGTATATGCAGTTTCCATGCTATTACATATAACATAACTTATCTTAACAAATTTCTCTTTAAAGAGCTTTGCAATCAGCTTTTTTATTATTTAAAAGACAGTTTTTACCATCACGTGTCATATGAGTCATTATTATAAACATTATAGAGCAACATTTTTGCCATTTATAATTTGTTATAATTTCACTCCTTTATGCTAACTGAACAAATAAGCACTTAGAATATTATTATTGAAACAAACCCCAAAGAAGTGAGGAAATAATTTTTGTTCAGTGATATATCCAACCTAAGAAAACTGCCTACCATTATATTTCATTAATACCAAAATACAAATCAAACAAACTTTTTTCAGCCCACAGATTTGTCTGGGGAATAAAACTTTAATATTCTTTGAAAGCATTTCTGTATATGTGTTTTGGAATTACATGTTTGGTAAAATTTGCACCCCACCCCAACCCTCAAAATTTAGATCCTAAATTTCCTTTGTGGGGAAAAAACTGTTAAATACTGATACAGTTTATGGAGTGGATATAGGACAATATAGAATCTTGTTCCTCCTGAGGTTTTGTAATATACAATCTTCTAGAAACTTGTCTTCGTTATCCAGTTTTTAAATTTATTGCCACATACTGTTTATATTTTACTATTGATTTTTAAATATTTATTTATTAGTAGCTATATCTTTTCCTTTGTCATCTGTAACATTGTTTACTTATACCTTATATTTTTCTTGATCTTTTTTATCAGAGTTTTATAATTTTATTAACATTTTTAAGAAAATAATTTTTTATTTTTTCTCTATTATGTTTTCTATTTACTGTTTTTAATCTTTTCTTTACTATTTACCTTCCAGTTTCTTTGTGATTATTTTATTTCTCTTTTTCTAAATTGTTAAGTTGGATGCTTAGCTCATTAACTTTTAGTAGCTCTTCATTTCTAAAATAAGCATTTTAAGGCTATATATGTATTTACCTCTAAAGTACGGCATTTATTGTACCACATGAGTTTTAAAATGTGTTTTTTTCATTTTATTTAGCTCTAGAGATTTTCTCATTTATATTAAAATAAGCCATGAGTTATTTAAATGTTATTTAATTACATTAAAAATAACACACAAGTTATTTAAAACTATGTTTTAAACTGTCTAATTTTTTATGTTACCTTTCTATTTATTTCTAAGCTAATTGTACTTTGGTTAGAAATGTATTCTATAAAAATCTGATTTGTTGCAAATTGCTTCATGGCCTAGTACATGGTCAGTTTTCATTAATATTTTTGTATTTTAAGAGAATGTGATTTGCCTATTTACAGATGACACGATACTATACACAGAAAATTCTAAAGATGCCACCAGAAAACTACTAGAGCTCATCAATGAATCTGGTAAAGTTGCAGGACACAAAATTAGTATAATGAAATCTGCTGCATTTCTATACACTAACAACAAACTATCAGAAAGAGAAATTAAGGAAACAATCCCATTAACATAACAATCGCATCAAAAAGAATATAATACCTAAGAATAAACCTACCTAAGAAGACAAAAGACCTATACTAGGAAAACATAAGACACTAACGAAAGAAATTGCAAGTGTCACACTAATGGAAAGATATACTGAGTCCTTCAACTGGAAGAATCAATGTTGTTAAAATGACCAAGGCAATCTACATTCAGTGCAATCCCTATCAAAACACCAATAGCATTTTTCACAAAACTAGAACAAATAATCTTAAAATTTGTATGGAAGTGCAAAAGACCCCCAAATAGCCAAAACAATCTTGAGAAAGGAGAGCAGAGCTGGAGGAATCAGGCTCCCTGCCTTCAGACTGTACTACAAAGCTACAGTAGTCAAAACAGTTTGATATTGGCACCAAAACAGACACATAGATCAATGGAACAGGATAGAGAACCCAGAAATAAACCCACACACTTATGGTCACCTAATCTAGACAAAGGAGGCAAGAATACACAATGGAGAAGAGACAGTCTGGGAACTTTGTGGTTCTGGGAAAACTGGGCAGCTACATGTAAAAGGATGAAATTAGAACATTCTCTAACACCATATACAAAAATAGACTCACAATGGAATAAAGGCCTAAATGTAAGACTGGACACTATAAAACTCCTAGAGGAAAACATAGGCAGAATACTCTTTGACATAAATGGCAGCAATATTTTTTGACTCCATCTCCTAAAGTAAAGGGAATAAAAGCAAACATAAACAAATGGGACCTAATTAAAATTAAAAGCTTTGGCACAGCAAAGGAAACCATCAACCAAACAAGAAGACAACCTACTTAATGGGAGAAAATTCTTGCAAATGATATCACCGATAAGAGATTACTATCCAATATATACAAAGAGGTCATACGACTCAACATCAAAAAAACAACCTGATTAAAAAATGGGCAGAACTCCTGAATAGACACTTTTCCAAAGAAGACATACAGATAGGCAAAAGGCACATGAAAAGATACTCAACATCGCTAATCATTAGGGAAATGCAAGTCAAAACCACAATGAGATATCACCTCACACTTGTCAGAATGGCTATCATCACAAAGAATACAAATAACAAATGTTGGCAAGGACATGGAGAAAGGGGAGCCATTGTACACTGTTGATGGGAATGTAAACTGGTGCAGCCACTATGGAAAGCAGTATGGAGCATCCTCAAAAAACTAAAAATAGAACTACCATTTGACCCAGCAACTCTACTCCTGGGTATATATCTGAAAAAGAAACAAAAAACAAAATAACCACTAACTGGAAAAGATACATGCATCCCAATGTTAATAGCAGCATTATTTTTACATTTGCCAAGATATGGAAGCAACCTGCTGTGTCTATCAACAGATGAATAGATAAAGAAGATGTGATATATATATATATAAATAAATATATATATATAAATATATATATATAAATGGATGGACTTGGAGGGCATTATGCTGAGTGAAATAAGTCAGAAAGAGAAAGACAAATACTGTATGATATCACTTATATGTGGAATCTAAGAAGTACAGCAAGCTAGTGAATATAACAAAAAAGAAGCAGATTCACAGATATAAAGAACTAGTGGTTACCAGTGGGGCAAGAAAGGAGGGAGGGGCACACAGGGGTGGGGGAGTGGGAGGTACAAAGTATTAGGTGTAAGATAGGCTACAAGGATGTATATTACAATACAGGGAAATAGCCAATATTTTGTAATAACTTAAAAGAATAAAAATAAATAAAGGGAATGTGATTTGGCAAATTTAGGTTTATCATTCTATCTATATATCCATAAGCTAGAATCTGTTAATTATATTCCTCACTCCCTCTAGCCTCACTGATTATTTTCTACTTGATCTAGCAATTATTAAAGAAAATGTATCAGAAATTCCTACCATATTGGCAGATTTATCAATTTTTGATTATACTTCTACTGTCAATGTTTGCTTTCCATTTTTGGAATGTTTTTATATACCTCCTTGCTGAAAGATTTAAGAAACTAAATTCCAGGACTGTTATCCCTAATACTGAATGTCACCTTAGAAATTATGAAAATATTGTTCACAAAGTGTTAGAATAGGCAACCCTTTGAGCTTGAGCATGGCCATTGAAAAACTATTTCTTAATATACTTTAACTCATTGCCTCCTATTACATGAAAAGAATAATAATAGCCAAGTAGGTACTAAGCATTATTTTAAGCTCTTTATATAAATTAATTCATTTAAAATGTACATTACTGTACTAACAAATTGTGGAAATTTAACAAATAGTAGGACCTTCAAGCTTGTTTAAATAAACCACTGATAGTATTAGAACTAATTAATTCAGGGATGTCCAGAGGAAAACCATACATTTTGGAATCTCAGTGGAGATAAACACTCTTCTCCATAATGTCTACTAGTACCACTCTCATTGCTGGGGTGGATTACTCCTCTCATCCAGCAAGAAAATTCTGGGTTTTTTTTTTAAGGATATAAACAGTATATGGAATATATACCTTGAAAATTCTTATCAACCTAGCATTCTAGGAATGCATTTCTTAAGCAGATCCTTAGATTTTTAATCCATTCAAAATCTACACTTTTGTTATGGTACTTGCAACTCCAAATTTAAGACTATATATTAATTCCAGTGTCCCCAAATTAGCCATGAATAGCAGTAGCCATCCCAGATTAGATGGCACTAGTTATCATGTTTGAAAGGAAAAATAATGGGTTGAAATCTGCTACTTGAGCTCTGCAAGAATATCTGTTAAAATCACATAAACAACATCTAGTCTTATTTATTAGATTAAAAGCTCAAGAAATGGTTGACAACTGCAATATTATCATGTTTCAAGTACTTTCTAAGTTTTATCACACTGCATTTTACAATCAAATTAAAAATGTAAATTAAAAAACCTCAATAGGCTAATGGAAGACAGAAGTAAAGAAAAATGCATTTATAATAATGTGAATATATATCATATGACTCATTGAAATTGAGATTAATGAGCAGTAGAATTTTCAGAAGCTTTAAAAAACATTTTGACCAGGCATATAAGACTGCAAGCAGAGCAGAGAAAGATGCTAGATAATTTTTTGTCATTGTTTCTTTTCCTTTTTTCTTTTTTAAATAATGGAAGGCCAGATGATTCCTTTGAATTTCATTGCACAGAAAAACATGAACAGGAATATTTCATGTTTATGTTAATGGAATAAACAAAAGCTGCATGTCACTTGTCATGGATGCTGCTAAATAACAACAGAAAAAATATCCACAACTTGAGTAAAATATATTGCATTTAGTCTGCATATACAGGGAAATTTTTATTTGAGGTATTATAAAACTGGTATTTCCACACACTAGCTGCTATCTTTAGATAAAAACAGATCAGTCTATTTATGGATCCATCATTTGCTTTTATGTTTTACTTAATCAAAAGTAAGCCCAACATGCTCTTTAACAAAATATTTTGAATCACACGGATTTTTAATTGATTTTTAATGTTAGAAATTTAAAGTTTATTTAGGAAGATAAATAGGAAACAATTCTAATAGTCTTATATCATGTTGTGAAAAATAACATGAAAAGGACTTTGGGTTAAAATAAGGGAGAGAGTCAAAAATCAATATATATTAGAAGAATACATTTATTTTTGAGGTATCTCCAGGGATTGTCTCATTTTGTAGAGCACTGAAAACATAGTAGGTCTGGCAATTGTTTAAAGATGGTAGCATAAACATGGACCTATCTCCCTTCCCAGTCTGATGCCCCTGTAATAATAGAAAAGAAAATCACTAGGTGTAATCCTTTAGGATAAAGGACCAGAAATGGGACTTCAGTGGATTTGCTAAACTTCAGTTTAGCAAATTTTTAAACATGGAAAGTGATTGGGGAGTATTGATATGTGTAGTAGGGTACAAAAAAGAAGAGAAAAGATTGTTTTCGTTGAGAGGAGAGAAATTCACATGGTGGAACCACAGATGGACTCCTGGCTCAGGTACACCCATTATGGCAAAGGGCAGGAGTGAGAAGTGGGCCCCAAACAGGGCAAGGGTATATTCTGAAAATTTTAAAGGGAAGAACTGACCACTAATTCCTACAAAATATCAGAAGATTCTTTCCTAGAAAAAAAAATTCCCAGGGAAACTACAAACCACATATTGGCATTTGAGTATCTCCAATAAAACAGGTCCTTAAGTGCCCAAAATGTCTCATTCAGAGCCTCCAGAGGGAAAAATATTTTTAACTTACAATTCTATGCCCAAATTACTTATTGCATTTATTGAAAAGACATTTTCAGATCTAAAAGAAAATATAACTCATCTGCAAACTTTCCACCCTCAGTTAGGAAGCAAATGGAAGGTTTGTTTCAGCAAAATGATGATGATAGATAAAGAGGAAGATCCTGTGATAGAGGAAATAGTGGCTTAACTTAAATGACCAGGATAAAGGATAAGCCCCACGTATCAATCCAAATGGAAGCAGGAGAATAGGATTTAGGAATGCAGGTGCTCATGTGTCAGAGTCTGGATATACTGGATGTTGCTCTAGTCTTAGAACAGTGTAGAGCAGGTTTTTTGTTTTTTTTTTTCCAAGGACCAGATAATAAATATTTTAGACTTGTGGAAAATTCTGACTGTATTGCAACTACTTAATATTACTTAATTCTGCAGTTGTAGCATGAGGGCAGCTATAGACAATGACTAAACAGACGTGCAGGGCTGTGTCCCAATAAAACAGGCAATTTGGCCCGTGGGCCATAGTTTGCTGAAGCCTGCTCTGGAGAGGCTCAGCCATGAATTCATGCATTACCAATAGGACATAGAAGAACAAACCTACTCTGGAGAAGGTGGCATCATTAAAAAGGACCTACACAATTCAGTAGTCAGGTTAAAAGTGGCTAAATCTTTCTGTTTTCAGCGTGACAAAAATGACATCTGAGTACCAGGAGCTCCTGTATTAGAAATCTTAGCAGAAAAGGCCAAAACATTTTATAAACACCACATAGTAATTTGAAAATAAGTTGTTTTTACATTTCCACTTTGATTATAGGTAAGAAACTACCATAAGTATAAAAAATAGCATGTATATACATTGGAATAATATACAAGACTTTAATATTTAAAGTTAAAAAGGGAACATCAGTTACAGAGGTTAACAACTACATTGAGAGGAGAGGTGGGTGTCTAAGGAAGCTAAATCTTTATGATAAAAGGAAGTCAACAGACAATGTCTAAAGTAAAAATAGATATGGAAGTAATCATGGGACTTACAAACCAGAGTGAGTTAAAAAGTATTGCCATAGATGAATAGGACCTGGAGTTAGATGGAGAGTCAAGAGGAAGAACGGAATCCTTGTGCTTTTCATTATAAGCCCTTCTATTTTCTTTAACTTTTTAGATATGTGCAAGCCACTTTGGTTTTGAAAATTAAAACAGAAACTGAGACTTGTTCTATGTGTCTTGCTGAATCCCTGCATTCTTACTGGTTTCTCTGCTGCCAATCACTGCTTATTGAAATCCTCCTTCCACAAGACATCAGCATAATCATTTTAACTGCAAGGTTGTGTAATTCTTCTAACATTCTTTAGTTGCTCTCCAGTCTCTTTAGGATGAAGTCATCTCTTGTGTTGGTCTTCTTTGATTCCTCAGTTTAACTTGTCTGCATTTTCTCTGAGAGGCTGATGGTCCCTTATCATATCTCCATCACAACACTCAATCCTGGCATGTATAAGGTGAATTACTATCTTGGCCCCCTCACTCCAATACTATACCCGGCTATGACCCTTTTGAGGATAAAATTCATTTAATGTATGAATAAATGCTTTCATCATTTTTGTATATTGTAAATTCTATTCAATATATCCATTCATTAAAGTTTATGTAGCACCTTCCACATGGCTGAGGACACAGAAGTGAGTGGGAGAGACAAAGAGGAAGACAGACAATGGAAAAAACAAAATAGAACAAATATATGTCAGTTGGTAACAACTGCTGCAAAGAAAAGGCAGAGTAAGGGGGAAAGGGAGTGTGGGAGGAATGTTGCTACTCTATAAATGTCCTTAGAGGCTCAACATCCATTCATGATAAAAACTCTTACCAAAGTGGGTATAGAGGGAACATATCTCAAAATAATAAAAACTATTTATGACAAACCCACAGCCAATACAGTACTCAATGGGGAAAAGTTGAAAGTCTTCCCACTAAAATCTGGGAAAAGAAAAGGATGCCCACTCTCACCTCTTCTATTCAACATAGTATTGGAAGTCTTAGCCACAGCAATCAGGTAAGAAAAAGAAATAAAAGGTATCCAAATTGGAAGGGAAGAGGTAAAATTGCCATTATATGCAGATGACATGATACTATATAGAAAACCCTATAGACTCCACACTAAAACTACTAGAACTGATGAACGAATTCAGCAAAGTAGCAGGATACAAGATTTACATACAGAAATCAGTTGCATTTCTTTACACCAACAATGAAATATCAGAAAGGGAATGTAAAAAAACAATACCTTTTAAAATTGCAACACAAAAAAGTAAAAAACTTGGGAATAAACCTCAACAAGGTGGTGAAAGACATACACTGAGAACTATAAAGCATTAATAAAAAAAATTAATACAGGAAATTGAAGATGATTCAGAGAAATGGAAAGATATCCCATGTTCTTGGATTAGAAGAATACTGTTAAAATGGCCATACTACCAAAAGCAATCTACAGATTTAACACGATCTCTACCAAATTATGCATGAACTTTTTCACAGAACTAGAACAAATAATCCTAAAATTCATATGGAGCCATAAAAGACCCAGAATTATGAGAGCAATCCTGAAGAAAAAGAACAAAGCAAGAGGCATAATCATTCCAGACTTCAGACAATACTACAAAACTACAGTAATCAAAACAGCATGGTATTGACCCCAAAACACACCTATGGATCAATGGAACTGGATAGAGAGCCCAAAAGTAAACCCACACACCTATGGTCAATTAATCTTCAACAAAGGAGGCAGGAATATACAATGGGAAAAAGACAGCCTCTTCAGCAAGTGGTGTTGGGAAATTTGGACAGTCACATGTAAATCAATGAAGTTAGAACATGCCCTCTCACCACACACAAATAAACTCAAAATGGCTTAAAGACTTAAACATAAGACATGACACCATAAAAATCCTAGAAGAAAACATAGGCAAAACATTCTCCGACATAAATCATACCAATGTTTTCTTAGGTCACCTCCCAAGGCAATAGAAATAAAAACAAAAATAAACAAATGGGACCTACTTAAACTTAAAAGCTTTTGCACAGCAAAGGAAACCATAAAGAGAATGAAAAGACAACTTATGGAATGGGAGAAAATATTTGCAAAAGATGCAACTGACTAGGGCTTAATTTCCAAAACACAGAAACAGCTCAGACAACTCAACAACAGAAAAACAAAACAACCCACTCGAAAAATGGGCAGAAGACCTAAAGAGACATTTCTCTGAAGAAGAAATACAGATGGCCAGCCAATAGGCACATGAAAAGATGCTCAAAATTGCTAATTATTAGAGAAATGCAAATCAAAACTACAATGAGGTACTACCTCACATTGGTCAGAATGGCCATGATTAAAAAGTCTACAAATAACAAATGCTAGAGAGGGTGTGGAGAAAAGGGAACCCTCCTACACTGTTGGTGCAAATGTAAGTTGGTGCACCCACTATGGAAAACAGCATGGAGTTTCCTCAGAAAACTAAAAATAGAATTACCATAGGATCCAGCAATCCCATTCCTGGGCATATATCCAGACAAAACTATAATTCAGAAAGATACATGCATCCCTATGTTCATAGCAGCACTATTCATAATAGCCAAGACGTGGAAACAACCTAAATGTCCATCGACAGATGAATGGATAAAGAATATGTGGTACATATATACAATGGAATATTACTCAGCCATAAAAAGGAACAAAATAATGCTATTTAAATCAACATGGATAGACCTAGAGATTATCATACTAAGTAAAATAAGTCAGACAGAAAAGACAAACACCATATGATATCACTTATATGTGGAATCTAAAATATGACACAAATGAACCTATCTATGAAACAGAATCAGAGACATAGAGAATAGACTGGTGGTTGCCAAGGGGGAGGGTGTTGGGAGAGGGATGGATTGGGAGTTTGGGATTAGCAGATGCAAACTGGTATATATAGAATGGATGAACAACAAGGTCCTACTGTATAGCACATGGGAACTATATTCAATATCCAGTGATAAATCATAATGGAAAAGAATATGAAAAAGCATGTATATATACGTATAACTGAGTCACTTTGCTGTACAGCAGAAATTAACACAGTGTAAGTCAACTATACTTCAATTAAAAAAACACACAAAAAATAAATGTCCTTAGAGGTTTTTCTAATAAAGTAACATTGCCCCGGGGTTGAAGGATGTGAGGGAGGAGCAATGGTGTAACTCGATGGGGCATCAAGTACAAAGGTCTTGAGATGGGAGTCCATGAGACATGTTTGAAGAAGAGGAAGGAAGAAATTGGTTCCAAAGAGCAGTGAGCAAGGGAGAGGTTATAGGAGATGAAGTTAAAGAAGGAGCTGGATAGGTGAACCAGCTTTTACCATGAGTCAAGAAGTGATTAGAGGGTTTTGAGCAGACTGAAACAATCTGCTTTACATCCCAAGGGATCTTCCAGTGCTATGGGTGGAGAACATACTACAGAAGGAAAAAGGTGGGAGAAAGGAGGCCAGGAGAGATGTTGGTGGGTTGGGCCAGGGATAGAGCTGTGAAGTGTTAAAAAATGGCTAAAATCTGTGATACATTTTGAAGACAGAGCTGACAGGGTTTGCTGAAAGGTTGATGTAGCATATAAGAAATGAGAATCATGCTTCAAATGAGGGAAATGTGTAATCTCACCTTAAAGAATGACCTCATGATAATAGTCAATATCCACATCAATGCTGGTCCTGCTAAGGCGCTTGGTTTTTTTGTGGATCAATGTACACAGAGTTAGTTAGTGGTAGTAGTGACAACCCAATCTACCCCTACAGATCACAGCAATCTTCCAGCAACTAGGATGCAGTTCTCACATCATGGAGCTGGGAAATGACTGTTGATAAAAGATCGACAGATGGCTGGAATAGAAGGAAGAAACAGCCAAATTCACCTAAGACAAATAAAGATTGTGGTAAAGAAGGATAGTTTAAGAAATAGCAATTGCACAAGTGCTGGAAGAAGATATCCTTATGGAGGAAGTGTAGGTTCACAAACATAAAAAGTTATCTGTGGCGCTGTCTGTTCTCCGTGGCGGCGGCAGGGGTTGAGGGCATGGCCAGTGGGCAGCACGCCAGAGTCCCAGTCAGTCCGCCGAAAGATAAAACAGAGCCATGGAGAGATGAAGGGACTTGCCTGAGGACCACACCTGGAGCTCAAGATACAGGAGAGAATAAAGAGAAGGGCCAGAGAATTTAACCATCAAGGAAAGAATCCTTTTTGAGAGGTTGTGGACAATGGAGCACTGGAGTGGAACTTTGAAAGACTGATGTCATGTGGCTGACAGGGTCTTGGTGCTCCAGCCAGGAGTCAGGGCTGTGCCTCTGATGTGGGAGAGCTGAGTTCAGGATAGTGGTCCACCAGAGATCTCCCAGATGCACATAATAACAAATGGTGAAAGCTCTCCCAGAGATCTCCATCTCAATGCTAAGACCCAGCTCCACTCAATGACCAGCAAGATACAATGCTGGACACCCTATGGAAAAACACTAGCAAGACAGGAACACAACCTCATCCACTGGCAGATAGGTTGCCTAAAATCATAATAAGATCACAGACACCACAAAACATACCACCAGATGTGGTCCTGCCCACCAGAAAGACAAGATCCAGCCTCATCCACCAGAACACAGGCACTAGTCCCCTCCACCTGGAAGCCTACTCAACCCACTGAACCAACCTTAGCCACCAGGGACAGACACCAAAAACAATGGGAACCACGAAACTGCAGCCTGCAAAAAGGAGACCCAAAAGACAGAAAGTTAAGCAAAATGAGATGACACAGAAACACACAGCAGATGAAGGAGCAAGATAAAAACACACAGCAGATGAAGGAGCAAGATAAAAACCCACCAGACCAAACAAATGAAGAGGAAATAGGCAGTCTACCTGAAAAAGAATTCAGAGTAATGATAGTAAAGATGATCCAAAATCTTGGAAATAGAATAGAGAAAATACAAGAAACGTTTAACAAGGACCTAGAAGAAGTAAAGAGCAAACCAACAATGATGAACAACACAATACATGAAATTAAAAATTCTCTAGAAGGAAACAGTAGCAGAATAACTGAGGCAGAAGCACAGATAAGTGACCTGGAAGATAAAATAGTGGAAATAACTACTGCAGAGCAGAATAAAGAGAAAAGAATGAAAAGAATTGAGGACGGTCTTAGAGACCTCTGGGACAACATTAAATGCACCAACACTTGAATTATAGGTGTCCAGAGAAGAAGAGAAAAAGAAAAGGACTGAGAAAATATTTGAAGAGATTATAGTTGAAAATTTCCCTAATATGGTAAAGGAAATAGTCAATCAAGTCCAGGAAGTGCAGAGAGTCCCATACAGGATAAATCCAAGGAGAAACACCAAGACACATACTAATCAAAATATCAAAAATTAAATACAAAGAAAAAATATTAAAAGCAGCAAGGGAAAAACAACGAATAACACACAAGGGAATCCCCATAAGATTAACAGCTGATCTCTCAGCAGAAACTCTACAACCGAGAAGGGAGTGGCAGGGCATATTTAAAGTGATGAAAGGGAAAAACCTACAAACAAGATTACTCTACCAAGCAAGGATCTCATTCATATTCGATGGAGAAATTAAAAGCTTTACAGAGAAGCAAAAGCTAAGATTTTCAGCACCACAAAATGTTGCTAAATGTTTAGCATTTAGCAACAAATGCTAAACAAATGCTTTACAACAAATGCTAAAGGAATTTCTCTAGGCAGGAAACACAAGAGAAGGAAAAGACCTACAATAACAAATCCAAAACAATTCAGAAAATGGTAATAAGAACATACACATCGATAACTACCTTAAATGTAAATGGATTAAATGCTCCAACCAAAAGACACAGATTGGCTAAATGGATACAAAAACAAGACCTTGCATATATATGCTGCTTACAAGAGATCCACTTCACACTTAGGGACACATCCAGACTGAAAGTGATGGGATGGAAAAAGATATTCCATGCAAATGGAAATCAAAAGAAAGCTGGAAGAGCAATTCTCATATCAGACAACACAGACTTTAAAACAAAGACTATTATAAGAGACAAAGAAGGACACTACATAATGATCAAGGGATCAATCCAAGAAGAAGATATAACAATTGTAAATATTTATGCACCCAACATAGGAGCACCTCAATACATAAGGCAAATACTAATAGCCATAAAAGGGGAAATTGACAGTAACACAATCATAGTAGGGGACTTTAACACCCCACTTTCACCAATGAACAGATCATCCAAAATGAAAATAAATAAAGAAATACAAGCTTTAAATGATACATTAAACAAGATGGACTTAATTGACATTTATAGGACATTCCATCTAAAAACAACACAATACACTTTCTCCTCACGTGCTCATGGAACATTCTCCAGGATAGATCATATCTTGGGTCACAAATCAAGCTTTGGTAAATATAAGGAAATTGAAATCATATCAAGTATCTTTTCTGACCACAATGCTATGAGACTAGATATCAATTACAGGAAAAAATCTGTAAAAAATACAAACACAAGGAGGCTAAACAATACACTACTTAATAACCAAGAGATCACTGAAGAAATCAAAGAGGAAATAAAAAAATATCTAGAAACAAATGACAATGGAAACACAATGACCCAAAACCTATGGGATGTAGGAAAAGCAGTTCTAAGAGGGTAGTTTATAGAAATACAATCCTACCTTAAGAAACAAGAAACATCTCAACAACCTAACCTTACACCTAAAGCAATCAGAGAAAGAAGAAACAAAACCTTAAGTTAGTAAAAGGAAAGAAATCATAAAGATCAAATCAGAAATAAATGAAAAAGAAATGAAGGAAACGATAGCAAAGATCAATAAAACTAAAAGCTGGTTCTTTGAGAAGATAAACAAAATTGATAAACCATTAGCCAGACTCATCAAGAATAAAAGGGAGAAGACTCAAATCAATAGCATTAGAAATGAAAAAGAAGAAGTAACAACTGACACTGGAGAAATACAAAGGATCATGAGAGATTACTACAAGCAACTCTATGCCAATAAAATGTACAACCTGGAAGAAATGGACAAATTCTTAGAAAAGCACAACCTTTTGAGACTGAACCAGGAAGAAATAGAAAACATAAATAGAACAATCACAAGCAACGAAATTGAGACTGTGATTAAAAATCTTCCAACAAACAAAAGCCCAGGAACAGATGGATTCACAGGCGAATTCTATCAAACATTTAGAGAAGAGCTAACAGCTATCCTTCTCAAACTCTTCCAAAATAAGCAGAGGGAGGAACACTCCCAAACTCATTCTACAAGGCCACCAGCGCCCTGATTCAAAAACCAGACAAAAATGTCACAAAGAAAGAAAACTACAGGCCAATATCACTGATGAACATAGATCCAAAAATCCTCAACAAAATACTAGCAAACAGAATCCAACTGCACATTAAAAGGATTATACACCATGATCAAGTGGGGTTTATCCCAGGAATGCAAGGATTCTTTAATATACGCAAATCAATCAATGTGATAAACAATATTAACAAATTGAAGGAGAAAACCATATGATCATCTCAATAGATGCAGAGAAAGCTTTTGACAAAATTCAGCACCAATTTATGATAAAAACCCTCCAGAAAGTAGGCATAGAAGGAACTTACCTCAACATAATAAAGGCCATATATGACAAATGAACAGCCAACATTGTTCTCAATGGGGAAAAACTGAAACCATTTCCACTAAGATCAGGAACAAGACAAGGTCACCCACTCTCACCACTCTTATTCAACATAGTTTTGGAACTTTTAGCCACAGGATTCAGAGAAGAAAAAGAAATAAAAGGAATCTAAATCAGAAAAGAAGGAGTAAAGCTGTCACTGTTTGCAGATAACATGATAGTATACAAAGAGAATCCTCAAGATGCTACCAGAAAACAAAACGAGCTAATCAACGAATTTGGTAGACTAGCAGGATACAAAGTTAATGCACAGAAATCTCTGGCATTCCTACACACTAATGATGAAAAATCTGAAAGAGAAATCAAGAAACACTCCCATTTACCATTGCAACAAAAAGAATAAAATATCTAGGAATAAACCTACCTAAGGAGACAAAAGACCTGTATGCAGAAAACTATAAGATGCTGATGAAAGAAATTAAAGATGATACAAACAGATGGAGAGATATACCATGTTCTTGGATTGGAAGAATCAACGTTGTTAAAATGACTCTACTACCCAAAGCAATCTACAGATTCAATGCAATCCCTATTAAACTACCATTGGCATTTTTCACAGAACTAGAAGAAAAATTTCACAATTTGTATGGAAACACAAAAGACCCCAAATAGCCAAAGCAATCTTGAGAAAGAAAACGGAGCTGGAGGTATCAGGCTCCTGGACCTCAGACTATACTACAAAGCTACAGTAATCAAGACAGTATGGTTCTGGCACAAAAACAGAAATATAGATCAGTGGAACAGGATAGAAAGCCCAGAGATAAATCCATGCACCTATGGTCACCTTACTTTTTCTTTTTTTTTTTTTTTTGTGGTACGCGGGCCTCTCACTTTTGTGGCCTCTCCTGTTGTGGAGCACAGGTTCTGGACGCGCAGGCTCAGCGGCCATGGCTCACGGGCCCAGCCGCTCCGCGGCATGTGGGATCTTCCCAGACTGGGGCACGAATCCGTGTCCCCTGCATCGGCAGGCAGACTCTCAACTACTGAGCCACCAGGGAAGCCCGGTCACCTTATTTTTGATAAAGGAGGCAAGAATATACAATGGAGAAAAGACAGCCCCTTCAATAAGAGGTGCTGGGAAAACTGGACAGCTACATGTAAAGAAATGAAATTAGAACGCTCCCTAACACAATACACAAAAATAAACTCAAAATGGATTATAGACCTAAATGTAAGGCCAGAAACTATCAAACTCTTAGAGGAAAATATTCGCAGAACACTCCATGACATAAATCACAGCAAGATCCTTTTTGACCCACCTCCTAGAGAAATGGAAATAAAAACAAAAATAAACAAATAGGACCTAATGAAATTTAAAAGCTTTTGCACAGCAAAGGAAACCATAAACAAGACAAAAAGACCTCAGAATGGGAGAAAACATTTGCAAATGAAGCAACTGACAAAGGATTAAAGGATTAAACTCCAAAATTTACAAGCAGCTCATGCAGCTCAATATCAAAAAACAAACAACCCAATCCCAAAATGGGAAGAAGACCTAAATAGACATTTCTCCAAAGAAGATATACAGATTGCCAACAAATACATGAAAGGATGCTCAACATCACTAATCATTAGAGAAATGCAAATCAAAACTACAATGAAGTATCACCTCACACCAGTCAGAATGGCCATCTTCAAAAAATCTACAAACAGTAAATGCTGGAGAGGGTGTGGAGAAAACGGAACCCTCTTGCACTGTTGGTGGGAATGTAAATTGATACAGCCAGTATGGAGAACAGTATGGAGGTTCCTTAAAAAACTACAAATAGAACTACCATATGACCCAGCAATCCTGCTAGTGGGCATATACTCTAAGAAAACCGTAATTTGAAGATCATGAACCACAATGTTCACTGCAGCTCTATATACAATAGCCAGGACATGGAAGCAACCTACATGTCCATTGACAGGTGAATGGATAAAGATGTGGGTCATATATTCAATGGAATACTACTCAGCCATAAAAAGAAACAAAATTGAGTTATTTGTAGTGAGGTGGATGGACCTAGAATCTGTCATACAGAGTGAAGTAAGTCAGAAAAAGAAAAACAAATGCCGTATACTAACACATTATATGGAGTCTAAGAAAAAGAAAAAAAAAAGGTTCTGAAGAACCTAGGGGCAGGACAGGAATAAAGACACAGATGTAGAGAATGGACTTGAGGACAGGGGGAGGGGGAAGGGTAAGCTGGGACCAAGTGAGAGCTGGCATGGACATATATACACTACCAAATGTAAAACTGATAGCTAGTGCGAAGCAGCTGCATAGCACAGGGAGATCATCTGGGTGCTTTGTGACCACCTAGAGAGGTGGGATAAGGAGGGTGGGAGGGAGATGCAAGAGGGAGGAGATATGGCGATATATGTATATGTATAGCTGATTTACTTTGTTATAAAGCAGAAACTAACACACCATTGTAAAGCAACTATACTCCAATAAAGATGGTAAAAAAAAAAGTTATCTGTAATAAAGTAGTGGTTAATAAGAGCATGAGCTTGAAACCAGAGTACTCTGTGGCTGAATATGGCTTTATTATGTATAAGCTGGTTCATTTTGACCAAATAATTTAATCTCTCTAAGTCTTAATTTCCTTGTTTGCAAAATGGGCATATGTAATTCTTGTGATTTTTAGCATTGTGAGGAGTGAAAGAGATGACAAGTAAAACCTGTCTCAAGCTTATAAACTTTAGTAACTCTTGCTTATTATTAATATCAAAGAGAGACTACCTTTCCTGATAGGATGAAGCAAAGGAGGAAAACATGATAGATTCTGGCAGGAACAGAGTATCAGAGGTTTCCATTTAAATAAAGAACTTCATTAGACTACATGGAAAGCCCATATGCTTCAAGTTCTAAACAATCCTTACATAACACACCTTCCTATCCTGTGTTTATTTATTCCACCATGAAAGCAATAAATGAGGGGCTAAAAATTGATCATAAATTCCTGCCTTGCTGCTGTTTCCATCTTTCAAAAAGTTATCAGGAACTGTTACTTTGATTTAGTTCTGAATAAAGCCCTTTGAAGTGTGAACTTGGGAGAAACTGATTTTAATTTTAAGATACCTAACAGCCTAGGAAAAAAGCCTTGTCCATAATTGTAGATGTTAAACTTCAGGGTGGCAGTTTAAAAAATTGTCTACAGATTGAGTACAAATTCATGTTCAGAGATTCTATAAAGAGTGAGGGATAGGTATCTATAAAATAAAGAATTCCAACAATGCAAACACAATTATCCTAAAAGAGAAAAAAATTAGAAAGTGTACTAAATAACTGCAGCACAGGGAGCTCTGAGCTTAGTTATTATAAAGACACACAGCTAAATTGTAAGGCAGAAAAACTCAGGAATGACACTGGAAAGGACGATAATTGTACTGCCTAATCTACTTGAGATGGAGAACGACCTGGATAGTTTAGGAAAATTCACCTGTGTAAACCTGATGAAATTTAATAGGAATATTTATAAAGTGGGACTATGAGAAAACATGTAAGTTTGGATAGATAGACAATATATATGGTTTATATAGATATACACTGTGGCCATATAAATAAAATATAGCCCAACATCATAAAGTCAATTGAACAAGTATAGAAATAGGCCTGGCTTAAAAGCAACTCATTTGAGAAAGATCACTGGGGATAAGCTGGTAGTAAACTGTCCCTATGCCATCAGTGTGTGGCAACTCTTCAAAAAGCAAATGCAAACTCAGGCTGCATTAATTGAGGCCTAGAAGGAATGGTGCTACCCTGGTTTCTGCATTGATTAGAAAATATTTGGAATATTGAGCTCAATTCTGAAAAGATTTAGAGAAAAACTCTAGTTCTCCAGAGGAAGGTTATCAGAATGATGAAGTATCCAGAAAGCATGTCAGATGGAAATGTTTGAAAGGTTTAGACAATTTAGGCAAGAAAGGAAAGATTTATGAGGTTCACATGTTGTCTTCAAATATTTGAAGGGTCATGGAGTAGTGCGGAAGAAGGCTTAGGTTTACTTTGTATAAGTTCAATTTTGCAGAACCAGCACCAGTGTGTAGTGTTTTAAGATTATATACAGGGCTATAAGGAAGCATACTGTTACTCACAAAGATTCTCGATTTATTGGAACTGCTCCTAAGGAAGGGAATAGTCTTCCTGGTGAGGTAGGAACATTTTCACTGGCAGTGTTCTGATAAAGGGTGGATGGTTAATTAGACTCTACTTTATCTCATCTGCTTCTCACAACAATTATGAAATAGAAAGTCATTTTCTTTTTATTAGTTGCCCGATAAAAGCAAAAAACATTCCTCTTTTCTTTAATCATTTTACACTTTCTAAGTCATTAAAAACTAAAACTGAAAAGGCACTAACCATTACTAATAGCTAAGAAGCAGGACTAGAGTTGTATTTGCTTCAAGAAAAAGGAAAATCCTAGGCTTTGAAGAGAAATTAGGTATAATAAAGAGCAAGTGTCACCCAACTCTAAAATCTCTTGAAATTGCCCAGAATTGCTCTTCACAATCTCCACGCCTCTTATTCTATCACTTCTCTCTCCCCCTGTCTAAACTGCATTTTCTTCATTTTGGCATTCCTTCTCTTTCAAATGCCATCTCCCTTATGCGATCTGATTGACTAGTTTGCAGTTATCTCCAGATTCTTTGAATTTCAGTAGTGATTTATATGTATCTTTTGCTCACTTAAGATGTTGCTTCTTTATATTTGTCCTTTCTACCTTATATACTAGACTTTCCTTAGCTTCCCTCTTGAGCCTGAGTTCCTTTTTTATTCATTTTAGTAAACCTCACAGCACCTACTCATAGTTGCTAAATAAGGAAAACATGAATATCATTCATTAGGAGTGCAAAGCAAAAATGGTCTTGGAGACAAAATAGTAAATAAACTCGTAATATGTTATTCAAACTAGGCTTGAAAAATAATGATATTTTTTAAACCATCAGCTATATGGTGGATTGTAAAACATGACTACAATTCCTCCCAACTCTGTATGCATGCCCCTTCACAATGTGACTTTGTTGCTCTTCTCATCAAGAGGTAGAATCTGTTTCTTCACTTTGTTACGTTTGGGCTGGCCTTGTGACTCACTTTGACCAAGATATAGTGTCAGAATTAGGTTGTAGGGATTCAGAGCCAAGGTCTAAAGAGGTCTTACAACTCTTTTTCTCATCTGCTTGAAACACTACCTTGAGATGTCTAGCCTGTGGGTGGAGGTGAAGCCATATGGAACAGAGATGAATCATCCCTGCTTAGAACCCCCTAGACAAACCACCTGACAACAACATGTTCAGTTGAGCCACCATTATGGGAGTGACCTCACGTGAGACCAAAAGACAAAACCCCCAGCTCCACCTGAGCCCAGCCCAGACTGTTCACCCATAGAATCATGAATAAATGAAACAATTATTATTTGAAGCCATTTAGTTTGAGGATGGGTTGTAACATAGCAATAAATAACCTGGACAGGCTACAAAGACAAAAGCCTTTAGTTAAATACACAGACAATTAGACTGAGAACACAAGTATCACTATGGGAACAATCAACTAATTACCTTATGCTAGAAGAACTACAGTGTGGCATAAGCAAATCATATAATCATATAATTCACATCTTTCTGTTCACCAATGTAAGAATGCACATGGTCTCTCAGGCAGCATTATTGAGTGTGTGGCACTATTAAATAATTGTAGAACATAAACAACCTTTTACTTCTTTACAAGAGAGAAATTTACAACTGTATCCAATTTTTATATGAACTTATCCCCCAAATGTATTTTTAATGAGTCTGCCATCTTTAATACATTCGTATTAAACTTAAAACTCCAAATGAACTTCAAGTTTGGAAGTTTACTATATGAGATAGGTGGACTTCAAAGATGGCCTGCAATGATCCCTGCATCCTGGTATTCATGCCCTTGTGCGATTCCCACTGTGGCCTAGACCTAGTATCATATTTATAGCCAATGCAATAAGGCAAAGTGATGTGATGTCACTTCCATGATTAAGTTACAATAGATTGTGATTTCCATCTTGCTTGCAGACTCTCTTTCTGGGTTTAATGAACTAAGCTACCATGTTGGAGAGGTCCACGTGGCAGGAATCTGAGAGTGTTCTCCAGCCAACTGGCAATGAGGAATTAAGGCTTTCATTGCAACAACTCTCAAACTGTACCTTGATAGAAGCCATATAAATAAGGTTCGAAGTGTATCCTTGACTATTTGAGCCTTCAGATGAGACCACAGCCCTAGCTGACACCTTGATTGCAACCTTATGAACAACCTTGCAGAAGCTAAGCCATGACTGAATTCCTGACCCATAAAAACTGAGATAGTAAATGTTCTTGCTTTAAGTTTTAGGGCAATTTGTCATGTAGCAAGAGATAACTAATACACTATGATAAGGGATAAAAACTGTTGCTGTGTGGGTCTTCTTTTTTCTATTTTGGCTCTTAGCCTTAAGAGAATGTATCATTATTTTAATTTTTTCTTTGTATATAAGATGTATCCAGTCTTCCCCTATCTCCTTGGAGTATTTTTTGAAAATAGGTGCCAAGTTTCCTTCATTTCATCAACTATTTTAACAATATACAAATTAGAAGAAAAAGCCAAAGGGGAAAAAAGTTTGAAAATTAACCTGTCCCTTGTAAGTTATAAAAATTTTTCAAAATTACCTCATCTGTTATACAAATGCAGTACAAAATAAAATCTCAGTGTAATCTTTTCTGTAAGATTTTGTATTTCACTATGTGAATGCAAAAGCATATAATAAGTTCTATAATTTTGGTCTAATTCATCAAGTAAATTATTAATATAAAGTATTTCAACTACTATAATTCACAATTGTCCTCTATAAATTTGGTCTTTTGTCTCATTTTTATATACTTTGTATATAATATGCATTCGATTTTATATTATATTGTGTTGTACTTTAAATTCCATATTAGGATTTTTGTTGATAACCAGAGAGACATAGTCATTTACAATAATTATTTGGAACTAATTCTATATCCTTTCAGTCATTCATTTATTTATTCATTTGTTTATTTATTTAACAAGTATTTCTCAAACAACTACTATGATGAGGCAACTTGTAAGATTGAGAAATGTATATGTGAGATAGCAAATGTACACTAAATGGCCCCCCAAAATAAGAGGTAGTGTTGAAATGTAAGTAAAATAAAGTTAAAGTCTATTAAAATTGATAAATTAACCTAAGTTCTTAGATGTGCCAGGAATAAATTGATGACTTATTTACAATGATTTTACATTAAGATATTGAAATAAATTTCTTTCGTTAAACTCATTTCATTGTATGGCTTGTTTAAATAAAAAATAAACACATATATGATAATTATAATCTCACAAGATGTAGGAAAAATTAAGTTTTGAGTTTCTTTAATTAAAAACAAAAAGAAAAAAGAAAAGCATTTGTTGAGATGGGCATAGTTCTTACTGTACTGACAAAAATGAAACTTCATTTTTAATTACTAATTTTCAACGAACTGAAAATCATAGGTATCATTCCAGTTACCTAAGCCATTAGCTTTTGAATTTTTCATCAATATGACATATTTTAATATCTTACACCATAATATATGTTGAGAGTTGGGCACAGAGTGTCATTCTTCTATCCATATTAACTGAATATAAAAGCTATATCTCTTTTTAACCTAATAGTCGTTCCCACCTTTTTACTGAGTGTCTATAGCATAACAGGTCCTCAATATGTGTCATCTCTAACTCTTACATGAATCCTGCAAAATAACTATTATTATTATGAATCTATTTTATAGATAAAGCAAATTTCCGAAAGATCAGTAAATTGCAGAAGGTCACTGAGTGAATTAGTAGCAAAGCTGTGATTCAAGTCTGCATCGGTGTACCTTCAGTCTCTGTGTTTTTAATTCATATCATAATGTCCAGGGAGAATGGACTGTGAAATAAAATTCATATTTTATGGCAAAACAAGAAAAATTTAGACAAAAATTCTTCTCTGCCTTCTGGCCTCCTTTCTCCCACCACTGTGCATTGTGTATCTGCATTATCGTCCAGACCTCCCTCATGGGCAGAAATACCTGCTCAACCATAAACAGCAACATTCACCTAGCATCAACAAGACAGCTCCTTAAAAGATAACATTACTTCTTGATCTTGTAAGGGGTCACATGACTCACCATGATGATGCTTAGATCTGGATTATGTAAATTTCTCAATAATAAGTAATTTGATCTACAGCCATCTGTCTCAGAAAACTTATATAACTGTGCTTTGACTTCTATCAGGTGGAACAGTTCTCAGAGCTTTCTGAGATGCTCTTCCCAGGTTAAAATCCTCAAATTTGGCTCGAATAAAATTTTCCATTTCTTTGTTAGATTGACTGATTTAATTTTTTGTTGACAGGGTAAAGTCCATCTTTCATTACATCATTTGATTTAGAAAGCTATGGAATTCTTGAGTAAAAAGCACAAAGATCTTGCCAGAATCTGTTGTTGATCCTACTTTCAGTCTATTGGTTGGACAAAGGAGTTTCCTAGAAAAGAAAATGAATCTGACCTCTACCATAAATCCTTTAAGTTGAAAGACAAGGACAAAATTTGTATCTGATAAGATCATCTCATCTAAAGATAGAGGAAATGAGCCATAAATTCAAGTTACTCTTTGTAAAAGTAAATTGTGCAACCGCATCTGGAATACTGCCTACGTTTCTCATTGTCATGTTGCAAAAAATTATACTATAGCTGTAGAAGAGGAACAAAAATAATAAAGGGGATGAGAAAGTTTAAGATAACTAAAATTAATAGATTCTAAACTACAGAGAAGAGGTTGGCTGAGGGATGGCAGAGGAATTAAGAAAGGTACATAAAGCAAGCATTTTGCTTTGCACATTATCATGTGCAACTATGACCTCAAACGGGAAAGGCAATAAGGGAATCAAATATTAGGCTGAATAAATCATTGATTTGACATTCACTTTTTATATCCTTTTTGTTGTCCTTTTGACTTTCTTTTACCTGCAGATGATTGCTGAGAAACCAACAGCTAAAAGTTCCTGACTTTTCAAGGAAGAGAAAAAATAATGGTGACAGTAAGCCAGGAGAAGACAAGGCTGATAGTGGAGGTGGTAATGAGTTTTGTATAGATAAAGGGACAGAAATATGAATGATGGGGAGATATTATGCATTTCCGTTGAGACTAGGGAAAAAGGGAAGGTCAAATATAAGAAGGGTGCCCTATGGGCTTAAGAGACATAAGAACGATTTTTTTCAGTGGAATAATGTTTCAAAATTTTAGATACTCTGCAAGTTTTTCATAGAATGGTTTAGGTTCAGTACTACCCTGAAAAAGAAATAGCCTTCCAATGACCTTTTTCAGCCCATGATTAAAATTTAGTTTACTAGTTTTCTCATTATCTCTCAAAGTATGTGTAAAATAATGATTCTACCCTAATCTGACTTGGCTCTCTTAGCCTGGGAATTTCTGTTTTACTGTTTCTGTTTTCCTCTGGCCACAGTATTTCATTTTATCATGCAAAAAGTCAAAGGAGATAGATGATCTTTATCGTCTCCTATGCAACAGAGCTACTCACTTCATTTAAAGGGAAATGTGCATTTTCATGGAAATTTTGGCCTGTATTGATGAACTAAGAAAGATAAACTGCCACTATTAAACATAATAGCGATATACAAAAGAAAAAAGTCCTAGAAAACACATTTTAAAAAATAGTAAAATTTACACTGAAAGATAGCATATATAATTTAAGAATATACATACAGCCTAGATATTGGATAAATTAAATTTTCCAAGGATTTGTCACATAATATTTGGATGGTTATAAAGTTGAAAATCCCAGGACAAAGGTTGTGGAAGACAGATTGAATACATAGGTCTTTGATAAGCATAATGATTTAATATGAAAAATCTAATTAGCTCAGTGCCTTTTTATAAGTAGATATTAGTCATCTAATAAACATTTTTCAGTGGACATGTTAAGAAATGTCATAGGTTAGGTGTGATATCATTTTCCATGCTCTCTTCTTTCTTTTAATGTGAATATTTTGGGGTTCATTTTTTAATAACACATTTAAGAAATAATGATTATATTATATTTCTCCCAACTGGAAACCTGGAAAGCATTCTTGACTATTTCTTTGCCAAAAAACATGGAGGCCTTGCAGATTTTTCCTCAGCAATGAATTGTGAATCTAAGCATCCTTTTCTATCGCTACTCTCAGTGCCTTAATGGGACCTGATATCTTTCATCTGACAATTATCAAGACTTGATATCTTGCCTCTCTTTCCCATCTTCCCCCCAACACTCCCCCTCTGTACAGCATCCACATTTCCCCTTAAGTCCTTTAATTTACACTTCCAAGGGGAACAGGAATATCTAATGCACACAGATGATAAAGAAACGGAATTTGAGAAGAAACAATCAAATGGGTGGGGAAAAAGTAAAGAATATGATGCAACCAGAGGAAAGTATTGACAGTAAAAAGTTGGGCAAGTAAACAGTTGTGCAATTATGTTGATGAGGTTCAGGGCAGGCTGCCCCAGAAGGTGCCACTTTGGCACGAGGAGTATTTTGAAATGTAGATAATCGAGGCCCAACAGATGCAAGGAGAGCTTTATACCACCCTCTTAACTGCCTAAAACCACTTAGATAGAGGGTCTGGTCCAGGAAGAGAGCTAACATCAAAGATAATTACAAAGACTAAGAGCTGGGTGCCTAAGCTTGCAGGGGGCAGGGGACAGGGCCTTGAGATCAAATTCGTCTGTGCCTCATTGTCTCTGTAAGGCTTGGCAAACATTTGTTTACCAAACATTTGCTCTTCCTATCCTCCTATGACTTGTCTTCCTTCCTTCTGAAACCCCAAACCCCACCCGCTTCTTCTCAGCTCAAAATGGCATATAAGCTTCAGTTGCCTGCCTGTCAGTGAGAGCCTCTCATTGTCTTTTTGGGGCTCCTGTAGTACATAATTAGATTTTTTCCTCCTGTTAATGTCTTACGCCAATTTAATTAACAGACCAGCCAAATGACCCTAGAAGGGTAGCGGAAAGTTTTTCCTCCCTTACAATGTCATGGATGTTAGAAAACTCTATTAATTCCTTTGTTTGACTGAACAATGTTTTTTTCACACAGCTGCTGAGCTTTAGAAACATGACCTAATGGGGTTAAGTAACAACAGAGTAGTACAGGCCAGGGGCACAAAGAGGGAAGTTATATTACAATAGCTTTTTCTCATAAAGCATTTTTATTTTTATGATTTTTATGAAGATAGTAAATGATCACTTAGCATATTGTTTGAAAGCTGAAATAGTCAAAGATGAATAATTATAAAAGGGACACTGATGTTAATCGTATACACCTATACATCTTCTGTCTTTGCCAAAAAAAATGAATCCCATTATGACATGCTAGAGTTTAGACAGAGTAGGGAGGCCGTGATATTAAAATAGTCTCTTTAATAGTTATGGTTTGCTTTGGCAATATCTGTCATACTTTTTTCCAGGATAAAATTATATTTTGGTTTAAAAAACCCAAACACTAAAGATAAACTGAATTTATTTGTCTTGCTAACTAAAGAATGTCACTAGCACTAGCCATCCAGCTCTATAAGGACTGAGTTATTAGCCACTGCAGCCACTGACCTTTAATACACCCTGAAAGGAGTTCAGGGCAGAAATCAGGAATGAAGGCACTCTGTGTTCTGGGAAAACTGGCAGAACAAGTCTTCAGCTAGTTAGATATTTTCTGGAGAAAATTTTTATGAACCTGGATTCTTGTATCTTCCCATACTTAGAAAAGCACTAAAACCATTAACTAAGATATCTGTTCCTCCTCATGACTATGACTAGCTGCAACCTTCTACCGAGTTGTGAGATGTGCGCTTGGTTGTACATATCCCACTTGCCAAATCCCCCTTTACCTCTTTGGAACAGTTTCTCAGAGCTATCTGAGAGGCTGTCTCCCAGGGAATAGACCTCAGTAAGACAATGAATGAACTCAACTCGCAGTTTTTAAATTGTGTAGTTTTGGTTTTTTTTCAGTTGACACTTTGCACACCTCAGACACTTGATTTTTCTCTCTCAACAGATTTCAGACATTGGTGTTTAAAATATGCACAAAACTCTACAACAAGAAATACTTCTCCTGTACCTATATGAGTATGGAACAATGCAGTATGAAAGGTCATACCATTGTTTTCTCAGGGGCCAGAGGAAGAAAGCCAAATATAGGGTGCAATGGAATTACTCAATCTCCTCTCTTTTCTATTCCTCTGCTGTCTTAAGAAAAAGAACCCCCAAACTAATGGATATAACGCAATCACTCTTTTCAATTATGCCTTTAATGCCTATTGACGTGCTTTATGTTCATCAGAAGAGAAGAGAGAATCTGGTTCCATTCCAGGTTCTTAATCTTTCTGATAAGACAACCTCTTTGGCTGTGAGCATCAAGATTTAAGTGTATAGGACCCTAGTGTCAGCTTTCAGAGGGAAAATAGGCCATGGAGGAGATGAGATGATCCATGGTGCATAAGGAGTGAAATGACATAAGGAAGGGCTCTCTCCAAAGTTCCTGGAATTCTCAGTGTAGTGCTAGCTCTCTGTGAAATAGTCAGCTTCTTGGGTGTAGTCACCCAGCACCTTGAGTTTAGAAGTGCTCTGCTGTTTAATGCTCTGTTGTCACTGTCTTGAAATTCTTAATAGTCTTTTTAACAAGGAACTCTACATTTTCATTTTGCACTGGTCCCTATAAATTATGTAGCCAGTCTTTCTGGTGAAGAAGAGTTTTGAAAGGAAGAAAGCCTTCTGGTGTTTGCAAAGACATGATACCCATTTGGAATGGTATGTTCTGCTCTCTCTAAAGGATTACACAGATATCCAGCCTCTAGAGGAGGACAACACCCCCCTTCAGGATTCAGCCTTCCTTCTCTATTTAGTAGCACATTCCCCTCCCCTTTTTAGCTGCATGCATGGCTGCCCAGTCAGAAATTATATTTCCAAACTCTCTTGCATTTAAGTGTATCCACGTGATTGCATTTGGACCATTGAGACGTGAATAGACATGCTTGCAATTTCAGGTTATTGCCTTAAAGACAAAGCTAATTGTCCTAAAGGCAAAGGCAAAGAGCCCAAACTCTTTCCTTTTCCTTCTCATAGACCAAAAGGTAGATGTGCTGGTGACCAGCTTTGACCATTCAGAGGATAACATGCTAGGGGAGGGCAGAGCAAAGAGTAGAAGGAACTTGGGTCCTTTCAAGACCTTTTGCATGAGAGCTCCTCTGCCAGCATGGATTACTCACCTTGGGTCAAGGACTTGCAAGAGGAACACATTTATATTCTGGGGTCTCTTTGTTATATTGGCTTGGCCTGTGCCCTAAGTAATGTACAGAAGAAATTCTTGGGGTCTGGTTCATAATAAATTTGTATTTATCCAGAATAATTGAATAATATAGTGTTCTGAGTATTTGAATATTCTACATATGGAAATTATTAGTTTGCATTAAAATGATATAAAACTATATTGAACCTAATTTTATACTCAGTGAGTCTCAGAACACTGCTGGATCTTGCAGGACCTCAAGGTCATCACTGTGAATACTAATTAAAGTGTATGTCTGTAGACGTTGGGTTTTAAGTAAATCTGTAATAACCTATAACAAACTCCTGAAGTTGCATTTCCAAAATAAATTCCTGAATCACTCTAGTTTCATTGTAATTTGTCTCAATACTGAAAGGATGACTACAGGATGTTAAAAATAACTTTCATGGATTTTCTCATTGTTTGGAAACTGAATTTGGGCACTTGCAATACTTTTTAAAACAATAACATCATATGTACAAAATAATTTTACTTCTCATTTTAAAAAATTTTTCAGTGACTAAAACTGCTAAGATTTAAAATAGTATGTTGATAAACCAGTTACAAAACCATTAAGGAATCGTAACTTCAAAAGTGTAGACTTTATGTTTACCTGCCCCAATGACTCTCTCAATGCGTATTCTTGAGGGATCGATCTCCTTTGCAAATTCATGGACTGCTAGGGATGGGTCTTCATATGTATCTGGATCTATGTAAGTTTTAATTCCTGGGAAGTGTACTGCAACAAAATAAAAGACTGAATTAGTTCAAGGGTATTCTAGTAATCAAACATCTTGTGAATATTTGAAATGAGGAGTGACGTACTAAAGTAATCATTCTTTTTTTTTAACTGAACTATAAATGACTCACAATATTATGTTAGTTTCAGGTGTACAACATAGTGATTCGGTATTTTTATACATTACAAAATGATCACCACGATAAGTCTAGTTACCACCTGCCACCATACAAAGCTTTTAAAATTTTATTGACTATGTTCCCTGTACTTTACATTACATATCCATGACTTATTTAATAACTGGAAGTTTGTACCTCTTTCTATTGGATAATTGCTTTACAATGTTATGTTAGTTTCTGCTGTACAACAAAGTGAATCAGCCATATGCATACATATATGTGTTTTTGTTTTCTTCAGGAAAATATCCAGAATTGGAATTGTTGGATTGCATAGTAGTTCTACTTTTACTTTTTTGAGGAACCTCCATACTGTTTTTCAAAGTGGCTGTACCAATTTACATTCCTGCCAATAGTGCATGAGGGTTTCCTCTTCTCCACGTCCTTGCCAACACTTGTTCTTTGTTGTCTCTTTGATAATAACCATTCTGACATGTGTGAGGTGATACCTCATTGTGGGTTTGATTTTCATTTCTTTGATGATTAGTGATGTTGAGCATCTTTTCATGTGTCTATTGCCCATCTGTATGTCTTCTTTAGAAAAATGTCTATTTAGCTCCTCTGCCCATTTATTAATCGGGTTGTTTTTATGATGTAAGCATTCTTGTTATTTAAATTCAATTCTCTTTTCTATTTTTGTCTCCCCCCCACCCACTTGCCACCCCATTAAAGCTTTGAATACTTGGACTCAAAATTTTATTTACCCAATTCTCGATGTAAAATGACCTGGTAATTTCAGAGAGAGTGAGCTGACAGGTTCCATAAGACACATTTTTATTATATTTCTGTAAAACGTTTAATCAGCTCACTTAGCCACTAGTACCCATATATTTTACATTTGATCTAGCTCAGGACATGGGGGAAACAAAGCATAAAGCTTCTCCCCCTCCAAAAAAAAAAAAACAAGCCCCTTAGAGTCCCTCCTGGACCTTTGTACTCTAAGGCACTAGGTTTTCCTGAACTCATGTCCTAGTCCTGTGGTCTCTCCCCTTCCAGAAACTCTTAGGCAGTAAAGCACAGACTCCATGGCACAGTGACAGGGAGGACCACTACACTGTGGAAACGGCCCTGTCCTGCGTTCTTGTATTTGCTTCCATGGCCAAATTGCACATTGTCCTGGAAAGGACCCATTGTCTACCCTGGAGGGGAGGATAAGAATCAAAGGTCCAAATCTGGTCACTGACCAGATGTAGCTGCTCCTCTTTCCCTGGTAGGTGCTCACAGCCCACAGGCAGGTAGGAAGATGAATAGGGGTGGCTAGAAAATTGGATGTCTGGTTGCATATTAATTTGCAACTTCTTCAGTATGTAAAGTAGTCACAGACTGCCTGTGGATATTCCTCTGTTTTGCTCACTGGTTTCTGTTTTCCACATCAGGTTGCTAGCTCCTGGAGGACAGGAGATCATTTCTTATACATCTTTGCACCTTTCCAAATACCTTAGGTGTAGTTTTATAGGCAATAAACACACAGCAAACCTTTACTGAATACGAATTAGTAAGGATTAAAAGATCAATGCTAAATTTGTGGCAGAGTAAGTTATATCTGGTTTTGCTGCTTCTTAGATTTTGAAAACCATACAACACCCTGAATTAAGCATTGCCTAGGTCTCCTTAGAAACATGCTCTTGCAAGAATATCTCAAAAGCAAGCAAACAAAAGGCAATAAAATGAGTTTAGAGGAGGTGATGAAATGCCCATTATTAGCAATAATTTGCTTCATGAGTTCTTCTATGCCTGTTGTCTTCTTTCATTACTTTTTGCCTCCTGTCTTCTAGTACTGGATTTGAGAAGATTAGTACTTCCCAAAAGAGCTCCAGAAAATCATATTTCTCGATAGATTTGACTGATTCTGAAATGCTATGCTTTTCTTGACTTCTCAAACTTAAGAATTTGACTTTAAATTGGAGGAAATAAGAACAGATCGTTTGTACCTCTAGTTCATATTCTTCAGGATATTTTTGTAACAGTAGGAGTTGTGATTTCAGATTGAATGCTAGAAGCTCAAAGGCTACTATGAGATGATTAGTAGTATCATATTGATAACATTACTTTATGCACAGGTAACAGATGCCATTTATTAACTCATACATGGTTTTAACATTTAACCATTCAATAATTTAAAGTGATATACATTCTACAGAATAAACTGATTAGTTAGTATCACTTTTTTTTTTTTACAATATATGTAGTATAGGAAAAAAAACCCAAACTTAGTTTCAATTTTGAATATCTGGTTACTACTTATTCGTGTCTTCTTAAACATCTGTTTGTTATCTTTCTTCTATTGTACCTGGCTGCCTCAGGTTATTTTCATTGTTTCTTGCTGGGCCCATCTGGTTTAGTTTATGCTAAACTGCTAGTTGGAAAACAGGTAATAAATACCTCAGGAGCATCTTTTTCTTTTGCAGTTCAGTACTGAATTCACTGCAGTGAATCTTAGGGTTGCTCAGCTTAAGTCATTGGTCCAGGTGTCTAGATCCAGGTTTCTGCCTCTGTCTACATTACTTTCAGCTCATCCTTTGCCTGGTATCAGCTGTCTCGGCTCTCCCTTCTCTGCCAGGGCAGTGAGCCTCAAACTCTTTGTGAAAAGAACCACCTAGGAGAGCTTCCTGAAAATGCTTATGTCTTAGCCCTACCCTGGACCTTCTGAGTCTGAACTTTGGTGAGTAAGGGTGAAACATTCTAATGCAGCTTGTCCTCAGACCTCTCTCTGAGAAAGCACATGAGCCTTAAAAATAGCCCTAAAGCATCCCTCTAGTTTATAATTTCCTCACTTAAATCCTTTCCGTTAGCTGGAGGGTAATATAGATCGAAAAGTCCCTTATAACTTGAGCTCAATTTGAAATAGAAGATGAGTTTAAATAGTTAAACAACTTGCCTCACATATTATCTCTATACTGTGGTTAATTAGAGAACATCCCTTTCTTGTTAATTCAGCGTCTCATGCCAGAGAATCTGTCTTGACAAAGTAGTTTGCAATTTGGAGGTGGAGGTGAAGGTGGGTGTTGGGGAGGAGATGGTGGCAATTATCAAACCAACTATAGTGGTAATTATAGCTTGCTTGGGAAGAGATCCTTCAAATGAATATAACCTTGTAGTCAGCTCAAGGATTTCATACATATTCTAAGAGTTAAAGAGCTGATTTTCTTTTTTAGTGTTAATGAATTGTAAATTGATTTGTTATATGTTAAATGACAGTCCCTGTAAGAGGGAATAAGAATTCCTTAATACTTCTATGGCTAATGCTCCACTAAATAAAACCAACTAATGTTTTGGAGCCATTGTGAATGGTAAATAACTAGATATAATCAGTCATCTTGTATTTTTAGCATATTCAGTCTGTTGTGTTTTCCAGCAAGCAGAATTAGGAAAAAGGTATTATCATTTAATGAGAAGCAGGTGCAATTTCCACCAGCAAACCTAGAAACCAGATGAAAAGTCTTAATGCTGAAAGGTTGGAACTGAATTTCTTTGGCTTTCACAATTCATGGATACAAGTTTAAAATGAACTCTTGAAGTGCTGGAACAGTAGAAAATCATGGAACACAGTCACTGAATTACTTACAATGCCCATTCTGTAAGTCCTTTCTTCTCTTCTCTTCTGACTTCATTTTGGCCTTTATATACCATTGACATCTTTAAAAAAGGTAAACAGAATCTTATTTTAGTAATTATGCAGGATAAGAACCAATATTAATTAAAATACTTATCACCCACAGGCAAAAGTTATAAAGACCACTTTTAAGAACATATTTATAACATACAAAAATACTCCATAGAAGGTTTTTTTTTTTTTAACATCTTTATTGGAGTATAATTGCTTTACAATGGTATGTTAGTTTCAGCTTCACAACAAAATGAATCAGTTATATATATACATATATTCCCATATCTCTTCCCGCTTGCGTCTCCCTCCCTCCCACCCTCCCTATCCCACCCCTCCAGGCGGTCACAAAGCACCGAGCTGATCTCCCTGTGCTATGCGGCTGCTTCCCACTAGCTAACTACCTTACTTTTGGTAGTGTATATATGTCCATGCCTCTTTATCGCTTTGTCACCGTTTACCCTTCCCCCTCCCCATAGCCTCAAGTCCATTCTCTAGTAAGTCTGTGTCTTTATTCCTGTTTCACCCCTAGGTTTTTCATGACATTTTTTTTTTAAATTCCATATATATGTGTTAGCATACGGTATTTGTCTCTCTCTTTCTGACTTACTTCACTCTGTATGACTGACTCTAGGTCTATCCACCTCATTACAAATAGCTCAATTTCGTCTCTTTTTATGGCTGAGTAATATTCCATTGTATATATGTGCCACATCTTCTTTATCCATTCATCCGATGATGGACACTTAGGTTGTTTCCATCTCTGGGCTATTGTAAATAGAGCTGCAATGAACATTTTGGTACATGACTCTTTTTGAATTATGGTTTTCTCAGGGTATATGCCCAGTAGTGGGATTGCTGGGTCATATGGTAGTTCTATTTGTAGCTTTTTAAGGAACCTCCATACTGTTCTCCACAGTGGCTGTATCAATTTACATTCCCACCAACAGTGTAAGAGGGTTCCCTTTTCTCCACACCCTCTCCAGCATTTATTGTTTCTAGATTTTTTGATGATGGCCATTCTGACTGGTGTGAGATGATATCTCATTGTAGTTTTGATTTGCATTTCTCTAATGATTAGTGATGTTGAGCATTCTTTCATGTGTTTGTTGGCAGTCTGTATATCTTCTTTGGAGAAATGTCTATTTAGGTCTTCTGCCCATTTTTGGATTGGGTTGTTTGTTTTCTTGTTATTGAGCTGCATGAGCTGCTTGTAAATTTTGGAGATTAATCCTTTGTCAGTTGCTTCATTTGCAAATATTTTCTCCCATTCTGAGGGTTGTCTTTTGGTCTTGTTTATGGTTTCCTTTGCTGTGCAAAAGCTTTGAAGTTTCATTAGGTCCCATTTGTTTATTTTTGTTTTTATTCCCATTACTCTAGGAGGTGGGTCAGAAAGGATCTTGCTTTGATTTATGTCATAGAGTGTTCTGCCTATGTTTTCCTCTAAGAGTTTGATAGTTTCTGGCCTTACATTTAGGTCTTTAATCCATTTTGAGCTTATTTTTGTGTATGGTGTTAGGGAGTGATCTAATCTCATACTTTTACATGTACCTGTCCAGTTTTCCCAGCACCACTTATTGAAGAGGCTGTCCTTTCTCCATTGTACATTACTGCCACCTTTATCAAAGATAAGGTGTCCATATGTGCATGGGTTTATCTCTGGGCTTTCTATCCTGTTCCATTGATCTATCTTTCTGTTTTTGTGCCAGTACCATACCGTCTTGATGACTGTAGCTTTGTAGTATAGTCTGAAGTCAGGGAGCCTGATTCCTCCAGTTCCTTCTTTCTTTCTCAAGATTGCTTTGGCTATTCGGGGTCTTTTGTCTTTCCATACAAATTGTGAAATTTTTTGTTCTAGTTCTGTGAAAAATGCCAGTGGTAGTTTGATAGGGATTGCATTGAATCTATAGATTGCTTTGGGTAGTAGAGTCATTTTCACAATGTTGATTCTTCCAATCCAAGAACATGGTATATCTCTCCATCTATTTATATCATCTTTAATTTCTTTCATCAGTGTCTTATAATTTTCTGCATACAGGTCTTTTGTCTCCTTAGGTAGGTTTATTCCTAGATATTTTATTCTTTTTGTTGCAATGGTAAATGGGAGTGTTTTCTTGATTTCACTTTCAGATTTTTCATCATTAGTATATAGGAATGCCAGAGATTTCTGTGCATTAATTTTGTATCCTGCCACTTTACCAAATTCATTGATTAGCTCTAGTAGTTTTCTGGTAGCATCTTTAGGGTTCTCTATGTATAGGATCATGTCATCTGCAAACAGTGACAGCTTTACTTCTTCTTTTCCAATTTGGATTCCTTTTATTTCCTTTTCTTCTCTGATTGCTGTGGCTAAAACTTCCAAAACAATGTTGAATAATAGTGGTGAGAGTGGGCAACCTTGTCTTGTTCCTGATCTTAGTGGAAATGCTTTCAGTTTTTCACCATTGAGGATGATGTTTGCTGTGGGCTTGTCATATATGGCCTTTATTATGTTGAGGAAAGTTCCCTCTATGCCTACTTTCTGCAGGGTTTTTATCATAAATGGGTGTTGAATTTTGTCAAAAGCTTTCTCTGCATCTATTGAGATGATCATATGGTTTTTCTCCTTCAGTTTGTTAATATGGTTTATCACATTGATAGATTTGCATATATTGAAGAATCCTTGCATTCCTGGAATAAACCCCACTTGATCATGGTGTATGATCCTTTTAATGTGCTGTTGGATTCTGTTTGCTAGTATTTTGTTGAGGATTTTTGCATCTATGTTCATCAGTGATATTGGCCTGTAGTTTTCTTTCTTTGTGACATCCTTGTCTGGTTTTGGTATCAAGGTGATGGTGGCCTCGTAGAAGGAGTTAGGGAGTGGTCCTCCCTCTGCTATATTTTGGAAGAGTTTGAGAAGGATAGGTGTTAGCTCTTCTCTAAATGTTTGATAGAATTCGCCTGTGAAGCCATCTGGTCCTGGGCTTTTGTTTGTTGGAAGATTTTTCATCACAGTTTCAATTTCAGTGCTTGTGATTGGTCTGTTCATATTTTCTATTTCTTCCTGATTCAGTCTTGGCAGCTTGTGCATTTCTAAGAATTTGTCCATTTCTTCCAGATTGTCCATTTTATTGGCATAGAGTTGCTTGTAGTAATCTCTCATGATCTCTTTTATCTCTGCAGTGTCAGTAGTTACCTCTCCTTTTTCATTTCTAATTCTATTGATTTGAGTCTTCTCCCTTTTTTTCTTGATGAGTCTGGCTAGTGGTTTATCTATTTTGTTTATCTTCTCAAAGAACCAGCTTTTAGTTTTATTGATCTTTGCTATTGTTTCCTTCATTTCTTTTTCATTTATTTCTGATCTGATTTTTATGATTTCTTTCCTTCTGCTAGCTTTGGGGTTTTTTTGTTCTTCTTTCTCTAATTGCTTGAGGTGCAAGGTTAGGTTGTTTATTTGAGATGTTTCCTGCTTCTTAAGGTGGGCTTGTATTGCTATAAACTTCCCCCTTAGAACTGCTTTTGCTGCATCCCACAGGTTTTGGGTCGTTGTATCTCCATTGTCATTTGTTTCTAGGTATTTTTTTTTTTTTATTTCATATTAATTTATTCCTTCTACACCCTCTTCCATTACATGGATCTGAGTTTTTTTTTTATTTATTTATTTTATTATTTTTTTTATTTTTTTACATCTTTATTGGGGTATAATTGCTTTACAATGGTGTGTTAGTTTCTGTTTTATAACAAAGTGAATCAGTCATACATAAACATATGTTCCCATATGTCTTCCCTGTTGCGTCTCCCTCCCTCCCACCCTCCCCATCCCACCCCTCCAGGCTGTCACAAAGCACCGAGCCAATATCCCTGTGCCATGCAGCTGCTTCCCACTAGCTATCTACCTTACTGCGTTTGTTAGTGTGTATATGCCCATGACTCTCTCTCGCCCTGTCACAGCTCACCCTTCCCCCTCCCCATAACCTCAAGTCCGTTCTCTAAGAGGTCTGCGTATTTATTCCTGCTTTACCCCTAGGTTTTTCATGACATTTTTTTTCTTATATTCCATATATATGTGTTAGCATACGGTATTTGTCTCTCTCTTTCTGACTTACTTCACTCTGTATGACAGACTCTAGGTCTATCCACCTCATTACAAATAGCTCAATTTCGTTTCTTTTTATGGCTGAGTAATATTCCATTGTATATATGTGCCACATCTTCTTTATCCATTCATCAGATGACGGGCATTTAGGTTGTTTCCATCTCTGGGCTATTGTAAATAGAGCTGCAATGAACATTTTGGTACATGTCTCTTTTTGAATTATGGTTTTCTCAGGGTATATGCCCAGTAGTGGGATTGCTGGGTCATATGGTAGTTCTATTTGTAGCTTTTTAAGGAACCTCCATACTGTTCTCCACAGTGGCTGTATCAATTTACATTCCCACCAACAGTGTAAGAGGGTTCCCTTTTCTCCACACCCTCTCCAGCATTTATTGTTTCTAGATTTTTTGATGATGGCCATTCTGACTGGTGTGAGATGATATCTCATTGTAGTTTTGATTTGCATTTCTCTAATGATTAGTGATGTTGAGCATTCTTTCATGTGTTTGTTGGCAGTCTGTATATCTTCTTTGGAGAAATGTCTATTTAGGTCTTCTGCCCATTTTTGGATTGGGTTGTTTGTTTTCTTGTTATTGAGCTGCATGAGCTGCTTGTAAATTTTGGAGATTAATCCTTTGTCGGTTGCTTCATTTGCAAATATTTTCTCCCATTCTGAGGGTTGTCTTTTGGTCTTGTTTATGGTTTCCTTTGCTGTGCAAAAGCTTTGAAGTTTCATTAGGTCCCATTTGTTTATTTTTGTTTTTATTCCCATTACTCTAGGAGGTGGGTCAGAAAGGATCTTGCTTTGATTTATGTCATAGAGTGTTCTGCCTATGTTTTCCTCTAAGAGTTTGATAGTTTCTGGCCTTACATTTCGGTCTTTAATCCATTTTGAGCTTATTTTTGTGTATGGTGTTAGGGAGTGATCTAATCTCATACTTTTACATGTACCTATCCAGTTTTCCCAGCACCACTTATTGAAGAGGCTGTCCTTTCTCCATTGTACATTACTGCCACCTTTATCAAAGATAAGGTGTCCATATGTGCATGGGTTTATCTCTGGGCTTTCTATCCTGTTCCATTGATCTATCTTTCTGTTTTTGTGCCAGTACCATACCGTCTTGATGACTGTAGCTTTGTAGTATAGTCTGAAGTCAGGGAGCCTGATTCCTCCAGTTCCTTCTTTCGTTCTCAAAATTGCTTTGGCTATTCGGGGTCTTTTGTGTTTCCATACAAATTGCAAAATTTTTTGTTCTAGTTCTGTGAAAAATGCCAGTGGTAGTTTGATAGGGATTGCATTGAATCTATAGATTGCTTTGGGTAGTAGAGTCATTTTCACAATGTTGATTCTTCCAATCCAAGAACATGGTATATCTCTCCATCTATTTATATCATCTTTAATTTCTTTCATCAGTGTCTTATAATTTTCTGCATACAGGTCTTTTGTCTCCTTAGGTAGGTTTATTCCTAGATATTTTATTCTTTTTGTTGCAATGGTAAATGGGAGTGTTTTCTTGATTTCACTTTCAGATTTTTCATCATTAGTGTATAGGAATGCCAGAGATTTCTGTGCATTAATTTTGTATCCTGCCACTTTACCAAATTCATTGATTAGCTCTAGTAGTTTTCGGATAGCATCTTTAGGGTTCTCTATGTATAGGATCATGTCATCTGCAAACAGTGACAGCTTTACTTCTTCTTTTCCAATTTGGATTCCTTTTATTTCCTTTTCTTCTCTGATTGCTGTGGCTAAAACTTCCAAAACAATGTTGAATAATAGTGGTGAGAGTGGGCAACCTTGTCTTGTTCCTGATCTTAGTGGAAATGCTTTCAGTTTTTCACCATTGAGGATGATGTTTGCTGTGGGCTTGTCATATATGGCCTTTATTATGTTGAGGAAAGTTCCCTCTATGCCTACTTTCTGCAGGGTTTTTATCATAAATGGGTGTTGAATTTTGTCAAAAGCTTTCTCTGCATCTATTGAGATGATCATATGGTTTTTCTCCTTCAATTTGTTAATATGGTTTATCACATTGATAGATTTGCGTATATTGAAGAATCCTTGCATTCCTGGAATAAACCCCACTTGATCATGGTGTATGATCCTTTTAATGTGCTGTTGGATTCTGTTTGCTAGTATTTTGTTGAGGATTTTTGCATCTATGTTCATCAGTGATATTGGCCTATAGTTTTCTTTCTTTGTGACATCCTTGTCTGGTTTTGGTATCAAGGTGATGGTGGCCTCGTAGAAGGAGTTAGGGAGTGGTCCTCCCTCTGCTATATTTTGGAAGAGTTTGAGAAGGATAGGTGTTAGCTCTTCTCTATATGTTTGATAGAATTCGCCTGTGAAGCCATCTGGTCCTGGGCTTTTCTTTGTTGGAAGATTTTTAATCACAGTTTCAATTTCAGTGCTTGTGATTGGTCTGTTCATATTTTCTATTTCTTCCTGATTCAGTCTTGGCAGCTTGTGCATTTCTAAGAATTTGTCCATTTCTTCCAGATTGTCCATTTTATTGGCATAGAGTTGCTTGTAGTAATCTCTCATGATCTCTTTTATCTCTGCAGTGTCAGTTGTTACCTCTCCTTTTTCATTTCTAATTCTATTGATTTGAGTCTTCTCCCTTTTTTTCTTGATGAGTCTGGCTAGTGGTTTATCTATTTTGTTTATCTTCTCAAAGAACCAGCTTTTAGTTTTATTGATCTTTGCTATTGTTTCCTTCATTTCTTTTTCATTTATTTCTGATCTGATTTTTATGATTTCTTTCCTTCTGCTAGCTTTGGGGTTTTTTTGTTCTTCTTTCTCTAATTGCTTGAGGTGCAAGGTTAGGTTGTTTATTCGAGATGATTCCTGCTTCTTAAGGTGGGCTTGTATTGCTATAAACTTCCCCCTTAGAACTGCTTTTGCTGCATCCCACAGGTTTTGGGTCGTTGTATCTCCATTGTCATTTGTTTCTAGGTATTTTTTGATTTCCTCTTTGATTTCTTCAGTGATCTCTTCATTATTAAGTAGTGTATTGTTTAGCCTCCATGTGTTTGTATTTTTTACAGATCTTTTCCTGTAATTGATATCTAGTCTCATGATGTTGTGGTCAGAAAAGATACTTGATACAATTTCAATTTTCTTAAATTTACCAAGGCTTGATTTGTGACCTAAGATATGATCTATCCTGGAGAATGTTCCATGAGCACTTAAGAAAAATGTGTATTCTGTTGTTTTTGGATGGAGTGTCCTATAAATATCAATTAAGTCCATCTTGTTTAATGTATCATTTAAAGCTTGTGTTTCCTTATTTATTTTCATTTTGGATGATCTGTCCATGGGTGAAAGTGGGGTGTTTAAGTCCCCTACTATGAATGTGTTACTGTCGATTTCCCCTTTTATGGCTGTTAGTATTTGCCTAATGTATTGAGGTGCTCCTATTTTGGGTGCATAAATATTTACAATTGTTATATCTTCTTCTGGATCGATCCCTTGATCATTATGTAGTGTCCTTCTTTGTCTCTTTTAATAGTCCTTATTTTAAAGTCTATTTTGTCTGATATGAGAATTGCTACTCCAGCTTTCTTTTGGCTTCCATTTGCATGGAATATCTTTTTCCATCCCCTTACTTTCAGTCTGTATGTGTCTCTAGGTCTGAAGTGGGTCTCTTGTAGACAGCATATATAAGGGTCTTGTTTTTGTATCCATTCAGCTAATCTGTGTCTTTTGGTGGGAGCATTTAGTCCATTTACATTTAAGGTAATTATCGATATGTATGTTCCTATTCCCATTTTCTAAATTGTTTTGGGTTCGTTATTATAGGTCTTTTCCTTCTCTTGTGTTTCTTGCCTAGAGAAGATCCTTTAGCATTTGTTGTAAAGCTGGTTTGGTGGTGCTGAACTCTCTCAGCTTTTGCTTGTCTGTAAAGGCTTTAATTTCTCCATCAAATCTGAATGAGATCCTTGCTGGGTAGAGTAGTCTTGGCTGCATGTTCTTCTCCTTCATCACTTTCAGTATGTCCTGCCACTCCCTTCTGGCTTGTAGGGTTTCTGCTGAGAGATCAGCTGTTTACCTTATGGGGATTCCCTTATGTGTTATTTGTTGTTTTTCCCTTGCTGCTTTTAATATGCTTTCTTTGTATTTAATTTTTGACAGTTTGATTAATATGTGTCTTGGCGTATTTCTCCTTGTATTTATCTTGTATGGGACTCTCTGTGCTTCCTGGACTTGATTAACTATTTCCTTTCCCATATTAGGGAAGTTTTCAACTATAATCTCTTCAAATATTTTCTCAGTCCCTTTCTTTTTCTCTTCTTCTTCTGGAACCCCTATAATTCGAATGTTGGTGCGTTTAATGTTGTCCCAGAGGTCTCTGAGACTGTCCTCAGTTCTTTTCATTCTTTTTTCTTTATTCTGCTCTGCAGTAGTTATTTCCACTATTTTATCTTCCAGGTCACTTATCCGTTCTTCTGCCTCAGTTATTCTGCTATTGATCCCATCTAGAGTACTTTTAATTTCATTTATTGTGTTGTTCATCGTTGCTTGTTTCATCTTTAGTTCTTCTAGGTCCTTGTTAACTGATTCTTGCATTTTGTCCAATCTATTGTCCATTCTATCTCCAAGATTTCGGATCAACCTTACTATCATTATTCTGAATTCTCTTTCAGGTAGACTGCCTATTTCCTCTTCATTTGTTAGGTCTGGTGCATTTTTATCTTGTTCCTTTATCTGTTGTGTGTTTTTCTGTCTTCTCATTTTGCTTATCTTACTGTGTTTGGGGTCTCCTTTTTGCAGGCTGCAGGTTTGTAGTTCCTCCTGTTTTTGATGTCTGTCTCCAGTGGCTAAGGTTGGTTCAGTGGGTTGTGTAGGCTTCCTGGTGGAGGGGGCTAGTGCCTGTGTTGTGGTGGATGAGGCTGGATCTTGTCTCTCTAGTGGGCAGGTTCACGTCTGGTGGTGTGTTTGGGGGCGTCTGTGGCCTTATTATGATTTTAGGCAGCCTCTCTGCTAATGGGTGGGGTTGTGTTCCTGTTTTGCTAGTTGTTTGGCATAGGTTTTCCAGCACTGTGGCTTGCTGGTCGTTGAGTGAAGCTGGGTGCTGGTGTTAAGATGAAGGTCTCTGGGAGATTTTCGCCATTTGATATTATGTGGAGCTGGGAGGTCTCTTGTTGATCAGTGTCCTGAAGTTGGCTGTCCTACCTCAGAGGCAGAGCCCTGCCTCCTGGCTGGAGCACCAAAAGCTTTTCATCCACAGGCTCAGGATAAAAGGGAGAAAAAGTAGAGGGAATTAGTAGAAGTATGAGGAAAGAAAGAAGGAAAGGGGGGTAGGAAGGAAGGAAGAAAGAAAGAAAGAAGCAAAGAAGGCAAGAAGGAAAGAAAGGAGGGAGGGAGGGAGGGAGGAAGGAAGGAAGGAGGGAAAGAAGGAAAAAAGACAGAAAGAAAGAAGATACAGTAAAAATAAAATAAAGTATAATAAAGTTATTGAATTAAAAACTTCTTATTTAGGAAAAAAAAAAAAGGGACGGAAAGAACCTTAGGACAAATGTTGGAAGCAAAGCTATACAGACAAAATCTTACACAGAAGCATACACATACACCCTCACTAAAAGAGGTAAATGGGGAAAAATCCTAAATCTTGCTGTCAGAGACCACCTCCTCAATTTGGGATGATTCGTTGTCTAAAGGAGGGAAGGAAGGACGGAAAGAAAGAAAGAAAGAACGAAGGTAAAGTATAATAAGGTTATTAAAATTAATTATTAAGAAAAAAAATTAAAAAAAAAACATGGACGGATAGAACCCTAGGACAAATGGTGGAAGCAAGACTATACAGACAAGATCTCACACAGAAGCATACACATACACATTCACAAAAAGAGGAAAGGGGAAAAAATCATAGATCTTGCTCCTAAAGTCCACTTCCTTAATTTGGGATGATTGGTTGTCTATTCAGGTATTCCACAGATGCAGGGTACATCAAGTTGATTGTGGAACTTTAATCCGCTGCTTCTGAGGCTGCTGGGAGAGATTTCCCTTTCTCTTCTTTGTTCTCACAGCTCCCAGGGCTAAGCTTTGGATTTGGCCCTGCCACTGCGTGTAGATCGCTGGAGGGCGTCTGTTTTTTGCTCAGACAGGATGGGGTTAAAAGAGCCGCTGATTGGGGGCTCTGGCGCACTCAGGCCGGCGGGGACGGAGGGGCACAGAGTGCGGGGCGGGCCTGCGGTGGCAAAGGCCGGCATGACTTTGCACCAGCCTGAGGCGCGCTGTGCGCTCTCCCGGGGAAGTTGTCCCTGGATCCCGGGAACCCGGCAGTGGTGGGCTGCACAGGCTCCGCGGAAGAGGGGTGTGGAGAGTGACCTGTGCTCGCACACAGGCCCCTCGGTGGCGGCAGCAGCAGCCTTAACGTCTCCCGCCCGCCTCTGGGGTCCGCGCTTTTAGCCGCGGCTTGCGCCCGAGAAGGTTTTTTTAATACATCAAAATTAGCCCCAGATAGGAATAAAATACTCTCAAGTGGATTGATTGATCCAAATGATAGGAAGCTTAGAAAATATTTAATAACAAGCAATAACCATCATGTCTTTCCTTACATGGTCTCTAATAGCTAGTCGATGAAATGCATTAAAAGTCACAATGGAAAAATTGTTTTTGATTCAGAATCTCAGGAATTTAGACAACTGTCTTCCAGTTTCAGTGCTAAACCTCATTTTTTTCTTTTAATATTAGAAATGTGGTGGAGGCATGTTCTGTGCTTTCTCGGAAGAATCACGCTCTGAAGAACGGGCAGGTGCTTATCTCCTATGACTTCTTCAACATGAAAAATTTGGCAACATCCACATTATCTGACAGCTCATCAAGTTGCTAATTCCAAATGGTTAAACAGAACACATCTGTGGTGCACAACCCAGTCTTTCAGTGTGAATTTGGTCTCAGATCCCATGACAAATTGCATATTTATTCAGATACGTCTTACAATTTTCATAGAATAATTTCCAGTGAATGCTCCCCTAGCATAGTGCTTAAAAGATGCTCCAGAATGAATGCTTTTATCTTATGTAATTGAACTTGTTTTTTTCCAGTATGTAGAATGTTAAGGCAGTTTCTGATGTCACATAAATTGGCAAACATGGAAATTGTACTAAATTATTTTCAACTTTCAAGTTTTTTGGTTATTATTAAATCTTTTTAAAAATGGTATTCAAATTCTGCTTCAGGAATCCCAAATAAAGATAACAGTTGAGCCCAAATCTCAGGTTTATTAGGCCAATTTTATTTAGCCTAAAATGACTGTGAAGTCCTTTGTCATATTTATGTGTAAAGGCAGTATTTTCTGATATTTTAATGAAATGTTTTTCTACATGTGTATGTGCTATTTAAATCACTGTTTGCTGAAATACTCTGTGAGGAAATAAGGCCTTAGCTCATGTTCTACAAATACATAAAATATAACTTAAAAATCAGAACCAATTTTGCTACATGTTGAATCACTATTAAATAAAATAGAATTTGAATCAATTTCCATTATGAACTTAGAGGCATTCTTTAAAATTGACAATAAATATGACACTGCTATTAAAATGAACTCTGAGACACTATTAATTGCAAGAGTCATGCTATGTCTATTAATACACCTGAAAATTTTAAGTGAACATAGGGGTAAATGTGCCCCTTTTACAATTAATTTCATAAGGCAGTCACCATTTCAACTTAACCACATTAGAATATCCTCGTGTTTCTTTGTTCCTTGATAAATCCTATAAAGTGGATTTGTTATAACTAAATCTGATACACTCTTAACAGGTAGCAGTTACATTTCCTCAGGGACCCACACTTGATAAGTGTCTAAGTAATTGTCAATTTATTGATATATACTTCTAGTCTGCTGTCAAAATTTCAGATATTTTTTCATATATGCATATCCTCTATAATTCTGTAATGATTTTTAACAAAATATTGGTATGTAAGAGTTTTAAAAATGAATAAAACAAAGGGTGTTCATAGTTGCTGCACTACTGGCTCTGAAGGTAATTTCTGGGCATCATCAAATAATCAGGGTTTCCCAGTAGAGCTGGTGTACTTTAGCTGGAGTCAGTAAGGATGTGTATTGTTTCACTGACATTATTATTACAGTTTTAAATCATGACACTGGTATTTTGCTGTATCAGGAAAACTCTCAAGGTATTTTGTGCCACTATTGATAATCTAGATGGAATAATTTCCCCTTGTAGGAGTGAAAATATGATCTGAAGACTTCACAATTTCTGACAAAAGTCTGGGCCAAATATCAAGGGCTCAATAAGAAATGACACTTATTCTTTTAAATAATTTCATACACACTATCTTCATTCACAGCTCTGCATTGTCAGTAACTGACTCATGGAAACAATCTAATATGTTTAAAAATCAATAAAGCATTTTAATGCTTTGTGATACCAAACTGTGTAAAAATAGAAATCTAAGGTTTAGATGGATGAAGCACTTTGACCAGCTAGTTGGGATTCAAGTCTATGTCTTTTGCTACATTAAATTTATTGTTATTTTAAATTTTCATCCATATTACTCTTAGGCGGAAAAATAACTTGATTTATACAACCATTAATATAGTTCTAATATAGATCCTTTCAATATTTAATGGATAGAATAAAACATTTCTATAATATTAAGTTTATAAAGCACTTTATATATATTGTTCAGTTTCTCTGTTGAATTATTTTTTTTCCAAGCAAAATCCCTTTAATGGTATAATTTGATTGCAGTAAAGGAAAAATCCAGACGTAACTCATTAAGTAGGATTTTATCACTCATTGTTTTCAAAGCTTCCATATTCAGGGAACTGTTGACACAGAGAACTTGCCATGGTGGTTCTATTGCCACATAGAGTTCACTGTCAGAGTGGAACCTGCCTTGACCCCTTTTTCTCACACGTATACTTTGCTAAGTTTAAAAGCCCCTGAACACACAGTGTATAAGAAGAATGGCTATTCACAAATCTTGGAAATACTGTGGTATAATTCAGTTACCTTCCAGTGATTAAGAAGAACAAAGTAAGAATGACGAGGAGAGTGAATCCTCCCACGGCCGCAGTGGCTATCACGAGAATCTGCCCCTGTTCCGCTGCCATGTCAGAAGCTGAAACACAGGTATGATATTAGCATATCTCTGGGTGACGTTTCACTACCAAATTGTTTTACAACTTAGTACATGCTTGAAAATATGGTAATGCATACCAAAAAATCCCACAACATTTGCCCTTTATTTGGCACACAAGATGCAAACCCCAAATGAGGGCTGAAGACTGAGGTCATAACCTACCACATAACCCTTTCTTCTTTTTTGCAAAAATACCAAGAAAGCAGATGGATTCCTGGTACCCCTCATTTTAAGATTAAGTAGGTTTTGCAAAATTAAATCAGCAGACGCACTAAAGGATTTTGTTTATATAATTGCTAAGTTATTTACTTGAACACTTTTGCCAACTGTTGGGCTACACCCTGCAGGCCTGTAAACCTTGTAAATGCCCAGCTGAGAGACAAAAGAAAGAGCCAGAAGACAGTGACAGAGACAGCGATGGTTTATTGGCTAGGGATTCTTACAAGTCTGTAAGTCCTGGAGCGACACCCCATCGTGGACAGCAGAGAGCAGGCAGGACACAGTAGCAGCCTTCACTGTAGAGGTGGGGGTGGTGCTACCATTTATAGGGGGAATTGACTTCAGGTTGGCTCATCAGTTACCAGGGAAACCAGCAGTTGGTACAGGTGGCAAGCATGTAGGCAATTACTGATTAAACCCTATAATTAAGAGGATTGTATAGTCATGTGAGTAGGGTGTAGGTGAAGCATGGGCTGGTCTAGCAGTGGGTGGACAGAGAGTAAGAGGAGAGCCATCTTGAGTGGCCTGACCATCCACCAACAGGCCAGGCTTTACAGACTCTTTTGATGTCTGTTTTCACAAAGTGAAAAGGCTATTATTGCACAATTTAAGAACAAACTTCTTTATATTTCAAAGAACTTAATTCAAACATCAAAGTTATGAATTCCCACCTCTAGAGCACAAGGGTATACATAGTAGTTGCTTAGATGTTTGACTAGCAGTCATTTAAAAAATGACATTTAAAAGCTTCCTTGTTTCAGGAAAAGTATAGATTATGTATGATAACAGCATATTACTTCTCTCATTTACAAAACTGTATCAAAACTGCAAGGGCTGCATGTTTCACTAACCTTCCAGGAATCTTTTAAAATATCTTAGTTCAATTAATTCATTAGCACTTTTCCTTCTCTGTATTACTGAAGTTTTAATGAGATACAATTTTATTGGACGGCATATGGGTAATTGCTTAATAATAGAAGTAAGGAAACTGAAGCTCAGTGAAGTTAAAGAACTTGATCCAGCTCACACATGACTATCACCAGAATTCAGGCTTTACATATTTGTTTCATTTCTCCTTCCTATGCTATAACTTGCAATAATAATTCAGTTAATTATCAACATTCTAAAACATTAAATCAATCAGTGCCTTCAATATCCCTTAACTTAAATAAAGCTTGATTTTTATTTAGATTACTATAAAAAATGATTAATCAGTTGAAAGCAGCGAACTGAATCAAAGAAAGAATATAACTGAAAAGCAAACTGCTTAATTCTCTACCATAATAATTTAAATTTATTAAACCTGGGTACTTTCCGTAGAAGTAGATCCTTTTTCTGGGAATCAAGTACGGGGTAAACTATGTGCAAATCATAGCCAGAGTAATAACTTTCTCATAAAAATGACATATCTACTAGAGAATATCTAAACCTTAAATGCTATTGTTGAGTCAGTAAGAAACCAGTTAAGCATTTAGGAGGCTTTTTAAGAAATCTAAATGTAAATAAAAACAAAAGTCATTTATGTTCAGGTTTTAGTAAGAAATTTACCAAACCTTGGAATTAGACCTTAGTCACTATGATTTTTTTTCTTTTTTTTTTTTTTTGCGGTACGCGGGCCTCTCACTGTTGAGGCCTCTCCCGTCGCGGAGCGCAGGCTCCGGACGCGCAGGCTCAGCGGCCATGGCTCACGGGCCCAGCCGCTCCGCGGCATGTGGGATCTTCCCGGATCGGGGCACGAACCCGTGTCCCCTACATTGGCAGGCGGACTCTCACCCACTGCGCCACCAGGGAAGCCCGGTCACTATGATTTAATCAAGATATTTTCAGGCAATCTATTTCAGTGTTGAGTTGTAGCACACAATCTGTGTAGAGACAAGTTAAATAGTTGAATCTTATCCAATAAATAACGTACTAAAGGTATTTTATTAGGTCCTCACTGGATTTCCTAATCTTCAAAATAACACTGATACCATGGGAATTAATGTGTGCTTTAAAATGTCACATTTTCTCATTGAAAATTATTGAATAACAAATTGTAAGGAGTAGATGTTATAGAAAACATTAACTTTTTGAAGATAAAGGAGGTAGCATTTAAAAAGAAAACATTATTTACTTACCAACTGGTGTATTTGTAAAATATATAGTTCAAGAGTTTTAAACCTAGAGCATGTATCTTCATGGAAGCCAGGTAGCAAGTGATTTATTGACACCATGTATTCAAAGTTCAGATGGTGGAGATGATTATGTAATTGGGTGCCTTTGGAAAATCAGATTACCTCATTATAGAAAATTGTGTTGTTTAATTTAAATAATTGCTCAGTAAAATGCCAGTACTACTAATATATCTTCTTTTTCACCCTTGTGATTACATATTTATGAACTTTGCTTCAATTAAAACTTTAATAGGATAACAGTATTAAGATGTGACACTTTGAAAAATGTATATTTCTGCATAATTGTTTCTTAAACATCTGTATTAGGAATTCTAAACACTCCTCTGTGGAGAATATTATATATATATATGTATATGTATATATATATATATATATATATTTGAAAATAAGTCATTTGAAAATAAGAGTATATAATGTGATGTACTATTATACTGATAGTAAAGTTCTCTGGATGATGGGGCTGGGTTGATTATGAAAACATTATGAATCTCATCATCATCATCAACAATAGCCATATGTACTCAATAGTAAACTATCCTCTAGCAGTATGCTTAATGCTTCAAATTCATTATCAAATTTATCTGCACAACATCTTAATAGGTAGGTACTATTATTATTCCTAGTTTAAGTGGTTATATTACTTGCCTAAGGTCACACGACTTGTACACAAGAAAGCTGGCCACCCAACCCTGATTTATCAATCTCCAAGTCCATACTATTGCCACTATTTTGCACCACCATTTACACTAACAGAACAACTGGCTTGGGACTCTTCTGTGTGTTCTAGAACCATCATAGCTTTGCTTGACCTTGGTTTTATGTCTGTAAAAATGAGAATGTTGAATTAAATATTCTTAACACAATCCTTCAGAGCAATTTTACTATGATATTGTGTTATTCACTAAGGCTGCAATCAAATACTGGGAAGAACAAGATTTGCCATATGGAAATAAGAGGAATTCATAGGACCTGTGTTTCAGCTCTTGGTCTGGATAGGGATAATTTCTGCCTTTCTATCGTATTAATGTAGCCAAACACAGGCCTCTGACTTTATCTCAAGATAAAGTCCAAAGCCCTTAACTTTGTTAACAAGGCTCTCTACAAATGGCTCTAGCATATATCTCCAGATTCATCTCTCATCATTCTCTAACCATGCTAAATTTCTGCTAGTTCCTTCAATGCGCTGGACTTTCATGGTCAATTCCTAATCAATCCTCCTACGTGAACATCACATCATTTTCTGGTTGTTTAGATTTTGTTAGGTCCCTAGATATATGTTCCCATAGACCCTTGTACTACTTTTATCCATAAATTTCTATCATGTTTTATTGAAATTACCTTTTTTTGGTAATCTTTCTATTAGATTGCAAATTCTATTGCAGGGACTTTATTCACTATAGTATCTATAATATGTTGAATGAAGACACCCTCTCCTCCTCCCCCCCTCCCCCAAAAGAAATTTGTAGGTGTAACTGAGGACCTCAATCATCCTGGATCAACTGGGTGGGCCCAAATCCATGAAAAGGATCCTTATAAGAGACAGGAGAAGAGAAAATAAAGAGGAGAAGGCCAGAGACAGAGACTAGAGTTATGCAGCCACAAGCCAAGGAATGCCTGGAGCCACCAGACAGTGGGAGAGGCAAGGAAGGCTTCTCTCCTAGAGCCTTAGGGGAGAGTATGCTTCTGCTTCTGGCTTCCATAACTGTGAGAGAACGAATTTGGTGTTTTAAGCCACTATGTGTGGTAATTTGTTATGGTAACCCTAGGAAACTAATACAGTATTTGACATACAGAATTTGATACATGGTAGTAGCTCAATAAATATTTGTTTGTGTGAATGGTTTGAATGATTGTGTGCATTGGATGATTCCCGTATAAAACAGGTCAGATTAACCTAGGGTAATCCATATTCTTGCCTTCCACTTGATATGTAGAGATTTACCTTGAAGGTAGTAACGTTATGTATATGAAGTAAGTCTATCCAACACTATTTTAATCAGAGGACTCTAATTATTCTGTATTATTGGAGATAATGCTTCCTGGAAGGCAGGGACTACTAGAAAGAACAGACTTCTACATTTGATCAGGTTGAGTAGATTAAGTTTATAAATGTGAATCCAAGGTTAAGAATTTATTAGTTCATTCAATAAATGTTTATTGAGCACCTATTACATGGCAGGCACTGAGACGAACTCTAGGGATACAGTGGTAAACAATAAAGACTGTCCTCCTGGATTTACCGTCCAGTGGGGAAGATAAACAATGAGCAAATAATTACGAGTCTACGAACTGTTACAAAAGAGAAACTGTAAGGTGCTCTGGAAGAGAATAAACAGCCTTTGACGGTGAGTCAGCAGAGTGGGAGTTTGGAAATATGATGTGTTGGAAGAAGGAGGAGGAGGGGAAGGAAAAGGAATAGGAGGAGGGAGACAGTGAGGAGTTGTTCCTTGTTTAGAGGTCTCAAAGACTTGATTAATGTAAACAGACACTTTGACAAATAAACCATAAAATCATCTACCAAGTGGATTCCATAAAAATAAGTATAGCTACAAATTCCTCTGTTGTGAAAACTTGTCTATAGTACCACCTATTCATGTTTTCAATCCTGAGAAGAAGCTTGCTTATTTCTAATTAGTTTTGTAGGAGAAATGTGTATACAGAGCAAACCTGTCCTTCAGAGGTAACACAATAAGAAACACAATAATCTATGGTAAGAAATAAAATTCAATTGTGACTAGGTGATTGGGAATGTTCCTTTGCTTAATGGAATGAGGTTGTAGTCTTAGAAAAAGATAAGTATATTAAAATGATATATTTCATTCTATGGTTTGGAAAGAAGCATACTTCCTTAAGAGGAAGAAATTACCCAAAAAGAGTTGCAAATTTGTTACTGAGCAAGGACTTAGTACCTACCCAATGCCTGGCATAAGTCAGGATGACATTATTAAGTGAGGTTTGCTTTAGATATTGCTATTTAAAGAGAAAAAAGTGAAGCTCTTTACTTGGAATCCAAATACTTAAAAAAAATAGATTTCATGTCTTAAGGAAAGTATGAGGGAAAAGCAATTTGGCTATTTTTAACCAAAGAATTTTCTTCTATGGAGGCATATGATTTTGTCTCTCTGTAATCAAGATTATTCTAGTTTATATTTACATTTCAAAGTAAAATCTGTTATTTGTATTCTGTGTCATTTTCTATGCAATAGCTTTTTAAAGTTAACTCTTTTCTGTTTTAACATCTTTTTAAAGTTACGGAAGACAACATTTACATGATTTTTTTGAATAAAGCATTTCTCAAAATGTTGCCCAGTGAAATAAATTTGTTTCATATTCACATGTTTTATTTATGACTCCCAATTTTAGATGAAATGTCAAAATTTCAAATACTATTATCTCAACACTTTACCAAATGATTTTTTTAAACACAGCAGAAATCTCAACAAAGTAATGTATGGAGAGCACCCATTAAATTAACCTTAAGGTTTGTTGACGATCGATTCAGGAAATCCTCAGCATTATTTTTTTCAGGAAAAAAATTCCCCTCTCAGGATATATATTGCAGTCAGGATTGGTTTAACCTTATGCAATGAGGCATATATATATAAAGACGTAGCAGTATACAATGGAGACTCATGAGTCTGTAAAATCTCACCACTGTATGGTCATGTAGACATAAGAGTGTGAGATAGCAATGAAAACCGAACAAATAGTTCTCCTAGATGAAGATAATCTTGTGATTTTGTAGATGGTGTTATTCTCTTGGCCACCTGGACTTGAAGCATGAGGTCATCTTTGATTTTACCTTTCCTTATAACTCCAGGTCCAAAGTCAAATTATTATTATGTCTTGTGTTATCTTGTTTTTATTACCACTGGTACTGCCTCTAAGGCTTCAGCCTCACGTGATTAAGCTACTTTTATAATTTTCTATTAGACTGCCTTTCCACAGTGTCTCTTCCTAATCCAACCCACATTATGTGGCCAGATAATTATACTTCAAAATAATACTTAAAAATACTCAGCAAATAAAATGATTTTAAAATTTAAAAAAACACAAAAAACAAAAAAAACCTCAGACTTTTCTATTGCCTAGAGAGTAAAATCCTCCCATCGCAGTAAGTATACCATTCTTAGAGATGTCCAAGACTGAAACTTTGGACTCAGCCCTCACATAATGCAGGCAGATCATCAATCCTGTCATTCCTATATTTTAAAGTATTTCTTAATTCATTCCCATTCCCTCCTATCCCCACAGTTATTTTCTTAGTTCAGATACTCATCTTATCACATGTATTTGAATTCAGCTAGATGGCAAGTTCAATTATACGGAATGCGGTGGAGCAGTGGCAAACAAGACAGACGTAAAGAGCCTCTGAAGAAACATCTGACAGATGTTCACATACTAATGAACGCAGAGTTTACTCATAAAGCAGCTTCAGTGCCTCACACTCTTACTTCAGACATGTTTATTGATTTCCAAGTTCACAAAGCAGATACCTGAAGAGAGGGAATTGAATGGAAGTGCACACTGCTAGGCTGACTGAAAGAACAACTGGGAAAACTGAAAATCTGACATAAAATTCCAAAATATATACTACTCTGGAGGCAGGAGTTGAGGATCAAATAGCCCTATAAAATTCAAGGAGCACCAAAGGACTCACTATGTTAGAACTCAATACATTAACACGATCATTCAAGGTCCATTAAAAAATGCTGAGACATGTTCAAGATATTTTATATAAAAGGACAGGAGTTTGTGGATGCATTATTAGAAAAATATTCAAAATATTTAAAAATTATAAAAATAATACTTTAAAGACCAAACCTCTGTCTGAAAACTTCAACTATCAAAAATGATTCAATTTCTGAAGATTTCCATTTTTTGGCCCATTTCAACTATGTCATAAGCTTCTTGAGGGCAGAAATAATATCATTCTCTTTCTGTATCACATGGGATTAGCACAGTGCCTTACACAGTATAGGGATTAATAAATGCATATTTTCATGAAGAAGAGATAAAGAACACATTCTAGATGTAAGGATTAAACATTGCTGACTATAAAAAATTTTCATGTATGATTTGTTTGGTAATATTAATGCTTAAAAATGTTCTAGTGACACAAAAAATTCCCCTACACTTTTGTATTTTGGCATTTAATATGTTCAAAGATAAATTAATAGAAAATAGTGTGAATAAACTTCTTTATTCAAATATCCCAGCCTAGGGTTTGAATGAAGTAGCTATTCAGAGGAAGAGGTATTGCCTGAGATTGTACTAAGATGTTCCTTTTATATTCATTCAACATTTGGCACCATCTACCAAAAGGAAAAATATCCCTAAGACTGGTATACGAGAGAGAGGGAGAGAGAGATAGTGAGATAGATAGAGAGAGAGAAAATAGCAAGAAACTCTGATACACTCTAGGAAGCCAGTTACTGAATTCTCTTCTCAGCTGGATGGAAACAAACCTCATGAATCATTTCTGTTGAAGTAAAGACCCTTAGCTGGGATTACACTTTTTCAGAAAATTATTTCACATGCGTGCTTTCCTCCAATGCTCTGTCATTTCTCCAGAAATAATGCAATTCAGTACTTCAAACTGTGGCTACATTGGGACACAGAAGACTTCAAGATTCACTCTTCTTGATGACCTTAATTTACTTGTCAGATAAAAATGCCAAATGACACAGGGATAATTGGAAAATGTGAATGTGGTACAAACTGATGGAGAGGCAGAAGCAGAGGCAGGTAGTGCAGCAAGAAGAAACACTTGTCTTTTTCTTTTTTTAAAGAGATTTTTGTCTGCATTAATAAATGGTCAACATGCCTTGCTACAGGTAGGCTTCATGCGACAAATATCAAAGAACAAAGAAAAGAGATTGAGGCATTTAAACACCTGGAACTACTGTTAACATTCTAAATGTCACGAGTTTAATTTGTAATTATCTATATTTCATATAGTTACTGGCAGTTGAGATAGATCTTTGATAACATTTTTTTTTGCAATTGAAATACTCATGTTGCCAAAGTACATATTTCATCATTTTCTTTAAAGATCCAGTGTACAACAGAATTTCCTTACAAATTTCACAGATTCCCTGGAATACTGATCTGGAACCTATTATGTTCAATTTCAAACACTATTCAACAAGTATCCTAATACTAATAGTGGATATTTACATATTGGTAGGCATATATATGCACTTGAGGTTATAGCTTTTAATATAAAGGTTAGTGTGGTTTGAGGTTAAGTAGGTTTAAATACATTAATTAAATGTATAGAGATCACAAATTTCATAGGCTTAAAAAATAAAGGATTTATTTAGGATCTGTTTTTCATAAAAGTATTTAAAGAAAAAATACTGATAAGAAACTGATTACTTAGAAAAAGTTGTACAGATTTTCTTGAGGAAATCCTCTTCACTGACACATTATTCATTCAAAAACAACAAAATGTGGCACATATATACAATGGAATATTACTCAGCCATAAAAAGAAACGAAATTGAGCTATTTGTAATGAGGTGGATAGACCTAGAGTCTGTCATACAGAGTGAAGTAAGTCAGAAAGAGAAAGACAAATACCGTACGCTAACACATATATATGGAATCTAAGAAAAAAAAAAAAGGTCATGAAGAACCTAGGGGCAAGACAGGAATAAAGACACAGACCTACTAGAGAATGGACTTGAGGATATGGGGAGCGGGAAGGGTAAGCTGTGACAAAGCAAGAGAGAGGCATGGACATATATACCCTACCAAACGTAAGGTAGATAGCTAGTGGGAAGCAGCCACATAGCACAGGGAGATCAGCTCAGTGCTTTGTGACCGCCTGGAGGGGTGGGATAGGGAGGGTGGGAGGGAGGGAGATGCAAGAGGGAAGAGATATGGGAACACATGTATATGTATAACTGATTCACTTTGTTATAAAGCAGAAACTAACACACCATTGTAAAGCGATTATACTCCAATAAAGATGTAAAAAAAGTAAAAAAATAAAAATATACTTTAAATATTTAACAAAACATTTAAATAAACCTGAAACAACTTTAATTTTTAAATTTTAATTAAATATATCAAGTATTAGTTTATACAAATAAAACTATTTACAATTCCAAAAAAAAAACCCTAACAAAAATATTAATCATTTAGAATGTGCTAAACACTATGATATAAGGATTGGGGAGACAAAGAAAACTAAAGCATATTTTCGTGTCTTCATAGTAGTTTCTCTTTAGCAAAGGGGTTACAGATGTAAGCCTTAATTGTAATATAATAAAATTGTTGCTAAAATGGAGGTACATGTGAAGGTAATGAGGGAAGAGTAGGAGAGTAATAACCTTGATGGGAAGAAGTGAAGGAAGGTTTATAAAGGAGGTGATTCCTAAGCTAAACCTAGAATGATTAGAATAAATTTGCAAGTCACCAAGGTGATGAGTAGATATTGGGACATTCTAGTTTGAAGAAATGACCTCATATATATGGAGACACAAAATAGCTCACCATCTTGAGTTGCTGTTTCTGTGTACTTTGTGATGTCTGAGACACAGATCAAGAGGCTGAATAGGAGGTTGGAGAGAGAGAGGCAAGGGATGGATCATGACAATTTAAATTGACATCACGCTTATGTTTTTCTCAGGCTACCATTCATACTCAGGTTCAGAGGTAGAGTTTATGGAGATGTGAGTTTCATCAGAATTGCCATTTTTACTGGAGATATAAACTCATGTATATATATGGGAAGGACTTGCCTGAAGATAAATCCAACAGAGAAGAAAGCAGAACTGAGACCAAGAAAGTATTGAGAACATAGTTGGAGAGCCTGGATTTGGCCTGAATCTCATGCCACTCCTTGACTTTGGTTACAGAAAGCAATAAAGTCCCACTTTTTATTAAGCCAGTTGGGGTTTTGTTACTTGAAACTGATAGTCCTATTTAATATAATGAACCAAAGGGGAAAGAATTTGGTTGTATTTTTCCACATGCATATCCTAATATGAGGGGACGGGAGGGTAAGTGGGTCTTTATATTTCCAAACTAGGTACTAATAATTTCTCATTGTTTATTATGTTGCTTGAGCTGGATGTTTTCTACCTCCATTTACTATTTTTTAAAAAAAGTTTAATGTTGAACACAGCCTCCTGAGTATGTTTGTCCCCACAATGAGATGGATAGGATAGGAAGGATAAGGTGAAATGGGATGGGGGGTGGTTACTGACCTTTGTTATACAAAGAATATCAAATGCTCTGCCTGAAGAGATTCCTTTTTTTTTTTTCTTTAATAGACAGATTCAGGGGGAAATCAGTCCTGTCTAGCGTATATTTAGTGGATCTCATGCACTGATTTAATAAAAATTGCATGGATGTAAAAACAAACAAACCCAAAATAAAAACAAATGAACTGACATTTCTGGCAAGTTTAGCGTGACAGCATGTTAAAATCAGATTGTGGAAGAATCTGCCCAATTTAAACCCATCTAATTATAAACTCATTACTACCAAATCTGGAGCTAAACAAATTCCTGTGGAAGACCTTTACTTAATTTTCTCAGTTAATGATAAAGCAGATTTGAGGCTACAGTTGTCCCTTATATGGCTTCAGTAGAAGTATTTGTGAAAGCACAGAAACCAGCAATGTTGGGGTGGGAGTGTAATTTCTCTGTTTTATGGACCCAAGCACGGTGTCCCAAGTAATTTAGATCCCAGACATCTAACAGGGACCTGTTACCCCTTAAGCCAGAACTCATTTGATCATCCCCTGAAAGCAAATAAGTTGTAGGGCAAGTTTTTGGATCATTGTTTGAAACTGTTTGAAGCCTGTTCTGAATAACACCAAACTATTTACCTCAACCTTTAACCAATCACTATAATTGGTTCTGGAAAGATTCAAGGAGAATCAACCCTATTTTAAAAAGGGCCAACCTATAGTCCTACAAAACTATGGCTCGATTCAATTTTCTCAGAGTCCCTCAATTATTTATGTTAATTGCTTTCCCTTAAACGATGAGTGAGGTCTCCAAGTTAAATATTTTGTATTAGAAGCAAGAGGGTTTTGGGCACAGTATTACTCTACTGTTTAATGTTATTATTTTCAAGAAAATAAGGCTGTTTGCTTTGCATATATATCTTCCACTAAATTTTTAATTCATTGCCTAGAGGATCAAGTTAACTTAAAACTGAGGCTTAGTATTATGATTCCAAAAAAATGAGAGTAAACGCCACTCTAAACGAATGGTGAACTAACAGGGAAAATTTTCCTAACATACCCATTCACAATTTCATGTAATATAAACAGGCATTGTGTTTTATTTATTCACCTTTTAAACCAATATCTTCACAATTTGATACCGATTGTAGACAAACTGCATATGTGCCATCTTGGTAGACAGAAAGATAAACCTCTTCCTATATGTTGATGATATGGGTTTCATTTTCAACAACTAGAATTGATTTCTGGATACAAACAATTCAGCTATTCTACTGCTTCAGAAAGAATTGTATAATCATCAACTTTATCAAAACTAAAATCATTTTCTTTGGCAGACAAAAGGCAGTTGATCAAAACTCTACAAACTAGACAACCTATTCCATTTTGTACAACATACTTCTTCCATGGCTTATCCTGGAAAGCATGCTGCAGAACTGTGCAGCTGAATATATAACTTTTTCCATGGGAGCAGTCCTCCTTGGGCTTCTTTTTGATGACTTGGAACACTTGCTTTGAAAAATTTCCAGGCCAGAATAATCTTTTTTTTCCACAGTACCCTGTGGTGTGGAACTCCAGGCTTTCGATTGAGAGTACGTTTAATTGTGGGAGCAGATCCAAATCTGCTTCCAAAGGACAATCTTTGCTTTGCCTGCAGCCCGTTTCAGTGCAAATGTGGGGAGATTTTATTTTTGCATGAGCAAGAATATTGGTTGGGCATCTTGGCTTTAATAGCAGAAAGATTTCTGCATCTTCTTCATCTTATTTTTAAAGCACTTGCACCATCCCTCAATACAAAAATAGAGAATTCACATTCTAAGCACTCATTAAAGACTAACCTTAAAATTCTTAGTAAGCATCTCTTAGGATATCTGTTCAGCCCTGTCTCTGAAAACTGCCTCTACCCCAGGGTAGGGCTTTGGAAGACTGTTCTCTCTGTCTCTGGCTCCCAGACAGGAATTGGATTAGGGATGGAGATCTGACTCAAACTGGGCCACTCACAGTCTCTCTTCCAGGAATTTGGGATTAGGATTCACAGTGTTTAGCAATTTTGATCCATGATTGAAATGAAGCAGAAATGTGAGTTTGCAAGTCATGGGGCAGATAGATATCCTTTCCTAAATGAACACAGATTCAGGGAAAAATAGTCTTTCGAGAGAGAAACAGACGAGTGGCTGTGTAGAACAAGAAAAAGACTGGCTGCTTTCATTTCAAGAGTCTTCCGATTTCTTGTTTCAGTCCTTTTTGAAGCCTAGGTTCACTCCCCATGTTTCCACTGTAGTCCTCTCTGGGATATTCTGGTATCTCTGTTTCCTTAACTTAGCTCATGGTATACCACCATGGAAAAAACACCTTCAATCAGTGACACTTTACCTCCATCAGGTCTTCTGTCAAAGGTTGTGGTCAGAAAATACCACATGAAACAAACTTCTTCATTTGGTGAAAAAGCTCTGCTTGAGGCCATTATCCTCAATGCCCTTCATACATATTTCCTATAGCATTTGTGCTTCATATTATAAGAGCGTGATCACTTCTCTATTCTCTGGCTGCTGCCAGAAATCTCAGAGGCAGAGATGGTGCACACATGCATCTCTAGTAATAATTATCAAAACAAGACTTTGTTCCTTCTTGTTTTTATGGATCTAATTTTCTACTTCTAGTTCTAAGTTATGAAACATTTTGTACATGTGTCTTAAACTGCCTGGAATGTTTTTAGGGAGAAGAGAATTGCAAGTGAAAGAATCAACAATCCTCTGTTTAGTTAATCAAGCTTTCTGAGAAAGCATCCCCATAAAAATTAAGGGCAATTTAGATACGTTAGCATATATGTGGGAAAAGCATTCAGCAAGCATTCAGTTTTCTCCCTAAAACATGAAATGTGACTATAACTATAATTCTCTCTTAACTCTAATAATTGATACTAATGATTTAGATTAGTTATATATATGCTTGGGTGTGTTCTGTTAAACAATATTCTTGATTGAGTAATTCTAGATGATTAACAAAAGGTGTAACAGAGGTCACTTCTATCCCCTTTAAAACACATGAGAAGAATTTCTAAATTCCATATACTTACTAGATTGACTGATTCATGTGTTAAGTACTTTTTCCCCCTGGCAATGGAGGTGCTCATATAAAAACTCAAGTGAGTTTTTATTTTATTTTTTTTTTCCGGTACGCGGGCCTCTCACTGTTGTGGCCTCTCCCGTTGCGGAGCACGGGCTCTGGACGCGCGGGCTCAGCGGCCATGGCTCACGGGCCCAGCCGCTCCACTGCATGTGGGATCTTCCCGGACCGGGGCACGAACGCGTGTCCCCTGCATCGGCAGGCGGACTCTCAACCACTGCGCCACCAGGGAAGCTCTTTTTTTTTTAAATGTAAGTCTTTTTAAAAAATGTTTTTAGTTCTTTTATTTATTTATTTATTTATTATTTATGCATTTATTTTTGGCTGCATTGGGTCTTCGTTGCTGCACTCAGGCTTTCTCTAGTTGCGGCAAGCGGGGGCTACTCTTCGTTGTGGTGCGCGGGTTTCTCATTGCAGTGGCTTCTCTTGTTGCAGAGCACGGACTTCAGGCGCGCAGGTTTCAGTAGTTGCGGCATACAGGCTTAGCTGTTCTGCAGCATGTGGGATCTTCCCGGACCAGGGCTCGAACCCATGTCCCCGGCGTTGGCAGGCGGATTCTTAACCACTGCACCACCAGGGAAGCCCAAGTGAGTTTTTCTACACCGCTTCTCTTCTGAAGATTGACAGAAAGTATTCTTCTCATTGCTTTTGTTTTACATACTGAGTTTTGGCATTCTTCACCTGTCCTAATCCCCCAATTTCCACAGTATAAGCTATTGGAAGTCTGAAGCTAAGGTTGCTTGAGACTCCCTCAAATATCTTCCCAGTCATGGACTAAGTAAGATGCCCCTTCTCTCCTTATGTATGCAAGTTCTAAGGACTTAGAGGTCTCTGGATGTCACAGATCAATGCAAAGATAGTATTACCCTATCAACTTCCTATTTACTCACTTGTGGCTTTCATTTTCTGTAAATACTAAAGTATTTATCTTAAGCAGTAAGAACACTGGGGAAAATGGTGACAGAGACAGTTTCACGTGAAGTTTGTTTTTTAAATAAAAACTTGTTAAATTTATATTGCCTGCTTCTATTAATAATCTCAAGGGTAGGGTAGAGTCTAATCATGAATGATATATTTTTATAATCCAAAAAACTATTGCTGAATTCAAGTAAATAGCAATTGTAAAGGTACATAACTTAAAATCACCATGAGTGTTAACTGGGTATCTTAACTGCATGTTTATGTTTAATACAATTTGAAATCTATCAGCACAGTGGCCAGTTAAGCAAGAAGAGAGAGGGGAAAATGACAAAAATACAGCTAGCTAGCTATAAAAAGATGCAGCTCCTAAGACAGATAAATACAAACAGTGAGAAGTGGGTGTCTAATGGGCAGAAATTAGCTGTCAACAATTTAGAAGGATTCAAAAGGCATTTTGAGTTGCAGTACAGAAAATGACAGAAGAAAGAATGTGCTAAGGGCAATTAGATAACCCTAAGGCTCCTTGGTATGTTTCCACTTGGTGCTCTGTCTGCCAGGCAACACAGGTTTATTTGGAAAAGAATGGAGTATCCCTCTTTCCAGTCATTATGCAAGTAAAAATGTGATTTTATAAAAGTTCAAAAATTCTCAAACCTGCATCTATTCCATAATTTGAAAAAGTAAAATCCTTCCTCAAATAGGATATTCTATGCTTATTACTTATAGAAGTAATAGCATAACTAATACCTATTCTGAGTCAAAATATAGTTTTCAATATAAAGATAAATGTGATTTTCTGTGGGTTGCTTATTCTTTTGCAAGGAAATCAGTTGTTCAGTTATTTATTTAATTTTAAAAATTTATACTGGGGTAGGTGGCTATGGGTACATAAATCATGTCATTTCTATTTGAAAACTGAAGAGGATTCCACAGAGGGTAACCTAAGGGAGGTTTCTTGCCAGAATTACATTATTTTTCTTCCTTCTTAATTTTTTTTTCTTTCTATTTTTTTTTTTTTTTTTTTTTTTGGAGATGAGTGGCAGCTGATTCACAGCACAGGCTCATTCAAAAATTCATATTGGACTCAGTGAAGGAGTCCCCCTCAGAGGAAGGGTAGTAATTATTATAATAACTAACCCTTTTAAAGTGCTTATGTATGTAATCCACAGTTCTAAACATTTCACATGTATCAACCTATTTCATCTTCAAAACAATCATATGAGACAGTAGTATTATTAGCTTCACTTTATAATTGGAGAAACTATGGCACAGAGAGGTTAAGTAACCTGTCCATGGTTATGCAGAGAGAAATGGCAGAACCAGATTTAAATACAGATAGTCTAGTTCTAGAGTTTGACCTAACCATTATGCTATACTGTCTGTTGGCGTTAAGACTTTTTGTAATTTAAGTATTTAAAAGAAAGGTGGCCCAACCCATAAATAATTTGATTACCATTGGAACAGGAGAGACAGTGGTTCTGGGTCCACAAGATAATGTTGTTGGAATGGAACCGATGGAGGCTCCCTGACTTGCCTCCTATGCTGGCTAAGATCCGGTATCTCACAAGTTCAAGTGTGGAGCTTCCTTGGCTGAATCCAGTTCTTCAGTGTGTAACCCCTGGAAAGTCAGCTCATCTTGGGGAATCTCACTCATGCTTATATGTCATCTATAAAAATTAAACAAAAGCTAACACTAAGACTAGCCTACTAGTCTCAAGGGTTAGCTAATGGACATGAAAAATAAATGTCAGAGGGAGAAATCAGAGAATGACTTGATTGCCATTGTAAAATGTCTACATGCAAGAAGATAATAAAGAATAATGTTTTGTTTCATTTTTTGAATGAATGAATTTTCTTTTTTTTTTTTTTGGCTGCACTGTGTGGCACATGGAACTTCCCTGACCAGGGATTGAACCCATGCTCCCCCTGCAGTGGAAGTGTGGAGTCTTAACCACTGGACCACCAGGGAAGTCCTTGTTTTGTTTTTTAAATACAGTTTTGAATTTGCTAGAATGGAATGTTAGAGTTGAAAATTAATACCAATAAAATCAGTATTAATAACCAATACTTACTGAGCTCTAACCACATGAGTGCTGGATAGTCTGCTAAGTACACACACTGAGTCACTGCATACTCAGAACAACACTAGAAAGTAGGTGGTATTTTCTCCATTTTCCAGATGTAGAAACTGAGTACAGGGAGGTTAACTGACTTGCCCAAGGTCTGATATATAGAAAGTGATAAAGATCTAAGTCCAGGGTTCAATACAAAGCTTGAGCTCTTTTTTAAAAAATTAAAAAAAAATTTTGGCCGTGCCCCATGGCTTGTGGAACTTTAGTTCCCTGACCAGGGTTTGAACCTGGGCCCTCAGCAGTGAGTGTGGGGAAAAGCTTAAGCGTTTAACCAAAATCCTTCTTTACTGCTTCTTTAGTTGTCTATTTGTGAAATATCTGCCAAATTGAATTGCTCGAATCAGTTGCTATCATAAAAAATTTCCTTGTTCTTTATGCTTTCCTTTATGCTTGTTCTTTATATCTTTCCTCTTCTTCAAGACCAAGGGCAAGGCCCTTCTCTATGAAGGATTATAAATTTTATTTATTTCTGGCTACGTTGGGTCTTCGTTGCTGTGCACAAGCTCTCTCTAGTTGCGGCGAACGGCGGTTACTCTTCGTTGCGGTGCGCGGGCTTCTCATTGCGGTGGCTTCTCCTGTTGCAGAGAGCAGGCTCTAGGCGCGCGGGCTTCAGTAGTGGTGGCTCACAGGCTCAGCAGTTGTGGCGCACGGGATTTATTTGCTCTGCAGCATGTGGGATCTTCCCGGACCAGGGATCGAACCCGTGTCCCCTGCACTGGCAGGCGGATTCTTAACCACTGAGCCACCAGGGGAGTCCCCCAAATTAGGATTATAGTGAGAGTTAACATTTCACGACCACAGGAGGAGGGAGGCACTCCCTAACGTCCCCTCAGCTTTACTTTCCTTCAGAGCACTTCTCATCATCTGTCTTAGATGGAGTTTCCTGGGATGCAGACTCTGCAGTGGGGCTCTGCATGCTATAGGTTTACTGAAGAGTGACCTCAGTACGGACACATGGGGCAGTGAGGGAAGCAGAAATGGGAAAATGGAGTCGCTGAACTGCGATGTGGTGGCTACAAACACCTCAGCCGACCTCAGGGAGTTCTGGAGCCGACTTGGCCCTTCACAGTTGTCCTGAATTGAAGTGATGGGACTAATCTTTGTGCCTCTCATTGATCAGTCTTGAATTCTGACTGCCCCTGGGGAGAGATGTCTCTGGGGCATTCAACCTCTTTTGGACAGAGGCAATGTTGGGAAAGGAATTCAGCTGTGAGTCTTCAGCAAGCAGCGTTCCCATGAACTGAAGGGATAAATGCCTGGGTCCTGAAGGGGAGATTGAGGCAACACATCTTAGCTCTGCATCACCTGACATTCTAAATATCTTACTTATTGCCTGTTTATTGTCTCTCTCCTCTCTAGAATGTAAGCTGTGGAACAGCAGGGATCTCGGTCTGTTTCGGTTGTATCCCTAGCATGTAGAATAGTACTTAGTAAAGAATACAGAATGGGTTCTCACAGATATTTGCTGAATGAATCAGTGTACAAACAAATGAATACATGATGAGAAATGATGAGAAAACTAAAGCTTAAACAGACTAAATTGCCCTCCTTAGGTACTAATACCTAGGGAGTAGCAGAGCTTAGATGCTGATCCAGACTGGTCTGGAGTGGAGAAATCCTCAAAGCCAAGATACCAAGTCCTATGTTGCCTACCTGAATGTATCATTTTCCTTTACCAATTAGAACAAACAACCAAGTAACCTAGCCTGGGACGAGTCAGTGACACATTTGTGTGGCACATTAGTCTTGGCGTCTAACTTTGCCTTGCTAACATATCACCTTTACCTCTATGATATCTAGATTCATGAAGTTTCCCAGACAACTTAATTTCCACGACTTTTTCAATATCCAGGACTGACCAATTTTCGCTGAAGGTTTGGCATGGGGTGGCTCAGCTCCAGTTTTCTCAAGAGGCTCTGGTGAGCAGGTCATAATTCACTGTGTCTTGAAAGTCCAGAGACCAAATATGAACTGTCAAGGAGAAATATGCAGGCTTACACGCTGGCAGAGAGCAAGCATGTGTTAGAATTTAAATTGATAATTCCCAGCATTCCAGCGCCTTCTGTAGGTGAATTCTTAAGGCTAAAGTAGTCTCTGGGGAATTTGGAAGTTATGACAGCTATAGGTGTGACAATGAAAAAGATATTTGGAAGGATTTATTTTTAGTGTGGATAAAATGAAGGTGAGGAAATAATTAGATGTGTTAGCAATGGTTCCAGGAAAGTCCATTATGGAAAGCTTGCTCTGACTGCCTTGCCTGTCTCCAAAACTACAAATAACTGGAAGAAAAATAAAAACTCAGGAAGGTTTTAGCTTCAGTAGCAAGGTAAGGGATGGCATGGTATGGCCCCTGCCTATGAATCCAGCCCCTTAGCCTGTATTTCCTGTACCAAGATTATCACCCCCATCATTCCTTACTCCTATCCTTGTACCCTCTGATGAAACTGCTGGCTCTCTAATTAGAGTGTGCATCAGAAATACTTGGAGTTCTTGTAAAAACAGAATGCTGGGTCCCACCCCTAGACCCCAGAGTTTCTGATTCAGGAAGTCTGAGGGGGTCTGAAAATCTGCATTTCTAACATGTTCTCAGGGGTTGCTGGATGCTTCTGGTGCAGGGTTCACATTTTGAGAACCACAGTCCTAGGCATATTGAAATTCTTTCAGTTATTAGAAAGTTCCATACTCTTTCATCTCTACCTGCACACACGAGAGACTCCCCAACCCTCTTATCCCACCCTCCATCCCCATCATTTTCACAGCCAGGTTTTATTTAACTTTAAAGTCTCCTTCAAGAAGTTATTTATTTTTGGAAGCTTTCCTTGACACGTTTGTTTGGATTTTTCTCCTTGTGCCCCTCGAGGCATCGCATGTAACCCTGTATTGTAATCTTGTGTAATTATCTGAACTTCTCAACTAACTTTTGTGAAAGTCAAGAACAAGTTTATTCTTTTCATCTTTGAGTCCCCAGTGCCTGCCTTTATATCTGGCCCTCATTAATATTTTTTGATTGAGTGAAGGAGTGAGGAAATAAATCGAACAGCTGAACATTCTTCTGCCTTCTTTAGCTCTTGCTGCTTCCTTTCAAGTGCCCTTCACTTTCTTTCTCATCATGTCAAATTTGGAACAAACTTTGTATCAGATTTAGAAATAAACCCGTTTACTTCCAAGGATAACAGCTTATGCAACACTATTGAAAACATTGCCAATTTCATTCCTTCATCTCAGAATGAGAATAGGAAGTGTGTAAAAATGCATAATATATGTATATTATATATTCATATATAATATATGAATATATGTATAATGTATAGGTATACACATATATGTATATATAAATATACATATGTATGCTAACTTCATTAAGTCATACTGCAATGTTTATTGTTTACAGAAATGCTGAAACTGATTGTTGAAAAAAATCATTTAGTCTGCTCTTCTGTTTTGTATACAGCATATAGAACTATTTAATTAAAAAAATACCTATAGTGCAAAAGCATTTTTTAAAGGATGCTCTGTTTTCCAAAAGCTTAAGAGAATATGGATTCAGTTTGTTGTAAATCAGCTGTTTCATAACTGGCAGCATGGTGGCCGCTCTCTGCTTCTTTGCCTGTTGCATAGTCGGTAATGCGCTCACGCATGTCTTGCTCAGGTTTGTGCACACACAGCTAAATCTTTTAAATGGTTCCTACTATTATTTTGCCAAGAATTCCTATTACTCAATTTAAATTCACTGAACTACTGTTTCCCTTGAAAAAGTAAAGTGTAACGCAAATACTTAAGCTGCTTCTTGATTCTTCACACAGGCCTTGGTAGAGCTGGCTGGGTTTATTTTATAAACATCTGTCCATTCAGTATTGGGACTTCACAGTGAGATAAAGGCAAAAGCAGATAGATGCCTTGCATTGGGTTAATACACATTTAAAAGATGTTACGTTAGATAATTTAAAATTATTTTTACTGCGTACTGGTACCGTGGTAAGTACAATTTAAACTACGTTATATCTTTATGTTTTGACATCGGCAGATAGTATTTAGTATTTATGTACTTTCCATAAAGTACTTTTCACCTGACTTGGACGTTTTGACAACTCTTTCATTCAACTCTCAAATTTTTTCATCTCTGGAAACGATGGACTACCAGGTGGATAGAATTCAATCGGGAAATAGGAAATAAAGCTATGAAAGGAACCAAGGCCCTGTGCTGTGTCATCCTTGCAGTCCATGGCTTCTAAAGGACACTTTCATCCCAGCATCATGTGTTTCTACCCTGCCTGTATGAACCACATCTATGTATTGCCACTGGGCATCACCCTACAGCTAGCTGGAACTACCCTAACGCATTCTAGAAGCAACGACTGAACATCACAATACTCCCAACGCTGTCCTGAGAATAGTAAATGATCATGCAACAGATGAGGGTGAGAGGTCAACCATAATTAAGAAACATACGAGCAGTTCCAGATAGGTTCCATATGGTTATATTAAGAGATCAGGTTTATCTTTGCTTTGCCCTTTATGCTTTTCTAACTAAAATATGACATTAAAAAGCCACTTTACAATAGAAGTCAATACAGCTGATTTGTGTAGTCTAAAGAATGGCTCTAAATCTTCAAGTATTACATAGAGAATATATTTTTTACTAAATTTGGAGCAATTTAAAATGTCTTAAGAACGTTTTTTGCTCTGTTAAAGAATTCAAGGTTGAAAAGTCAAATAGCTTGACAGAAAAATTCAGGCAATTTATATGATGGCTGATAGAAGCAATCCATCTCATCTCAAATCAAGTCAAATTAAAATTAGACTTTGGGAATGACACAAATAAGGAACTCTGTTACAAGAGCCTCTAGTGAGGTTAGTGGTGAGCTTCTTGAAGACAGAGAGCATATATTATTCATCTTTGTTTGTTTTTTTTCTATTTGTCAGGCACTTGCATAGCAATACATGAAGTAAAAAATGAATAAGAAATGGCTCCTGATCTCAAAAAACAATTCTAGTCAAGGGATGATGGCTTATATCCCAAAGAAATCATATTTTTCTGTATGTTGCTGCAGATTATTGGCTTAAAATAAAACTATATTCTGTTTTAAGAAATAGATCCATTGCTGTTTGTTAGTTCCCTTTTAAATATGATCCAAATTGTAACACTGCACATTGATATACACATTTTACAACTTCTAAGTACCTGTTAACAGTGAATGATTTTCTTTCCAGCCCATTTAGCAAAGTTATAGTCTTTAATATTTTTCATATTAAGGCCTTCAATCTGTCCTATGGTACATAAGCCCGGTCCCCATCATTTAAAATCTTTTTTGGATCCGTGCAAAACCGAAGCAAAATATTTTTGTCAATGCAGGCTTCTTAAAAGGAGACTTCCATTTTCTATGCAAATAGTTACTTTTCATCAAGTCCCAGCACATTTAAGGTAATCAGACTAACTGCATTATTTTGCCCCTTTAGAATGGCATACTAGGTGTACCATGTGTGCATTAGTCCATAAATCTACATTAAAGCACATATAACCCTCTGAACTTGATGCATGATGATTTGTAAATAATTATAGTTTTCTGAAAATCAAACACATTTTATTCTAAGGAGGAATATAATTAGTTAAGGAAGAGTGGAGTATTGGAGGTAAGAATAAGAAATAATCATGTAGAAAATTAGAAGTAATGACCAACCTGAATAAGAAAAGTGAAAACACTGAATGGGTAGAAAGGGAACTCAGTCCTGGTTCCAAGCATGAAAAGAGTCTAATGCCATAATACCCTCATTTTAACACTTACTAGCTGTGAGGACCTGGTAAGTTAATAAACGTCTTTGTGTTTGTTTTCTAATCCATAAAATAGGCATGATAATAGCACCCCCTTCAAAGGTTGTAAGTATATTAGTAGCCATAAAGAATTAAATAGTGCTTGAAGCATAATTAGAACTCACTAAATATTACCTGTTTTTATAAAATATCAACGTTAGAAGTTACATTAAACTTCTATCACAACCTCCTAACCAAAGCAGGGATTTCCTTTATGACATGCTGAATAAGCATCCAGCTAGCTTCAGCAAGAAGTCTTCCAAGAGGTCTTCATTGTATCATAAGGTAGGCCAATTTATATTCAGACAACCTAACTGCTAGAAAATTTTTCTTGCCTACTGATGTTTCTTTTTAGACAGCTATGGCTGCCAACATTGAAAGTGTGCTATTGATTGAAGATTATTTCAAATTAAAGTCTTATATACTGGAATTCATCCTCTTCTGGGTAGACTCATAAATATGAAATCTGCCTCCTTCTTGATTAATTAACTTTTTTATTACTCCACCAGGGTCAGCTGGCCCTCTTTCTGCTTCATCATTAATAATCATCCTCAAATTTCTGGCTGCTGTTAATAATGATGTAGCTAATTTCATCCTTGGTAATTAAAGCAGTACAGATTGGGTTTCAACCAATAGACTGGATCAAACATATAGAGATTTTTTTTTAAAAAGATGTGTAAGGAGGGATATCTATTTAACAACAAAGAAGTCATTTTACTCTACCTCAAATACCCCCAAATTTTAGAATTAACAATTAATTTGTAATTAAAATTGCATATATCATGTTTTTACATGATTCAAATCAGTTACAGCTTGTTACCCAAAATATAACAAGCAATGTTGCTTACCTGTGGCAAATAAAATATTTGATTCTTTCTTTTTCGACTTGTAGGCAATATGCTATTCTTCCATATTTTGAAATTACACATTCTTCATTTATTTAATTAAATGTGTATTGGAAACTACGTATAAGACATTTTATGAGACACAAAGATACACAGGTGACAGTTCTTGACCTCAAAGTGCTAGCAACTTAGTAAAGAAGTAAGCCCTCACACAATAAAATATTACAGAAAGTCTGAGGAAAGAGTGATTACTTCTCACTGGATTGATCAAAAACACTTCAGGAGGTGTAGCATGTGAGCCGGACTGACTATTTGTAATGTGATAGGTTTCTGAATATGCCAGCTGGAAGTCACAGACACAACTTAGATAGGATGAAGATTCAGAAAATTTCATGCATGAGCATTTATACATTTTCCCAGGGTATATGTTAACTAGAGGAAAATAGAACAGAAACGATGTCAATTTGGATTAGATTGGAGGAAGACTTGAATATTTGTTGAGAAACTCACATTTTATTCAGTAGAAAATACCCAACGATTTGGAGTTTTTAAGTGTAGAAAGTTGAGTATAGAAAAATTAGTCAAAGGAGGGCATGAAAAATAGACTAAGGAAGAAGAAAGTAAAGACACGATCTTACACCTTAATTTTCAGGATCATTTCCATACATAAATTGTTAAAACTAATCAAACTGCTTAAATATGGAACCATACTAAAAATAGCTAAATTTTATGGGTGTTTTTAAAATAACTAAGTGATTAAATTTATTCATTTGTATCAACATAACACTTTTTGTATAAATGTGTAAGATGTGGCATAAGATTCTAATTTGAAACACTTGCCATGATTCAGTAATTTATACTTTGGTTAATTAATCATAATGACTTTTATGTAGTTATTTAAGTGATATAAATCTAGTCCATCATTACTACTTTTGGTAAATAATGGTATATTTTAAAATGTTGACAGATGTGGCTTTGGTGCTACAGAAGTGCTTCATGTAGCTTACAGGTAAAAACCTAAATTTACATATTATTAAAATTTAAGGTGTAATTAATCTTTTCAGGGAAAAGGAATGCATTGCTTATATGTTGGCTGTGTATTTACTCTACTGGATCATTTGGATAACCACTAAGGCAATGGAAGAGATAAATTACATGTAAAATTCCGGCTTTAAGCTATGGATTCTCCTACCTTTTGATAGCTTCACAAACTGTTGTACAGTATATAAGTAAAATGTTTAAGTTGACTGCAATCTAGCAGGATATATTTTATTTTGGTTTAAAAAAATGAACCCATAAAAGTATTTTTTGTTTCTGTAAATTACATTTGAATATTAGATAAATCTTGGTTGTGTTTTAAATAAAAACAAATGTTTGACTGCTTTATCATTAAATTATTTATTTTGAACAATGTACATGTAATTTTAACAGATGATTGTTAAAATTGAATCAAATATGGTTTTTCAAGCAATTTGTAAGGATATGGATAACATTATTGGTTATGTAGATAACTTTTCAATTTTAATTCTCATCTTTTTCTTCGTTGAAAAGAAGCACATTTTCTCCAGAAAATAAGCTCAGAAATAAAAACAAATATGAGGCAGATAAAATTTTCTGTTGTTTCATTCATATAAGCCAAAAAGGCCTGTACTTGACAGTGTGTATGTATGCGTGCACGCCAGTGTGTGTGCGTGCGTGTGGGTGTGTTTGATACTTTGGGGCATAATATGGATTTTATATTAATTTTGAGAAAATTCTTATATTTGAGAGCTTCTAACACCTATATATTGTTCGCCTATCTTTCGAGAAGATCCACATGGAATATTTATATATTCTTACTTTCTTACTACTGATTCTGTAGTTTATTGTAATTTTGTTAACTCTATTCCAAAAAGATGGGGGGATCAATTACAGTACCTAATAAAAAGGCCTGTACACAATAGCAGTTCAATAAATGCTGTTAGTGAACATAACATTTAGCTATACACTATTAGTCCTAAGAGAGATTAGCAGACATATGAAATGTCCGTATTGAAACACAAAAAGAAAGTGTTTTGTGACTATATATGAGTGACTTTCTACCTACTTATCTATAGATCTATCAGTCAATTCTCTCTCCCTTGTTTTCTCTCTCTCTTCCTATATAACATAGGGAATGAGGTTGTTCTATAGACTTAGGAAAAGAGGATCCCAATAGCTATAGTTCAAGTAGGCTCTTTTTATAGTGCTAACAGTCATAGTTAGTACTCTTTAAACTTGCTGGCCAGTTTCCACTAGCATATTCTGACTCTGGAAAAAAATCCAACCTCTGGTCTAAAAACAGAGCAAGAGGAGTCATGGTGATGGCTCCTCAGAACGAGGGAAAATATTTGCAAATGAAGCAACTGACAAAGGATTAATCTCCAAAATATACAAGCAGCTCATGCAGCTCAATATCAAAAAACAAAACAAACAACCCAATCCAAAAATGGGCGGAAGAACTAAATAGACAGTTCTCCAAAGAAGACATACAGACTGCCAACAAACACATGAAAGGATGCTCAACATCACTAATCATTAGAGAAATGCAAATCAAAACCACAATGAGGTATCACCTCACACTGGTCAGAATGGCCATCATCAAAAAATCTACAAACAATATGCTGGAGAGGTTGTGGAAAAGGGAAACCTCTTGCACTATTGGTGAGAATGTAAACTGATACAGCCACTATGGAGAACAGTATGGAGGTTCCTTAAAAAACTAAAAATATAACTACCATATGACCCAGCAATCCCACTACTGGGCATATACCCTGAGAAAACCATAATTCAAAAAGAATCATGTACCATAATGTTCACTGCAGCTCTATTTACAATAGCCGGGACATGGAACCAACCTAAATGTCCATCGACAGATGAATGGATAAAGAAGATGTGGCACATATATACAATGGAATATTACTCAACCATAAAAAGAAACGAAATTGAGTTATTTGTAGTGAGGTGGATGGACCTAGCGTCCATCTTACTTCATTTTACAGAGTGAAGTAAGTCAGAAAGAGAAAAACAAATACTGTGTGCTAACACATATACATGGAATCTAAAAAAAAATGGTTCTGATGAACCCAGGGGCAGGACAGGAATAAAGACACAGACCTACTAGAGAATGGACTTGAGGACCGGGGACGGGGGAGGGTAAGCTGGGACGAAGTGAGAGAGTAGCACTGACATATATACACTACCAAACGTAAGGCAGATAGCTAGTGGGAAGCAGCTGCATAGCACAGGGAGATCAGCTCAGTGCTTTGTGACCACCTAGAGGGGTGGGATAGGGAGGGTGGGAGGGCTGCGCAAGAGGGAGGGGATATGGGGATATATGCGTATATATAGCTGATTCACTTTGTTAAACAGCAGCAAGTAACACAACATTGTAAAGCAATTATACTCTAGTAAAGATGTTAAAAAATAAATGAAGCCACTATGTTTGTAGAGTACAAGTAATCAGTTAAGAACATTATAATTTTGAAAAAGAATTGTTTCATATTTTATATTATCGTCTCATTGGTTGTTAGCAAACTAAAAGTTGAACAAAGTAAAATAGGTATAGCTAAAGGGAATGACATTATAAACTACTTTGTTTTGCTTGTTTTAAAAAATTTGAACTAGACCATCAAATGAGAGAGTACCTAATTTCACCTTCCCACTTCACATCCCATCTCTATGCATCATAAAGTCAGTTAATTAAATAATACACAAGAGAGACCTTAATAAGGAAGTTGACATTACAATAATTCAGACAGTACTTGAAAAACAAAAGCTATAAAAATTTAAAGATGCGCTAAGAGGGTATGTAGAGAAAAAGACTGATGCTGTCAGTTTGGATTCATATCATTATATTCCTGAATTTATAGTAAACCTACGCGTATCTTACTATGACATTATTCATTGAAATTCTCTCCTGGATATAAACAGCATGCTTTGAAAATGCAATTTAAAGTTAACCAGATAAAAAATGATCCTTTAAATAATTTTTCCTCAGGCTGTAAATTGACTTGGGAGCCACTCTATGCACCCAAACTCCAGGTTTACACAAACATATTTTTCAAACTCTTCTCAAACGCTGTTGTCTCTTCAACAGTATTATAAAAGTCACTTTCATGACATTTATAAATCAGTAATTCAGAATATGTTTTTTGCTGTCTGCTGCTGCTGTCAGGTGCTTCTAGGGTTCTAATCCTGCACCTCCACTCATTGGTTATCAGATTTTGGTAAAGCTACTTAAGTTTCTAAAAAGAGTTATAATCTTAGCAGAATTAAAAAGATAATTTGTGTAAACTGCTCAGCAGACAGTCTTGCACATGTTACTGGTCATATTACTCCTAATTAAAATCCTCCCATGAATCTTCAATATCTTCATAAAGTGCAATAAGCTTAACATGGCCCAAAGAGCAACTTCGTCTTGTTCTTGGCCCCTGTATATAATTCTCTGCTTTTAGCTCCCACCATTTAATTTTTCATGTCTCCTCACTGTAGTCACACCAAATAGTTGGCTCTTCTTTAAATTTTTCATGCTGTTTCAGGTCTCAGCGCTTTTGCTATTCCTTTATCACCCTTCTTTAAAGAATGAGCCACTGCGTCTCATCCTCCAGACCTTCATGATCTATTCATGCTGAATTAGGGCAGCTTCTCTATGCTCTCATAGCACTCTTTGCATATCTGTCTGGTAGTACATGTCATTCAATCTTGTATTTTTTAATTGAAACTTTAATTTTCCTCCCACAAATCTAGACTATAAATTATGCAAAGGCAGAGGTTGCAGGTCTAATTACTTTTTTATCCCCAGAGACTCACGCAGAGTATGGCACATATTAACTGTCCTATATATTTTTCATTGAATGAATCAATATTATACTGGGTCATTGTAAGTATGGGACCTTTCTGCTAAGGAGTTTCAAAGTACTTATCTTTTACATAACATCTGAAAGAATTTTAGTCCTGAAAGTACAATAAGTTGAAATTTAGAGTTAAAACCAAATACAATATTTAGATCAGAACTTATGTTTTCTTATTAGACTAGATTGCTTTGTCTAAAAGTCCCAGACAAACATAAATGAATTATCCAGATTTAGACCTATGAGTTTGAGAGTACATTTCTGACTTGATGATATAATACTCAAAAATGTCATACTTTTAAAAAGTTAGGTGAATTTCTTCTTCTGTGAAATAAGACACAATAAACACACCCTGGACAAGACAATGATGTGACTCTTCCCTGGACCAAACTTTCCTTGAATTGTGTCCTTGGCTTTGCACCTAGATTAAGTCTTGGCATGTGGGCAGGGAAGAAAGCAGTCAATAGGACATAGCAGGGACATTTTTTTGAATATTTTATATTGCTTTTGATTATGGAGTTTTGTGATAACTACACTCCCAATAATTTCATCTCTAGCTTGAAAAGTCAATAGTCTTCAGTGGGATTACAAATGACTATCACAGATATTAAACATCCAGGTTATAAGTATTCTTTTTATTCCTTTGTTCACTTTCCCTCCTTAAGCTGTATTCCTTCTTAATTAAATATGTCAGTGCTTTTCCACTTTTTAGTTAGATATAGTTGTAATGAAAAAGTTCTTATGGATCAATGTTGTTCATTAACCTAAAAACAACAACAAAACTCTCCTTCTGTCATATAGTTAGAAACTCACATAGCTTCACTTTCAGGAAGTGATAAACTGGGGGAATTGTGGCTTAATCAGTGGTCTTACCATTAGTATTTTATAATTCCAATGGAAGGACTTGGCAGGATGGTAGAGTACTGGCCTTGGAAGAAGATAGTCCTTAGTTTCAAATTTTAGCTTAGCTTTCTTACCAGCTGCATGAATCTGACAAGTTGCTCAATTTCCCTAGGCTTCTGATTTCTCATAAGTAAAATTAGGAAAATAATACTGGTCTCATTGGATGTTGAAACGTTTAAAAGAGACAACACATGTAAAATACTGCACATGATTTTTGGCACCTATGAGAATAGGCTCAATAAATGCTAGACATTATTATTGTTATTCATAAATAATTTTTAAAATAAAGTTGCTATTCTTGAATTCTTATGCAAATACAGGTATTTTAACAGTGATGGGAACAGATTTTTTTTTTTTTTTTCGGTACGCGGGCCTCTCACCGTTGTGGCCTCTCCCATTGCGGAGCACAGGCTCCGGACGCGCAGGCTTAGCGAGCGGCATGTGGGATCTTCCCGGACCGGGGCACAAACCCGTGTCCCTTGCATCGGCAGGCGGACTCTCAACACTGCACCACCAGGGAAGCCCCAGAATTTTATTATAATTAGGTATTTAGATATTTTTCCATCAAAGTACATAGCAAAAGCCACCTATATCATCCTTACAAAGATAGCAATGTGATGGATTTCTAAAATTGAAAAAATAATTCAATGGTAGAACTGGGTTTAGAATGAACATGACATTTAATGCTATGTTACATGACTTTGGAATGCCTCACTCCCCTCTTCTCCCATTTTAGTTTTCAATATGTTGACGCTACGAAATTAATTTGAGTTTCTAATCAAGCCCATGCATCTAATATTTAAACTTATAATGTGCATTTCAGGGGAGTTTGTCTCCTGACCACTGTTTTTATTGATCTAATATAACAAGCCAAAGCTGCATAATTTTGAACTAACTGCTAAAATCATTTGCTCATGGCTTTACTCTCTTCCAAGTATTCATTAGTATCACATTATGATGCCAAGACTGGCGGACAGTTAGGCTAACACCACCCAGTGAGACTCTCTGTGCTGTGGCCTGAGTGATGAAAATATTTAACGACAGCACCAAAGCATTAACTGAAACGACTGTATGAGTATTTACATGAACAGAATCCTGCATGATGAGACTATTCAAAATTTGGGACATCAGATTTTCAACTATCAGGTCACATTGGAACCACACTAAATTAACATCTTATTTTATATCTTTGTGTGAAACTTACTTTCATCTCCTGTTTCAAACTCAAACTTCTGACTGTATCCACTGTACCCTGTTGCAGTCCTCACTCGGATATGAAAAATGTACTTGGTGGCTGGCTTGAGACCTGTGATGATGGCACTGGGGGCCTTGGACCTCGTGGAGGAATAGGAGAGCTGCTGCTCGTGGTCCTGGAGACAGAAGAGAAGAGAAGGGGAGTGAAGCAGGGTTATTTTCCTTTACCTTGACACACTGTAAAGTCAAGCTGAGGAATTCTGCTCTCTCAAAAATACTGATTAAGAACTGGTGCAAGCATGGTTTTCCATAATTTAGTGATTCGTTTTTCACCAATTATAATGCATATGATATGGTCTTGATTTGGAAACTTTTTAAGAAAGATGATGATCTTGTATTTTTGGTGATTTGGATTTCTGACCCGACTCTAAGGAATGGTGGTGGCGTGGAGAGCATGTTTACACAGAATGGCAGCTGCATCTTGAATAAAATGGGCACATCAGATCAGACCGGGCCAGCAGCAAGCAAGGAGCAAGGGTGGGAGAGTTCAAGTACCCGCTACTCACTTCTACCCGCAGGTAGTGCCAAAATGCCGGCGCTATCCGTGGGTAGACCTGTGGGTGAAAGGAAAAATAAATTAATTGTTTTTTTAAAGTTTGCGATCTTTTATCCCGAATCAACTGCATTGTTCTGAAACTCAGTGATTCCCCAATAGTAACACTGAAGTTGAAGCAACTTAAGACATAAAACGATGAAAATTTTCCTTTGAGGGAGAGTTGACTCCTCTGCAAAATACCACAGTTTACTTTGTAAAGATGTACGAGATACATACTGATTGTGAGGTAGATTTTTTTTTTAATCAAAAACAAATTTATGGTTACCAAAGGGAAAAGGTGGGGCGGGGGAGAGGGATAAATCAGGAGTTTGGGATTAACATACATGCACTACTATATATGATAGATAACTAACAAGGACCTACTATATAGCACAGGAAACTCTACTCAATATTCTGTGATAACTTTTATGAGAAAAAAAACCTAGAAAAGAATGAATATATGTATAACTGAATCACTTTGCTGAACACCTGAAAGTAACACACATTGTAAATCAACTACACTCCAATAAATTTTTTCTTAAATACAAAAAAAAAACAAAAACAGTACATACTTCTTATTTTCAAAGAACCCTCTGGGAGTATATGTTTCAACTGTGTTGACTTCTTGCCCTCATTTAATGCAGCCAGAAGACCCTGGGCTTGTGTCGCACCATGAAGCCTTTGTCCGGTTTGCTGTTTTTATTTTTTATTTATTTGTTTTTTAACAACTTTATTGGAGTATAATTGCTTTACAATGGTGTGTTAGTTTCTGCTTTATGACAAAGTGAATCAGCTGTACATATACATATATCCCCATATTTCCTCCCTCTTGCGTCTCCCTCCCACCCTCCCTATCCCACCCCTCTAGATGGTCACAAAGCACCGAGCTGATCTCCCTGTGCTATGCGGCTGCTTCCCACTAGCTATCTATTTTACATTTGGTAGCGTATATATGTCCATGCCGCTCTCTTACTTCTTCCCAGCTTACTCTTCCCCCTCCCTGTGAGGTAGATTTTAAAACGGTCTGCCTGTGAGGGAGCATCAAAGACACAGCACAGTATGAAAGACAGCACACCTCAGAAATCAGCAGGACTGGAGGCTTGGTTCCCAGTCACCCGTGGTTAACTGCCAAACTACCTCTTCTCACTAACAGGAACCACAACTGACTGAATGCCCTCGTCATTCAGGGTCTTTTAAGTGGGCTGTCTTGTCCACCACCTCAGAACAATTTACTTGTGCCTTTAAGAGACTGTCCACAGTATGCTGGTAGTGGGAACACATTAAAGTCAATACTGTTTTTGTATAGTGTTATTGTTCAATAACTTTATAATGGTGTTCTAGTACGGTATCTGAAAAAAAAAATTTTTGTATGAACAACTCTTCTAAATTCATAGGTCAAATTAGGCTACCAGGCCCTTGAGTTAATTCTCCACTATTCTCATTATAAAATATCTAAAGATAGAGATTCTCAGAGATGGAAGTAACTTTCAAGATTATTAATTAAGTCACTCATTTGATGCTTAAATTCGATCTATAATATCCCATCAAGATTTCATTTAGCCTTTGCCTGAAAATATCTGTTGTTCAGGAGACCTTCCAGGCAAACGAAGTAACCTACATACATGCAGAATGTATCAAACTGCATTTATTGTCTGGTGATGCTATAAGATTTAGAACTATGAAAATCATTTTCCTTAAGCTACTTTTGAGAAAAAAAATCCTTGAAGATCATTTTAAAACTTTATGGCCTTGTTTGTCAGAACTTTATATGCTACATGGTTATTCTCTGTCTAGCTGAGGAATTGAATTTGTCATCTATACCCCAAATACAACTGTTTATTAAACACAAAGTACAAAGAAAAATGAGTAAACAATAGCAATGTTTTAAATAAAAAAGACAAAACAGATAAATTGTAACTTATATTTATTCCTAGGTCATTTCCAGATTAGAAAGTAAATAAATATCTGCCTGTTATAAAATCCAAGAAAATAAATTCTATAAAATCATTGGTGGCAGTAATTATCTGCTAAGGGCCTAAAGAAGAAGCTTTCTAAGATGAAGGCCTTTATAATTAGGGGGTTTAACACCCATATTGTAGAGAAAGAAAGTTTGTGTTATATTGGAAGAGATAATACTGTTTCTGGTAGAAATTTGTAAAAACTTTTGGATTGTTCATTCTTACATAGAAGAGGAGAATATTCCACCTCTCACAGAATTTTCTGCAACATTAGAGTTATGGGGTATTCTGAGTAGCATTGCACAGTATGAAATTATGATTGAGAGAATTTTTAAATCCTGAAAAAAAGAATTTAGTCTTATCCTTAAAGAGAGGAGATACAGATTGAAAAATTTACTTAGAATGGCACCATAATAATTACACATTATGTCTTTGCTGCTTCACAAAAACATAGCTAAATAGTAATTTATTACTCAGTAAAGTTACAGGGAGCAAAGGACTCCTTTTGCAAATAGCTTTTAGCATGTTTGCTGTTATACAGAAGTGTATCTGTAGCTATATCCCTGAAATAAAAATCATTAAGTAGGAAGTATGCTTACATGGTTCCTCAGCCTACAACGCAGCAGTGTGGGAGTAGCTGCCTTGCCTCACATCTTGCCTCCTCGGAGCATGCCAAGAAAGAGAGCTCAGAGAACAGTCATGCGAATTCCTCCTTCCAGTGCATATCAGCCCCCTCTCCTCCTGGTGTTTCCAAGCTCTTGGGAAACTAAGTTAGCACTTACCCATGAAAAGCATAGGGCACTTACTGTCCCAGAACTTTGGCTAATTGCCTTTCTCCTGACACATCAACTCCAATTCAAAGTAGCTGTCACCAGATAGAGACAGTGTTTTGCTGCAGAGCCATCGAGATCTCTTTATTCATCCATGGGGGCTCAATTCTGAACATGCTTGAATAGGGTATGTGTGAGAGTTTTTCTAGAGTTTGTACCATATGGAATTGCTATTTGCATAATACCTATGTCTTCAACTTTCCTAGGTAATACATTCCATTGTTCATAAAACTATCTTATAAGTTTTTTACCCTTGCTAAATCCATAATAAAATCTCATTCTTAATATTATTCATTTTAGTACTTTCTTTTTTTTCTTGATCAAGCTTTCCAGAGGCTTGATCAAGCTTTCCAGAGGCTTGAACCAACTTTCTCTATTGTTTCTTTGTTTTCTATTTCATTTAATATCTGCTCTTACTATAAATTATTTTCTTTCTTCTTTTTTGTGTTAATTATATTGTCTTCTAACTTTTTACATTTCGTGCTTAACTCACTATCAGTACACCTTTTCAAATACAATTTAAGTCTACAAATTTCACTCTAGGTACTGCACTACTGTACTTCATAAGTTTTCATGATATATTATCAACCAGTTCTGAGTATTTACTAATTTCCATAAATACACTATTTCTTTTAGTCTTTGTGGCAGATCCAGGATTATTATTTCACACTTTTAAGGGTCAAAACAGGTTGTCAGGCAGTAAATAAATGGCATAAAGTGAAGCTCCAAAGGCATAACCCCATGGGTTGCAAAGTACACTGGACTGTGGATAGGCGAGCACTGGCAGTCTTCTGTACTGAGAAGCATTAGCTCATTGGCTGAACGTGAAACAGTTTTTGCACTACTTCCCCTTGGATAAGCATAAATAATAATATCAATCATGGGACAAATCATTTAGTAGCAATGCACTTTAATGTACTGTTATGTATATCATTTCCTAAAAGAAACATATACACAATTTCTATTTTATATATTTGTATTCACATATACTGAAAACATAGTTCAGAACTACAGTGTGAACACAGAGCATTCACTGTCAAACAATATGCATGTATTACTCTCTAGAGATGTAGACTTTTATTTAAGGTTCTCTTCTCAAGGGCAGAGTCTGCAGCTTAGTCTCAGGAATTGCCCCGTCCCAGCTGCTGAGGATCTAGGTTTTCCTGGGAGTCTAATCTTATTGTTACATTGAACCTTTCATTTGCTTAAAATACTGACTCTATGTTTTATCTCTATAGATGTCAACTCTTCATGGTCACTAACAGGGATGTTCTTACTAGAGTCTGGACCCTCTTAGCATTCAATCTGAAAACCAACTTAGTTAAAAGAAATAGGTTCAGGTGTCCAGTCACTATGGCTGCATCTTTCTGCAACCAGAGGTAACATGGTCTGTTATCAACAGAAGGCAGCATGTAAAGAATTCTGGATTAGAATTCTCCTGTCTTGGCTCGATTTTGGTTCTGCTTCTATTATGTACCTTGGTAAATCACCTTCAAGACTTTGATTTGCTCATACAGAAAATTCATTCATTGCACCGACATTCACTGAATGCTCTCTATGGGTATGGTTTTAGGGCTCTATAGTAGATCTGGCTTACATAATCACCAAAGTTCTACGTAAGCAATTATATTCTATAATTTTTGTATGTTAGAAATACAAGTCTGCTCTCTTCTGCTGTGATTGATTCTCATCATGCCTCACCTTAATCTCTTGAGTTTACCGTCCCACTTATGGAAGTAGATGCAATAGGCCCACAAAGTGGTCATCTTCTGGCTGGTTTGCTTTCTCTTAAAGTCTTTGGGTCTAGTGGGTTTTCTCCAAGATGTTACCACATTGTCGTAATTTTTTTTTTTTTTACATCTTTATTGGGGTATAATTGCTTTACAATGGTGTGTTAGTTTCTGCTTTATAACAAAGTGAATCAGTCATACATAAACATATGTTCCCATATGTCTTCCCTGTTGCGTCTCCCTCCCTCCCACCCTCCCCATCCCACCCCTCCAGGCTGTCACAAAGCACGGAGCCAATATCCCTGTGCCATGCAGCTGCTTCCCACTAGCTATCTACCTTACTGCGTTTGTTAGTGTGTATATGCCCATGACTCTCTCTCGCCCTGTCACAGCTCACCCTTCCCCCTCCCCATTATCTCAAGTCCGTTCTCTAAGAGGTCTGCGTCTTTATTCCTGCTTTACCCCTAGGTTTTTCATGACATTTTTTCTTTCTTAAATTCCATATATATGTGTTAGCATACGGTATTTCTCTCTCTCTTTCTGCCTTACTTCACTCTGTATGACAGACTCTAGGTCTATCCACCTCATTACAAATAGCTCAATTTCGTTTCTTTTTATGGCTGAGTAATATTCCATTGTATATATGTGCCACATCTTCTTTATCCATTCATCCGATGACGGGCACTTAGGTTGTTTCCATCTCTGGGCTATTGTAAATAGAGCTGCAATGAACATTTTGGTACATGTCTCTTTTTGAATTATGGTTTTCTCAGGGTATATTCCCAGTAGTGGGATTGCTGGGTCATATGGTAGTTCTATTTGTAGCTTTTTAAGGAACCTCCATACTGTTCTCCACAGTGGCTGTATCAATTTACATTCCCACCAACAGTGTAAGAGGGTTCCCTTTTCTCCACACCCTCTCCAGCATTTATTGTTTCTAGATTTTTTGATGATGGCCATTCTGACTGGTGTGAGATGATATCTCATTGTAGTTTTGATTTGCATTTCTCTAATGATTAGTGATGTTGAGCATTCTTTCATGTGTTTGTTGGCAGTCTGTATATCTTCTTTGGAGAAATGTCTATTTAGGTCTTCTGCCCATTTTTGGATTGGGTTGTTTGTTTTCTTGTTATTGAGCTGCATGAGCTGCTTGTAAATTTTGGAGATTAATCCTTTGTCAGTTGCTTCATTTGCAAATATTTTCTCCCATTCTGAGGGTTGTCTTTTGGTCTTGTTTATGGTTTCCTTTGCTGTGCAAAAGCTTTGAAGTTTCATTAGGTCCCATTTGTTTATTTTTGTTTTTATTCCCATTACTCTAGGAGGTGGGTCAGAAAGGATCTTGCTTTGATTTATGTCATAGAGTGTTCTGCCTATGTTTTCCTCTAAGAGTTTGATAGTTTCTGGCCTTACATTTAGGTCTTTAATCCATTTTGAGCTTATTTTTGTGTATGGTGTTAGGGAGTGATCTAATCTCATACTTTTACAAGTAGCTGTCCAGTTTTCCCAGCACCACTTATTGAAGAGGCTGTCCTTTCTCCATTGTACATTACTGCCACCTTTATCAAAGATAAGGTGTCCATATGTGCATGGGTTTATCTCTGGGCTTTCTATCCTGTTCCATTGATCTATCTTTCTGTTTTTGTGCCAGTACCATACCGTCTTGATAACTGTAGCTTTGTAGTATAGTCTGAAGTCAGGGAGCCTGGTTCCTCCAGTTCCTTCTTTCGTTCTCAAGATTGCTTTGGCTATTTGGGGTCTTTTGTGTTTCCATACAAATTGTGAAATTTTTTGTTCTAGTTCTGTGAAAAATGCCAGTGGTAGTTTGATAGGGATTGCATTGAATCTATAGATTGCTTTGGGTAGTAGAGTCATTTTCACAATGTTGATTCTTCCAATCCAAGAACATGGTATATCTCTCCATCTATTTATATCATCTTTAATTTCTTTCATCAGTGTCTTATAATTTTCTGCATACAGGTCTTTTGTCTCCTTAGGTAGGTTTATTCCTAGATATTTTATTCTTTTTGTTGCAATGGTAAATGGGAGTGTTTTCTTGATTTCACTTTCAGATTTTTCATCATTAGTATATAGGAATGCCAGAGATTTCTGTGCATTAATTTTGTATCCTGCCACTTTACCAAATTCATTGATTAGCTCTAGTAGTTTTCTGGTAGCATCTTTAGGGTTCTCTATGTATAGGATCATGTCATCTGCAAACAGTGACAGCTTTACTTCTTCTTTTCCAATTTGGATTCCTTTTATTTCCTTTTCTTCTCTGATTTCTGTGGCTAAAACTTCCAAAACAATGTTGAATAATAGTGGTGAGAGTGGGCAACCTTGTCTTGTTCCTGATCTTAGTGGAAATGCTTTCAGTTTTTCACCATTGAGGATGATGTTTGCTGTGGGCTTGTCATATATGGCCTTTATTATGTTGAGGAAAGTTCCCTCTATGCCTACTTTCTGCAGGGTTTTTATCATAAATGGGTGTTGAATTTTGTCAAAAGCTTTCTCTGCATCTATTGAGATGATCATATGGTTTTTCTCCTTCAATTTGTTAATATGGTTTATCACATTGATAGATTTGTGTATATTGAAGAATCCTTGCATTCCTGGAATAAACCCCACTTGATCATGGTGTATGATCCTTTTAATGTGCTGTTGGATTCTGTTTGCTAGTATTTTGTTGAGGATTTTTGCATCTATGTTCATCAGTGATATGTTGTAATTTTTAAAAATGTTAAACTAATTGGATTACATATGTGATTAAAAATTATGTTGTAGAATTTTTTTGTACAGATATATAGATCTAAATATATATCAGCAATTATAAGATAACAACCATGATTTATGCAGTGCCTTACAATTTGCAAGGTGTTTTCACACACATTCTTTATGTAGTACTCATAATAATCTTGTGAAGCAATAAGAACTGGTAATATTTTTAGTCTCACTTAGCATATGATGAAATTGGTGCAGAAAGAATAAGTAACTTACCAAAGCACGTCACATAACTAGTCAATGGCTTCTGTTAAAGTTGTGCTTTTTCACTATCCAATTTAGGCAGACATGTGCAGGGCAAAAATGCTTATAAATTAGACTTTGAGCCAAGGTTATTTTTTACACACTTTATGTTCTTGATTATCTGATCACTAGAAATAACTTCAAATTTAAGACAGACTGTGAACCAGATAGTAATGATTTGATGGCATTAGAATACTTTTATATAAATAGTTCCTCAGTGGTAGAAACAATTTTCAACATTGAAAATTTCAAAGATAAAATTATTTTCTACTAAGGTTAACACATCCAATCATTCTGCCTTTATTTTTTTTCTATTTTGATATTATGTCATATAGACAGATTCCAGGAAATTCCAAGGGGCTTATAATTCACCCAATCTTCCAAGGAACATAAAATATTCGTGTTTGGGGCTTCAGAATAGAATTTGTTTGATAGGGTCCAGGAGATTCTTCTAGAATTTTTTATGCATGATGGTACTCTACATGGCTTTATTCACAGAACAGAACTAAGAGGACAGACTAAAAGCATTGTTGGATTTTCCTTTATCCTTTCAAGTAAGTCATGCCAAGTTTAAGTCATCAGGAATAGGTAAAAGTGCTATTAAAACTTAGCACTCTACTACCACAATCGTTATTTTTTAATTAGCAATGTCCTAATTAAGCCAATGGTAAAGCTTCTGTTCTACTGACTAGGAGATTGAAGCTATAGAGTCCTAAGAAAATAAAAAAGTGGATATTAATAGCTCTGCTAGGGGTCATCTAAGTCATTTTTTTGTCTCTTTTCTCTTTCCATTTTTGTGTCTGTCTTTCTTACCCTGCCTCTCTGTCACACATACAAACACACACACACACAAACACACATTCATCAAACAATTCATGACAGAAGACTGTTGAGATGTCTGCATAATAATCTCTCAAAACTAAACAAATTAAAACCACATTTAGAACATGATTCATTACCTGCAGAAAGATATTTTCCCTGATAAAGCAAGAATTGCACAGCCTAGAAACATAAAGTTTGAAAGGTTATCAAAGAATCCTGTTGCCTAAACAATGGTATTAGCAAACCTGAAAATATTTTACTTGAATGAAAGGAAGTTATTTCACATGACCCTAGGAAAAGGAAAGCTTGTGTACTAGATCCTGCCAGAGTTTAACAATTGCTTTCCAAAGAAGAGAGACAATGAATTTGGTGTATTTTCTTTTATAGGTCATTATAATAATGAGCCCTACCTGGGCGCAGGTACTTATCATACCCTGGCTGAAAGATTCCTTAAGATTTTTCATATTTTTACTTTGATGCTGCAATCTCCTGATTACTAATGTGAATTCCCAATTGCTATACAAGTAGAAATAAATATATTTGTTCCCGGAAGGGACAGGCTTCTCTAAGATCAATATATGGGCATTGTGCTTTGTTCCTCAGTTTGCTTTTGAATTTAATTAGAATGAGTCAATCTCTGAGAGAGTCATGAACTCCTAGTGCACTCCGGTTGTAGGATTGGCAAAATAGAGCATCAGAATGAGCTGTGTGAGCCCAGGAACTGAAGTTATAGCATGTCCATAAAATAGGCATACTTATATAAGAGCTTATAGTCCTAAAAAGTCATCTATTTTCATTCTTGTATCAGTTGCTTTGATTCATCCCAACGAAGTGTTAATCTATACCATTTTTTAGAGCTTTTTAGAGAGAGAGATATCTTATCTAAAAAGATATCTAAAGAGATATCTTTAGATAAAGAGATATCTTTTTATTCTACTCCAGGCAAACCATAAGGTACACAGGTTCTTCCTAATTATCTTACTGAAATTTAAAAACAATTTTTTTTTTAATATGTGGAAAATGTCTCTCCTAATGATTGAGCTATAATAAACCATCATTTTCTCTCTATTAATTATGACTGTCTACCTAGAAATTCGTAGAGGATTAACTGAAAAGGTTTAGAACTAATAAATCAGTTAGTTAGCCAACATACAGTTATCAGTTGCTTTCCTATACACTAGCAATGACCAGTAAAATTATATTTTAAAATATTCCACATACCATAGCAACAGAAACCTTATAATGCTTAAGTATATGACAAGAAATATGCAAGACCTGTATGAGTAAATCTGTAACAGTTTGCTGTATAAAAAAGAAAATCCCTTATTTTCGTAACTGTAATTCAAAGATCTTTTGTAGAATACTACATAGTAGCAGTAAAAGTAGGAATCTTATTTTTCTTTGTTCTTGAATGGATTAGCTGTTAATGTGGAACTGTTAAATATAATCATGTCTGATTTAGGTTTTTAGTAGATATCTAGGTGAGAACTTTTCTTCCTTTTTCTTACAATGTAATTTTGTTTGTATTTTGTTTTTAAAATGTGAAATGGATTTTGAATGTTATAAAACAATTTATCTGTATTTGCCAAGGTGATTCTATGTTGTTCACCTTAATGTAGTATATACTTGTGAAGAACTATCTTTGCATTCCTAAGATAAACCTTACTTGTTAATACTTGGTTATAATATAGTTCTAAAATTTTTATTGCAATTTTGGATTCAGTTTGATAATATTTCAAATAGAATTTTTATACCTCTCTTTATAAGTGATCTTGGCCTAGAGTTTTCTTGATTTTAGCCTTTTTTATTATCAATATCTGGTTATACTATTTGGGTTAAGCTATATTTAAGAGAATGTATTACGAAAATTTTCATTTTTTAATGTTCTGCAATAATTGATATAACATGGTAATTATCTGCTCATTGAAACCTTAATTGAAAGACCATTTCAGGGACAGATATTTGACCATCTTTTAAAATTATTTCATCCTACATTCAGATATTCTTCTTATTCAGTTTTGGTAATCAACAGAAAATTATCCATTACATTTATATAGTACATTTATTGATGTAAATTTACAATTAGGCTTGTCTTATTATTGAAAATCTCTTCCATAAATAACATTTTCCTCCTTCTAGTCAAGCTTGTTTATCAGTCTTCAAAACCACTGGATTTTGATTTTTTAAATCAAATATACTTTTCTTGATTCAGTTTCATTAATTTTTGATTTTACACTTATTCATTCCTTCTTCCTCATCTTTTTAAGGTTTGGATATGTATGTATCTCAATGTCTTTCATTTTAGAATAGTTTATAATTTAAGTCTTTTACCCTTTAATATGTGTTATTTAAGATAATATTCTAAATTTTCAAATAAATAGATATCGGGGTGAGATGGGGGATTTTTTAAAAAATTTTTAATTTTGTTGCATGATTTTCAAGGAATGATTCAAAGAATGAAGGAATAATTTTATACTACCTGACTCCTTCCTCTAGTTATTTCAATGTGTATCAATATATATCCCTAAGTAGTCAGCAATTTCCTCAAAAATGTGATATATAGTTGCTTCAAAAAACAAAACAAAACAAAAAAGCAAAGGAATGCTGGATGCATAGTTAGTGTTTAATACATATCTACTGATTGATATTCACAAAGGAATACCTAGCCATCATTTAACACCTTGTGCAGCTCTGGTCACATATCATTGGGAACTGGACTACTAGAACTCCTGCTCCAATGTAGGAGCACATTGGGATGGCTTCCAGCTCACACTGATTCTCCTGTGACCAGATCTAAATTAGCCCCACAATCAGGAGAAAAGGGGGCTGGTGCCCAACAAAGCTGATTGCCCTGGAGATAAAAGCAAGTGAAAATAATTATGGATTTCTTATCCAATGACACTGAATCCATCATGAAAAATACAGAAAGAGAATTACGTTGAATAACCTCAGCTTTTCGGACTGTTGCCTTCCTGAGTCTAGAACATTCTGCTCTGCCTTGGATTCTACATTTTGACATCCTTAAATAATCATCAGAGTTGGGTTTTGTTGCTGGTAGCCAAAAGAGTTACCTTCTTTTCTCACAATCATTTAAGTACACAAGAGGGAGTTTCTAATTGGGGGAGAGAAGGGGTTAACAAGCTGGTTGGTAGGGTGTTCTAAGTTAGTGGGTAAGGTGTTCTGAATTTTTTTTTAAGTAAAAATTGGCTACTGCTATGACAAAATTACAAATTAAGCATAAGTAAGAAAAACGTAGAAGTAGATATTCTAAGTACACAATTACTTTTTGACTGCACTTTTGGAGAACTATCATTTAGTATACCACAGCTATAATTTACTATAATCAACTTTTGATTATCCCCAGTAATCCAAAACAGGAGATAACCCTAAATCACTTTTAAATGCATTCATGACTTTTTTTCTTATATTCCTTCCAATGTGTACCTTGTTTCACCTAAAATGAAATTAAATGCACTCCTTGAACATTAAATGTTGAGCAATAGTAGGAGATGGCAGCAAAGTATACCTGATGGGAGCAGTATATTGCTCTAGAATTAAGCATTCATAATTGATTTTCAGAGAACAGATAAGTTACATGTAGATAATTAACTGCTTGAAATTGTGGTTAAATTTACTTTTAGGAAAAATGGCTAGATTATTCCAGTGTGACCTTTACAAAATACTGGTGCTAGAATGAGACCAATGGAGTCCTAGTGGTAGTCAGTTTGTCTATGAAAACTGCGAAGATTATACAATCTCAAAGGGTCAGGCTTGTTGTAAGATAAAAAGCCAAATAACACGTAAAACCCTTTTACAGGCTCCAACAAATGTGTTTAGCATTATTTCTTTCTTTTAGGAGTTATTATCAATAGGTGGTGCATTTAATTTAGGGCAATGATAGACCTATGCCTTGAGGTAATTCTGCAGATGCTGTGAGAGGTCTTTCTAAAAATTTTATAAGTGTTTTGCTTGCCTGTTAACCTCTATATTCTCACGGCTTAATGCAGTGTTTCAAGCATATTGTAACCTCTCATAATTACAATGATACATGATACATCATGATACATTAGCCAAGTATACTGAACAAATATATTAATGAATTAATTGCTCTATATGTTTAGCTTTTAAATTATACATATTGTTATAGCAATTTAAAATTAGTGTGCATAAATGAATGATAATTCAAATGAGAGATGAGAAAAATTGTTTTGCTGGCTTATGGTACTTCCATAATCAAAATGCAATAATATTATGTCATTATAGCTGGCTTGTTTTCTTCAGAACATTGTGGAGAACAGCCAAGATTCTACTTGTCAAAAAATACTTTGCAACACAATATGCTTGAAAAACCTAAGATTTGTGCTGAAATATCTTTTAATACATATATATTTTAATATTTATTCAGTTTTAACTTTCCCATCTGTCTTTGTGTAACCTACCTTATTGCAGATGGGATAGAGATTTTTCCTCCATGCTCTATTACTCTATAAATGTTTATAATGGTGTTCAAGTAGAAATTCAATGTTTAAAGCTTGATACCTGTATCTGAAGGAAGTGTCTCCATCCCAAAATTCCTTAATGATTTTCTTAAAAGTATGTCATAGACAAACAACAACTTTAAATTTATCATTTATTTTTAAGGTTTTGGGTAATTTATAAGAATTTTAAAACCATGTGTAAATTTGGTGATAAGAATAATACCATACAGATAGAAAAAGGAGGGAACATATGTAGAACAAAACATTTTTAAAATTCATATTTACTGAAGTATTGAGGATGAATAAAATTATTTATCTAAAAAGGGAGAAATGAAAAGGAAATTATAATCACTATAAGAATATTTGAGGAGTACACTTAGTTTAGACATTTTTTAGAAAAGTTTACAAATTACTGCTGATGTCAGTAATTTAGGTCAAGTACTAAAATAGCTATATAAAAGGCTAAAAAACAACTTTTATCATAAAATTAGGGTAAGTTATCAATAAATGCCACTGAGAGGAAAAAAACACACTAAACATCTTTGGAAACATTACTACACATATGTTGACTTCTTCAAATATAAATGGTGTTCCAAATGTCAAACTGAATGTTTTCAAAGTTAAACCATTGGAAGAACATGGCTGAATGGAGTGGCATAAAACTAGAAAGGTAACACATGCATGGTACTTTGATTAATTCTTCCTTAATTGTGGAATGTGGATTAAAAAATAATAAAGCTGGGAGGTATAACATGTTTTTTAGAAAAGAAAAATATAGAGCAGTTAATTTTTTTCACAATAGTACTCATTGAATTATATGATAGGTAAGAAATATGAAGAATAGTAGAGAACAAGTCTTTGAAAATGAAATAACTAGACAGTAAATGTAGGTGACTGGCCTCCAAAACTGTTTCTTCATTGCTAGATATTCTGACGGAATTAAAGTGAATAATAAGGAAGGTAAGATTTATAGATAAGAATAATAAAGAAGGCAGAATTTCACTAGAGTGAAATTGCCTTAGAATATGAAAAAAAAAAAAACCGCTTTGTAGAAGTGTCCATGGAAAAACAGTTATCTTCTCTGAGTATCATTAAAGGCTTACATTTGTCCAAATTAGCCGCAAAATATGGTGATACAAGAGCTGCTTCTTGCATTGAAAAGGGGCAGAAATTCATTTAAATGTACAAGCATGAGAATGCCTTAGTCTCATTTAGAATAGGAAGAAAACACTTTCTGAAGATTTATTTTTCATTTTTATCTTTCCCATTTAAATGTATGTTGTTGCCATGGTGAAACTTTAATTTTTTTGTTATATTTGTTGATGGGTCTTAATTGTGATCTGATGACAGATATATTTGTTTTGTTCAAAATTGAAACAAAGATATCTATTAAGATTGATGTACCTAGGGGCAAGACGGGAATAAAGACACAGACTTACTAGTGAATGGACTTGAGGATATGAGGAGGGGGAAGGGTAACATGGGATAAAGTGAGAGAGTGGCATAGATATACATACACTACCAAACGTAAAATAGATAGCTAGTGGGAAGCAGCCGCATAGCACAGGGAGATCAGCTCAGTGCTTTATGACCACCTAGAGGGGTGGGATAGGGAGGGTGGCGGGGAGGGAGACTCAAGAGGGAAGAGATATGGGGACATATGTATATGTATAACTGATTCACTTTGTTATAAAGCAGAAACTAACACACCATTGTAAAGCAATTATACTCCAATAAAGATGTTTAAAAAAAAAGATTGATGTACAAAGCTACAAAGTATAAGTTATGTTTCAAGGAATGCAGTCCCACCTCCTCAAAAGAGAGATTTTAAACCTTCTTTGTAAGTGATATCATCTTGACTTGAAAAGCATCCCATTATACTCTAAATAACTCAGTATTTTCAGTTAATGATCTGAGGCAGTCATTGCCTTTAAATGTCCTCAGAGGACTAGTAATATTAAAATGTGCATCAAATGAATGCCTCAAGATTTATAATAAAATACAATAAATAGGTTTATCAAGATACTGTGACTGGAAACTGAGTAATATCTCATCACTGACAGAAAATAAGTAATATAATATTAATAAACATTGCAGTAATTGACAGCTTCCCACAGATCACACACACACACACACACACACACACACGGTTCTTCTAGTTTCAATGCTGCTGTTTAAAGTCAAAGGAACTTATAAGTGTGTAGATGACTACAGACAGCGTTAAAAGCAAGAAAAGGAATTCAAGGCAAAGTAAACTCATTTTCCAGAAATATTATTTTAATCTGCATCATTATCAAACAATAGATGTATATTATTTATTTACTCCATGTATAAACTAGTTTTGAAATCAAATTAGAAAAAGAAAATTATGATGAAGTAATAAGTTAAATTTAGGGTAAAATAAAATATAATCTGGACCACAGTGAAGAAGTTCTTTGCTGGTAGTCACAAATGTTGCCCATTTTAAGTATTCATGCAGTTTGTTCTTGGTGGGGGGTAGTGGCGCTAGTAATGGATGCTTTTTCCTTACACATGCAGAAATCTTCTTATTTTCAAGTTTGGGTAATCTGATCTGTATAATTCTATTTTATTTGAAATGACCACATTGGCACAACCCAATGTACAGTCCAGATTCAAAGAACTGAAAAACTTCTTCGTGGAAGTTTTCTTTTCTTTTTTTTGCTGTATTTTTCTAAATTAACTATTTTTTTACCCTACAATATCTCCAGATACAATTATTGAAATAGTTTTAAAGTTTTAGAATTTCATACACATTCAAAATTAATAAATTTGCTTTGGCTTAGTACTAAAATATACTTATTTTTAAAATTAGTACAGACTAGAAACAAAGCAGGTAATATAATATTATGTAGATCTAAAATCAAGTACTACAGCAGATTAAGGATGGTGGCAAATTCTTTTACACCCCTCTCATTGAAAAGTCAGATCTTTGCCCCCCACCCCTTGAATCTGGTCTAGCCTGTAACTGATTTGACCAATAAAGTAGTGTAGAAGTGAGACACTGTCAATTAATTGCCCAGTCTCTAAGAAAACCGGCAATTTCCACTTTTTGCTTGGAGCTCTGAATTGTATGGCTAGCCTGAGACTGTTAAGCTATGTAGAAGACCAAGGTAGCCACTTGGAGGAGCCCTGAAGAGAGAGGAGGTGAGGTGGGAGAGAAGAGAGGGAGGGGGAGGGAGAGGGGATGATGATGAGCTCCTAAGCATGGCCATTCCTCAGGTGTTCCAGCCCCTAGCCTATTTTCTATCATCCCAACTGAGGTCCCAGAAATTGTGGAGCAGAGATGAGCTGCTCCTGATGTGTCCTGTTCAAATTACCTGACCCAGAGATTCATGAGATGTAATACTTATTAGTTGTTATTTTTAAGCCACTACCTTTTGGGGGTAGTTATGCAGTAACAGGTAACTGGAACAAGCAGACTGACCATTAACTTGCATTTCATAGACCTCTAATATGGATTGATTCTATTTTTTGTCACTAGATTGGGTGATGGTATTTTGAAGATTCTGTCTTAACACATGAAACTCAATCAACTTAAACATTCCAATTATCTGATTCTTTGGAAGAGTCAGATAAATTTTAGGCCTGCAACAACAGGTTAAATTAGTCAAAACAAATCAATTGAAAGTAGAAACAGAACATAATATAGTTAAATTTTTTTTAATGTTAACACTTTCATAGTATTATTTTGCAGGCTCTGTAAGCACTCCCAATACCCAGAAAATCCTCAAAGCTTCTCTGTGAAGTAGGTCTTACAAATGACAAGACCGAGATACAGAAAGATCAAGTAAGTTGTCCAAGGTTACTCAATAAATTAGTGACAGAGCTGGGATTTGAATCCAGGGCGTCTAGCTCTGGATTCTGTGCTGTTATTTATTACACTATGTAGCTTCCAATATTAAGTATTGTACTACAGCCACATATCATTAAGAACTTTATATATTATGTTAGAGTTTATATTCCCTTTTTATTAATATATTGACAAACACAGAGGTAAAGATAATCTAGATTCTATATATTACAAATAATTCACAGTCCTAATCATAGTATGAGACTGACGTTCACAATACTTAGTCTAACAAAGGTGTAAATAGCTTGTATTTTGTTGCTATTTCATGGGATTTTGAGTACTCATCAAATCACCTCCTCTTTTTACAAGGTAATAAGGCAAGAGGCTCATTAGGAAGAATAAAACTGTTATTTCTTTTGTCACAAAAATTAAGTATCTAAACTCATCTATGAAGGCAAACTAGAAAGAGTGAGCCAAACTAATTTCCTTTATTTGAACTTTCATTTCAATTTTTCTATCATAGTGAGTTTAGGAGGATATCTATGTTACAGATCAAAAAAACTAAGAGCTTCTCAAGGCTTTATTCTGAGATTACTAATTCTGTTATAATTTCAACAGGATATTCTATATTTACTGGTAAACTGATGACCTTACTAATAATTAAAGTACTGAGTTGGAATTTAGAGATACAGTGCTGTCTTTCTCTGACTCACAGAGAGATGAATGTAAGCATGTCATAATATTACTGAGCCAGAGCACATTCAGATGAAAAATAAACATAAAAACCTCAGCTCCATCCACCTCACAATATTGTTGTGTTGCATCAAATGAGAATGCATATGAAAGCATATTGTAAACTAGAACGTCCTCTTCATATATGAGATAGAATTGTTATTGTTGCTATTGGTATTATTAAATAGATGTCTATGTAGTTGGTGGAAAAATCTGTCACTTAGAGTAAGACGTAATATTTTAATAATGAATTATATCCTGAGTTAGTAGATGGGAATTGCATTCATTATTTAGTAAATTAATCACTCAAAACTACAGAAACTTTCATTTTTTAATTCCATGTCAATAAAGTTAGTAGGAAAAATCAGCTGAATGCCCAGAGTCTGATGTTTTATGTAATTAGGGGTGCAGTTGAGATCTATGGGTGAGAATAACACCAATGTCTAGAAATTTCTTCAGATGACAGATCCACCTTTAGAGTTCACTACTTGGGCCTCAAGTTAGTACTTGCATCTGTGAGCATGACCAGTTGACTACTTGCTAATGTAGCTCTCACTGGTACAATGAATTAAAAATAGTGATTTGTAATAATCCTTAATGTGACATGTTTCAGGAGCTATGAGGCACTATACATCTGTCAGCTACCGCCACCTATTTGTCATGTTACAGATGAATAGCAATAAAAAACCTTAGCCACTGTGCTAACCAACCAGTGAACTAAGTCTTCAGAAGGACTATATGGTGGTCTTTTAAAAATATGTAGCTGTTAAATATATTAAGGTAAAAATGTTATGATGCACAATTCACTAAATAGGAAGAAAATTACCAAGGGGTTGTTGATAGCAGCAGTTGTAATAGCTAAACACATTCGGGCATAACTAAATTAGAAAGATTTCATCCATCTATCTGCTGTGATTTACCCCATGAAATCACAAGAATCAAGGGACATATGGGAATAATGATTGCATTGATTGCCTTCTTTAAATGTCCTTGTGTGATACAGAAGGATGAAATATAGGTTCTGGGAGCAATTTGCCTTTGCTAACTGAAACAGCCCAAAACAATTAATTTACACTGCATTCAACCATAAAGAACTGCAGAATACTTCCTCTGCTAAAGCTTTATATTTTCTAATTAAAGACTTAGATTTTCTATTACTAAAGGTTTAAGGAGTATCTAAATTAATTCTAATATTCTTCCTTTTTCAATCATTCTGTGGAAATGTTGACACCTCATAGTATTCAAGTCATTAGTTTCTAATTAAAATATATACACATATAGGAACATAAACCTGTCTTTTTCAACATATATAAATTGAGACAAAATTTCAAGAATAAACACCTAAACAAACTCAAATAGTGTTTACCATGAAACTTAGAAACATTATAGGAAAACAACTTTTCAAATATTAGAATTCGTAATAATGAAATTTTCTAATTTTCCAATGATATGCTCAAGTAAATGGGAAGATGTCTATTTTTACTTATTTTCCCCTAAAAATACTAGATCAGTGTGGATTCTACAAGGTCACTGCAAATATATGATATTAAAACACAGCCAAATTCTGCAGCAACATAAATGTTTTTATGAGCAGCAGGTGTATTCTTTGAAAGACAGTAAAGCTATTAACAGCTCAGTAAGGAGTACATAATACTAGGCTGTTAACTCAGCCTCCCTTATAAGAGTACTGAGGAAGGACATTTTGAAATCATTAAGATAAATGCATTTTCAAAAGTAGCCAATGTGAATGCTTTAGGAAGAGAGGTTCATCTAAACTTTATCTCATTAAAGTAATGAATTTAGTCTTGATTTGAATACGCCCATCCAAAAAATTATTTAATTACTCTGAATAAAAATCAAATCATAATTTTGAAACCAAATATGTTCTATTCATGATAAGTATTTGAAAATGAATTCTAAATTATTTTATTTTTTGAATTTGAGGCTTATTCTAACACAAATCTACAATACCTAGCACAGGTACCTGCCATCTAAGAATTTGGTAACGCTATTTTAATGAATGAATGAGTGATGTCCTAAGATATTTTATAAATTGTTGACATTTCAGTTGCTCACCTTGGAAAAATTATTTGTGATTTGACTCCCATGAGGACACCTCTAGGTATCTGTTTCAAAGTCAGACAGACTTTGGTTTTATTAGTTTATTGTAATTATTTTTTCCTATAGTTGCCTCACTCATTAAATTATTTAAAATTTTCTTTTAATTTAAAAGGAATGAGGCTGTCAAAAATGTTTCTGGGTACAGATTATTTGAGGCACAGAATATTTTATGATGCCCAATAAACTATATCTACTTTTTTATTTTTCATCTTTTAAATAAGAATTTTATAATGAATTATTTAATTTGATTTAGATATAAAACTATGCAGGGGCTTCCCTGGTGGCGCAGTGGTTGAGAGTCCACCTGCCGGTGCAGGGGACGCGGGTTTGTGCCCTGGTCAGGGAGGATCCCACATGCCGCGGAGCGGCTGGGCCCGTGAGCCATGGCCACTGGGCCTGTGCGTCCGGAGCCTGTGCTCCGCAACGGGAGAGGCTACAACAGTGAGAGGCCCGCGTACAGCAAAAAAAAAAAAAAAAAAAAAAAAAACAAAGAAAAGAAACTATGCAGTATTTAAAAATTAATAGAAATAGAACAAAACATATTTAATTTTTTTTCTTCCTTAGAGCTCTTGCCTCAAATTCATGCTTCAGTGAAATAAACAAAACTACACATCAGAATGGCAGAGTTACTTAATAAAAATGTTGGATTGATTTATACTGGCACTGAGGATTATTTTTCCACACCCCTCATTCCGAAAGTAAAGAACAAAGGATAAAGAGGAAAAAAAGATATATATATCATTTAAAAATAATGTTCTCCTACTATAAAAGTATGAGTGAGCTAAAATAATTCCTCACTTGGCAGCAGGAGTTTGGCTTAAAACAGCACTTCCCAAAGAGTTTTCCATGGAACGTTATTTCCAAGGAATATGTGTTGTTATGGTTAAAGAAAAAAAAGTTTTATGATTGTGTAAGTTTGAGTCTTCTGGGGAGCAGATTCCAAAATGTTGTTGAAAGTGAAGATATTTATGGAGCGAAATAACTGTGCAGGTAAAATCTGTGCAAGGAAAGGGATCAAGTTAGACAAGGAGAGCTTTCAGACCACAGTGAAAGACTGATTCCTGTGAAAAGAGAGATGAAGAAATAGACTTGGGTTGAAAATGCCTCGGATGGCAGTGCAATTCTGAAAGTCTCTTGGCCAGGTATATGGGAGCCCCAAACAAGTTCTGCATTCATCAAGAAAGGCCTGGCTCTACTACTAGGGGCTCAGGAGGAATGGTAGATCCCACAGCAGCTGGAGACCTTCCTTTCAGCAGGTTCTCTCTTGAAGGGAGATCTAAGTAATGCACTCTCATGGCTGCCACCTGGGTCATATAAATTTAGAAAGCACTAGGTTAAATAAAATTAAGTAGGTTACTTTGCTGCAGGTTTCCCCCAAGCATTTAATTATGCCCATGTGTTTTGTTAAACTCCAGAGATGGAAAATATATGCTACATTTTCCAAATTGATTTGACCATGCAACCCTATGGTGATTTAAAAAAATTCCATCTATTAAGACTAGCTCTACAGTACATACTTTGAGAAACATTAGTTTAAGATAATCTGTATTAATATAAATTCTGAGATACCATGAGCAATATCATATGAACTGTTTTCTGTCTCAATGGTACCATTAGCTCAGATTTAGCTCTTTCTTCCTATTCAAGCCCCTACCTCTTTCACAGAGGTATTTACTATCCTTGTGTTGGTCATATCCTTGCTTAAAGAATGTGTTATCACATCTGTATGAGTGCATAAATAATACATTGTTTAGTTTTGTATGTCTTTGAGCTTTCTACAAATATTATTATACTGTATGGACTCTTCTGGGACTGCATTATGTTTCTAAGGTTTATCATACTGTGGCATTACATTTTTTCATAATATTCACTTATATATTATGTTCATGTACATTTGTACATAATGTTCATTCATTTTCACTAATATACTGACTTATTTCAACATACAATTTATTTACATCTTTTTCTAAAGATGAAAGTTTGGATATTTTTTTGAACAATTTTTCCTTAAACATTGCAGGACATTTTCTTGACCACATATATAAGATTTTTAGGAGTAAAATTGCTGGGTCATTGAATATAAAAATGTAGAAATTGATAAAATTACTTTCCAAAATGATTTATCAGCTTACACTGATTCTAGAAATGTAAAAGTTCATATTGCTCTGCGTCATCTCCAGTTCTTAGAAATCTCAGATTTCTTAATTTTTGCCAATCTATTATGTGTAAAACGTTATCACATTGTGGTCTTAATTCACATTTTCCTTATTACTAATGAAGTGGAGCATCTTTTCTTACACAGGTTGATTTTTCTATTGGGTTGTTCTTTTTATCGTTCTCTAGGATTTCTTCATGTATTTTGTATAATAATCCTTTGCAAGTTGTAAACATGGCAGCTGTATTCTCCCAGTTTGTGGCTTGTCTTTTCGTAAGCTTAATAGGGTCTTTGGAAAGAAAGAATTCTTAAAATGAAAGTAATCAAAGTTAGTAAGTTTTCTTTTATTGTAAGGTCTTTCATTTCATTTATGAAATATTTTCCTTACTGAAGGTAATAAAGATATTATTCCATATTTTTCTTCTAAAATGTAAAAAGTTTTTCCCATCACATTTACATCCTTAGAACATTTGGACTTAATTTTTATAAATGGTTTGAGGTAGGGATCCAGTTCCTTTTTCCTTCTTTTTTCCTTCTAATATAGATTGCCTGGCACAATTTCATGAATAAGACATAATTTTCCTAATGATCTGCAACGTCACTTCTGTCACGTTACAGGTTCATATATGTGTAGGTCTGTTTCTAAGTTTCTCCGTTATGATACGTTGGTCGTTTTCTCATTCTGCAGCAGTATCACTTAGCCTAATAACTCTACTTTAGAGTGCTTTTTTTATATCTGTCAAGGCATGTAACCCTGGCTTAGTTTCACCAAAAATGTCATGCTCATTCATGCCCTCCCTTTTTCTTCTTTGCTATACCAATTTTAGAATCAGTTTTGACAATTTCTACAAAAAGACATGCTAGAATTTTTATTAGAATTGCATGGAGTCTACATATCATTTGGCGGAAAAGTAGTCTCTCTTATCCATGAATGTGAACTCTCCATTTATTTGAGCGTTTTTAAATCTTTCTATCAAGTTTTAAAATTGTTTTGCCTATATTGAAAAATATTTTAGATTTATCCCCCAATATTCTACAGATTATGTTGTTATTGTAATGTACTTTCTATAAAAATTGTTTGCTGCTGGTGTGCAGAAATGTAATTGAAGTTTTATAGCCAGGCACCTTGCTACAATCTTATTAGTTAAACAACGTGTATGTAAATTTGGTGAGAATTTCATATCATCTGGAATAATGTGAGTTTTCTTTTTACAATCTGTATGATTTTATTTTATTTTTAAATTTTTAATTTAATTGAAATGGTTAGGTCCCACAATATTTAATAGAAGCAATGTTAATAGACATTTTTATGTAATTCCCATTTATAGGACATTTAGTTTAATATTTCCCCCACTAAGAAGAATATTTGCTTAATTTTAATTACCTTAAGGAAGTTATCTTATGTTCCTAGTTTTCTAAGAATTATACTCAAGAATAGGTGTTAGTATCAAATGCCTTTTCTGCATCTGCAGAAAGCTTTCTCCTTTAATTTACTAACATGGTAAATTGCATTTACAAATTATTTATTGTTATAACCCAGTGCATTCCTGAAATAAAACTAATTTACTCATTTTTTTCTTTTTTTAATAATCTGCTGGATTATTTGGCTAATATTTAGTTTAGAATTTTCTATCTACGTTTCTGAGTGATATTTGCCCGTAGTTCTTATTTCTGCTGTCCTATTTTAGTTAGGAAGTTATTCTGTTCATAGAGAATACATTTCAGAGAATTCTCTCTTTATTTTCTGTTCTCAAGAAGTGTTTGCATATTTTTGGAATGATGTGTTCCTTGAAAGTTGGTAAAGTGACTTCTAAAACCAGGTTTGACATGTATACACTGCTATATTTAAAATAGATAACAAGAACCTACTGTATAGCACAGGAAATTCTGCTCAATATTCTGTAATAACCTAAATGGGAAAAGAATTTGAAAAAGAATAGATACACGTATATGTATAACTGAATCACTTTGCTGTACACCTGAAACTAACACAACATTGTTAATCAACTGTACTACAATATAAAGTAAAAATTAAAAGAAAGAAAAAAGCCCCATCTAAGCCAGAAGCTCTTAATTTTTGAACAATTTTTATACACTGTTTAAAATTTAATAAACAACTATTTAAATAACTATTCAAGTTATCTATGTCTTCTTCAGTCAAATTTAGTAAATAATATTTTTATGACGTTATTGCAAGGTTTCATTTATTTGTATAGAGTTGATCTTGGTAAACTCACTATCTTTTCAATCCCTACAATATTTGTTATTCTACCACCATTATTATTCTTATTATTAGTTTCTTGTTTCTTTTATTTTGATCAGTCTTTCTAAAGTTTATATAATCAATTCATCAGTTCAACTTCTGGTTTTGTTGATCTCTATTGTATCTTTGTTTTCTATTTTCCTATTTCTGCTCTTGTAATTATTTATTTCCTTCTACTTTCCCCGGGCTTTTTCTTTTGCTAAATTTGTAAGTAGGATGCTTAGCTCATTCATTTTTGAAATTTATTATTTTATAATAAGAGAAGTTGTTATACATTTCCATTTATGAACTGCTTACACAGCATGGTGTGCTTTCTGCTATGTAATATTTTTATTATTTTTCAATTAGATGTACTTCAATTTCCTTTATGATTCCTTCTTTGACTCATGAATGCTATTTTTACCCAGTATTTGAGTTCTCTTCTTGAAATATTATTATTTTATGTAGGTAATGTTTGTTCAGATTTATGTATATGTTTATTATTTAATTTATTCACTTCTTGCTTCTTATACTATCCTTTTGGAATCATTTTTCTTCTAACTGAAGTCCATCCTGTAGGATTTCCTCTATGGTAGGTCTTTTGGTGATGAACTCTTTTTGTTTATCTCTAAAATGTCTTTATTTTACCTCTGTTTCTAGATGATTTGGAGTTGATAAATGTTTTCTATCATAACTTTGAGAGCAGTATTCTTAAATTTTCTGTTTCCTCTTGTGCTAAGAAGTCTGCTTTAATTCTAATTGTTGTTCCTTTGTCAATGGTCTCTTTTATATGTCTAACTAATTTCAAAATCGTGCCCTTTCTCTATATTTTTTATATTCTGCAATTCTACTGTAGAATTCATGCATTCTACATGTCTAGAAACATGAGTTCTTATTTTTCCTATTTTGGATATGATGTACTTCGTGGATTCATTGGTTCTAGGAAATTTACAGCCATTATTCATGTATTACATGCTCTCCATTCTTTCTGTTTGTGCTTTCTTAAAATCCAGCTCAGTATATGTTAGATTTTATTATTCTATCTTCCACATCTTTTGTTTTTGTTTTTGTTTTTCTTTTGCAGTATGCGGGCCTCTCACTGTTGTGGCCTCTCCCGTTGCGGAGCAACAGGGTCCGGACGTGCAGGCTCAGCGGCCATGGCTCACGGGCCTAGGCGCTCCGCGGCATGTGGGATCTTCCCGGACCGGGGCACGAACCCGTGTCCCCTGCATCGGCAGGCGGACTCTCAACCACTGCGCCACCAGCAAAGCCCCCATATCTTTTTATTCCTCTTTTGTATTTTCCTTTTACTTGTCTCTCTTATTATCATATGTATAAAGATACATAATATACGATATGATTTTTTAATCCATTGGTTGAGTTTTTTCTTAAAATAATGGTATTTTTTCATTTTAGAAGTCCCATTTTTCCCCAATCTGCCTATTCTTCTTGTCCCTTTCTAACTTTCATGATTGCATTTGTTACTTTTTTTTATCATTCCATATATAGCTGTTCTATGTATGATTCTTTAACATATGTAGTCCTTGGAATTCTAAATTTGTTTCTGATTGTTTCTGCTGATTCATTCATGCCTTGCTTTTTCCTGTGCTTCGTGTTCTTTGATTGTGATCTTATTGCCCGATCACAGTCTGTAGTGTCTTTGGGTCCTAAATTTCGAAAGATTTTCTCTAGAAAGAATTTATTTGTACATCTGCAAGTAGCCAGAGGCTGCTGCTAAGATGGTACCACTTCAATTTTCTTTGAGCTACTTGGCTGAAGATCGGAGACCCAGGATCAGTTCCCCTTTTTAGCTGGTGGTCCAATACTCTGACCCTGACAACGATGCTTTCAGAGCACTGAGAGATCTACTCTCAGAGAAACTCCACTGTACCAGAATGACATCTGTGTTTCTCCTCCATTCTCTCTTTTTTTTTTTTGATAGGAAAGGGGAGTCCTTGAAATTTTATTTTAGTTTTTGTGAGACCAAAATTACCATCAACAGTATGCCTTACCCATACCTACTTATTTTGCAAAGAAAGAACCTTTCAGAATGCCTACTCTGGCATCATTCTAAAACCCAGTAAGCCAATTTCTACCAAGACTATGTGACACAGCACTGTTTTTTCAATTAAGATAAACATAGGAGAAAATAAAGTAGAAGTTTAGGAGTGACAAATCATTCATTCATCCAATCATCTATTTCTCAATTTTATTGAATTATTACACTATGTCCAGCAGAGTACTAGTTGCTGGAGATGCAAAGATGCATCAGATATGATCTCAAGAGGACTCACAACCGAGCATGGGGAGGTAAGCATGGTCACAGAAAGGTCTGCAGTAACTTGCAATTCCTGTTGTCCCTGCAAAATCTTCTTCACGTAGCAATTCACATATATGTTTAAAATAAAATAAAATTGCAATGAAAGACATATGGGAACTATACTTGTTTATATACTTGTTTTAAATATACATTTGATCATAGCATACATTTCCTGAAATAATGTAATATTTTATTCTGGATGCATTCCAAACTAAGTATTTTGGGAAATTAAATTTATGAATCAAATGTACTGTTATTATGATTGTAAACATTTTAAAGAAAGACATTTATAAACACCTGTCTTGATTTGAGCATTTAAAAAGAAAAATAAGTGAATGAGAGTTATAAAATTGACTTATTTCTTAAGGATTGAACTGGGTAAAAGTCACTGAAAGTTAAAATGGTATTAATGAAAGCCATGAAGATATTCTATAATCACAAAAGGCAAAAAATTTTTAGTGAGAGTTAATTATATCTTAAGCATATTTAAACAAATATAATAAAGTACTACTTAAAATTTTAATCATCCTTAACATGAATCTGTAGTGCTAAACATCATACATGTTGACATTCAATAGATATTCATTGAATCAGGCAAGGAAAGAAGAGGGAAGAAAGGAAAGAAGGAGGGAAAGATGGAAGAAAGGAAGGGTGGCAAGGAAGGAGAAAGGAAGGGTGTCCTTGGGTTTCTTCTGCACACTGTTTCAGTCTCATCTCCTCTTCCTCACTTACTATATTCAAGCCACGGTAAACTGTCCCTTCCTTGAACTTGCGAACTTTCTTGAACTCCCTTTCTGTCCTGGGTTTTCACACAAGTGTGTCCCTTGCTTGGAGTGCTCCTCTCTTCCTATTTTGCCACAACAATTAATATTAAATATCTCCCCATCCTGGGCTAATCCCTAAATCAAAAATGAAAATGTTTTATCTCTATAATTGCTTAAAGTTGTATCCATAACGGATTTTTCTTACAGAGTTTCATTTAATGCTAAATTCTAATGTAACTTTAGATTGTAAAAGAGTCTTGGATTTAATTTTCAGGAGACACCATAGTGTAAAGTAAAGAATTCTGGATTTGCTATTAGATAGGTAGCAAAAACGTGTAGCTCAGGACATGGTACATAATGCATACTTAATATATTTTAGTTCCTTCTTTCCTTTCCTGTCTTTGTTCTTCACTTTTTCCTGTATTAAAACAAAATATTAGTACAAGGTAAAGTGTCCATCTGTAAGAATAAAAAGGAGTAGGTATTTTAGATTTCTGTCTTCCGCAGATTACAGTACTAGACCAAAAACTGGGTTCAGAATGTCTGGTAATTAAGTAAAACTGAGAAATATATTTTATTTTTGACAATAAACTATATAATATAAAATTAGAAAATCAGATTTTTCCTCAAACAATACTCAAGTAGGAGAACACAAGTGCTTTTGAAAATAAAGACTATCGAATAAATCAGTAGATAATAACTTCAACTGATGTTTTTGAAGGCAGAATACAGGCATATTATTGAATTTCAACTGACTGGAGAATTTTTTTTCAAGGGGCTTAGATAATGTATTGTAGACACTTCTTACTGATCATCTAATTTAATAAAGGGATAGAAATCAGAGATTGCACATGAATGTGTTTGTAATGTCCATTTTGTGGTCTGCTCCAAATAAATCCTTAAATGAATTTCCTATAAGACCTAGATTTCATTCAATTCGAAGACTACTTCCTTAATAAGTTCCTCTAATAAAACGAAGACAAATACTTCCTGTCTACAGACTTTGTTAAAAACCCAGGAGAATTTTTTAATCTAAGGATATACACATGATCAAGTTGGTAACCATTGCATAGGACCAGTTTAAGTTTGTTTTGACCCTTTCACAAATTCATATCCTAACCTCAACATGTATCATGTTTGGGATATTTTATACCATTTTATACAGTTTGTCTTCATTTCAATTTTGCCTTCAGGTGTATTTTCGTCTAGAAAATTTTATGAGCTTCAAGGTATCAAAGGAAAAGATAAGATAGAATTACAAAACACCACTCACATCTGAAGACTAATTAATATTGGATGATTATAATTGGACACATGCACTAATATTAAGAGAAGCAGAATGTGATAAGTTTAAAAACAAAAAAGTTGATGAATGCAGATGCTCAAATCAGCTTCGCCTTGCCTTAGATTACAGATAACTACTCCTAATGACTATTTTAACTATTTTTTCCCGTAATTTTTCAGTGACAGCAACATCATCATACATAGTTTGCTTCATTTTATGAGAGTCAACATTTGCATGCCAAACAGTGCTAACTGGAGAGGCTTCTAAGTTACGTTTTTAGAGCAAAGCCACATGGATTACTCTGTTTTCCCCAGAGTGACCCTTCTGTTCTGAAAGAAAGACAATGAGGAAATTCTCTGCAGGCCATTTTAATATGAAATACAAAAGCTTAGAAACCCAAAGCACGAGAGAGGCATGGACATATATACACTACTAAACGTAAGGTAGATAGCTAGTGGGAAGCAGCCGCATAGCACAGGGAGATCAGCTCAGTGCTTTGTGACCGCCTGGAGGGGTGGGATTCAGAGGGTGGGAGGGAGGGAGACACAAGAGGGAAGAGATATGGGAACATATGTATATATATAGCTGATTCACTTTGTTATACAGCAGAAACTAACACATCATTGTAAAGCAATTATACTCCAATAAAGATGTAAAAAAAAAAAAATCCCTTCTAAATAACTGAAGAAACCATCAGGAGTATAGCCAGCTAGTCTCTTAATGGAGAGGTCATGAGAGACAGTAAGCACAGAACCTCTCTGAAGAGTACAAGGAACATTTGGTGGTTTATAATTGATTTTTCTGGGCAGATACATTTTTTTTTCAAATAGTAATTATATCAGTGTCATTACTAATGGCCGTTGCAAGGGGCCTTGCTTTATTCTCCAAGGCAACAATTATGTCTGGTCAGAGAAGCCTCATAATTATTTCTACTTATTTGAAGTAGCATACAGACTTAGGTTTTTTCCCCCTCATTTAAGAATCTAAGACACTTAAGATTTCCCTTGGGGAATCAGGATAATAATAGCACAGCCAGGATATGTAGCAGCTTACTACACATCGCTTACTATGTGGGAATAAGCCAAAAGAGTTTTGCTGTAATAGTTTAACTCCCAGAGCACTTTTGTAGTAATTTTTTTTTCTAAATTTTAAAGGTCTGATGCATTTCTTGAGGATGTTAAGTTTCTAAATTAAGAAAGTGTGGGAGTTGAGAAAGATGGCGGAAGAGTAAGACGTGGAGATCACCTTCCTCCCCACATATTCATCAGAAATACATCTACATGTGGAACTGCTTCTATAGAACACCTGCTGAACGCTGGCAGAAGACCTCAGACTCCCAAGAGGCAAGAAACTCCCCACGTACCTGGGTAGGGCAAAAGAAAAAAGAAAAAACAGAGACAAAAGAATAGGGATGGTACCTGCACCAGTGGGAGGGAGCTGTGAAGGAGGAAAGGTTTCCACATACTAGGAAGCCCCTTCGCGGGCAGAGACTGCGGGTGGCGGAGGGGGAAGGTTCGGAGCCGCGGAGGAGAGCGCAGCAACAGGGTGTGGAGGGCAAAGCGGAGAGATTCCCACATAGAGGATCGATTCCGACCGGCACTCACCAGCCTGAGAGGCTTGTCTGCTCACCCGCGGGGATGGGCAGGGGCTAGGAGCTGAGGCTTGGGCTTCGGTCGGATCCCAGGGAGAGGACTGGGGCTGGCGGCGTGAACACAGCCTGAAGGGGCTAGTGCTCCACGGCTAGCCGGAAGGGAGTCCGGGGAAAAGTCTGAACCTGCCGAAGAGGCAAGAGACTTTTTCTTCCCTCTTTGTTTCCTGGTGCGCGAGGAGAGGGGATTAAGAGCGCTGCTTAAAGGAGCTCCAGAGACGGGCACGAGCAGAAAGCGCGGACCCCAGAGACGCGTATGAGACGCTAAGGCTGCTGCTGCCGCCACCAAGAAGCCTGTGTGCGAGCACAGGTCACTCTCCACACCTCCACTCACCGGAGCCTGTGCAGACGCCACTGCCAGGGTCCCGTGATCCAGGGACAACTTCCCCGGGAGAACGTACGGTGCACCTCAGGCTGGTGCAACGTCACGCCAGCCTCTGCTGCCACAGGATCGCCCCGCATCCGTACCCCTCCCTCCCCCCGGCCTGAATGAGCCAGAGCCCCCGAATCAGCTGCTCCTTTAAACCCGTCCTGTCTGAGCAAAGAACAGACGCCCTCAGGCAACCTACACACAGAGGCAGGTCCAGATGCAAAGCTGAGCCCCCGGGAGCTGTGAGAACAAAGAAGAGAAAAGGAAATTTCTCCCAGTAGCTTCAGGAGCAGCGGATTAAATCTCCACAATCAACTTGATGTACTCTGCATCTGTGGAATACCTGAATAGACAACGAGTCATCCCAAATTGAGGAGGTGGACTTTGAGAGCAAGATATATTACTTTTTCCCCTTTTTCTCTTTTTCTGACAGTGTATGTGTATGCTTCTGTGTGAGATTTTGCCTGTATAGCTTTGCTTTCACCATTTGTCCTAGGGCTCTGTCCGTCAGTTTTTTGTTTTGTTTTTTACTTAAAAAATTTTTTTTCTTAATAATTATTTTTTATTTTAACTTTATTTTATTTTATCTTACTTTATTTTATTTTATGCTCTTTCTTTCTCCCTCCCTCCCTCCCTCCCTCCCTTCCTTCCTTTCTTTCCTTCTTTCTTTCTTTCCTTCTTCTTTCTTTCTTTCTTTCTTTTTCTACTTTTTCTCCCTTTTATTCTGAGCCATGTGGATGAAAGGCTCTTGGTGCTCCAGCCAGGCATCAGGGCTGTGCCTCTGAGGTGGGAGAGCCAGGTTCAGGACACTGGTACACAAGAGACCTCACAGCTCCACGTAATATCAGACCACTAAAATCTCCCAGAGATCTCCATCTCAACACCAAGACCTAGCTTCACTCAACGATCAGCAAGCTACAGTGCTGGACACCCTATGCCAAACAACTAGCAAGACAGGAACACAACCCCACCCATTAGGAGAGAGGCTGCCTAAAATCATAATAAGGCCACAGACACCCCAAAACACACCACAAGATGTGGACCTGCCCACCAGAAAGACAAGATGCAGCCTCATCCACCAGAACACAGGCACTAGTCCCCTCCACCAGGAAGCCTACACAACCCACTGAACCAAACTTAGCCACTGGGAACAGACACCAAAAAAATCGGGAACTACAAACTTGCAGCCTGCAAAAAGGAGACCCCAAACACAGGAAGATAAGGAAAATGAGAAGACAGAAAAACACACAGCAGATGAAGGAGCAAGGTAAAAACCCACCAGACCTAACAAATGAAGAGGAAATAGGCAGTCTACCTGAAAAAGAATTCAGAATAATGATAGTAAAGGTGATCCAAAATCATGGAAATAGAATAGACAAAATGTAAGAAACGTTTAACAATGACCTAGAAGAACTAAAGAGCAAACAAACAGAGATGAACAACACAATAAATGAAATTAAAAATTCTCTAGATGGGATCAATAGAATAACTGAGGCAGAAGAACGGATAAGTGACCTGGAAGATAAAATAGTGGAAATAACTACTGCAGAGCAGAATAAAGAAAAAAGAATGAAAAGAACTGAGGACAGTCTCAGAGACCTCTGGGACAACATTAAATGCGCCAACATTCGAATTATAGGGGTCACAGAGGAGGAGAAGAAAAGAAAAGGGACTGAGAAAATATTTGAAGAGATTATAGTTGAAAACTTCCCTAATATGGGAAATGAAATAGTTAGTCAAGTCCAGGAAGCACAGGGAGTCCCACACAGGATAAATCCAAGGAGAAACATGCCAAGACACATATTAATCAAACTGTCAAAAATTAAATACAGGGGCTTCCCTGGTGGCGCAGTGGTTGAGAGTCTGCCTGCCAATACAGGGGACACGGGTTCGTGCCCCGGTCTGGGAAGATCCCACATGCCGCGGAGCGGCTGGGCCCATGAGCCATGGCCGCTGAGCCTGCACGTCCGGAGCCTGTGCTCTGCAACGGGGGAGGCCACAGCAGTGAGAGGCCTGTGTACCACAAAAAAAAAAAAAAAATTATATACAAAGAAAACATATTAAAAGCAGCAAGGGAAAAACAATGAATAACACACAAGGCAACCCCCATAAGGTTAACAGCTGATCTTTCAGCAGAAGCTCTGCAAGCCAGAAGGGAGTGGCAGGACATGTGTAAAGTGATGAAGGAGAAAAACCTACAACCAAGATTACTCTACCCAGCAAGGATCTCATTCAGATTTGATGGAGAAATTAAAACGCTTACAGAAAAGCAAAAGCTCAGAGAGTTCAGCACCACCGAACCAGCTTTACAACACATGCTAAAGGAACTTCTTTAGGCAAGAAACACAAGAGAAAGAAAAGGCCTACAATAAGAAACCTGAAACAATTAAGAAAATGGGAATAGGATCATACATATCGATAATTACCTTAAATGTAAATGGATTAAATGCTCCCACCAAAAGACACAGACTGGCTGAAAGGATACAAAAACATGGCCCATATATATGCTGTCTACAAGAGACCCACTTCAGACCTTGGGACACATACAGACTGAAAGTAAGGGGATGGAAAAAGATATTCCATGCAAATGGAAACCAAAAGAAAGCTGGAGTAGCAATTCTCATATCAGACAAAATAGACTTTAAAATAAAGACTATTACAAAGGACAAAGAAGGACACTACATAATGATCAAGGGATCAATCCAAGAAGAAGATATAACAATTGTAAATATTTATGTACCCAACGTAGGAGCACCTCAATACATAAGGCAAATACTAACAGCCATAAAAGGGGAAATCAACAATAACACAATCATAGCAGGGGACTTTAACACCCCACTTTCACCCATGGACAGATCATCCAAAATGAAAATAAATAAGGAAACACAAGCTTTAAATGATACATTAAACAAGATGGACTTAATTGATATTTATAGGACATTCCATCCACAAACAAAAGAATACAATTCTTTCTCAAGTGCTCATGGAACATTTTCCAGGACAGATCATATCTTGGGTCACAAATCAAGCCTTGGTAAATTTAAGAAAATTGAAATTGTATCAAGTATCTTTTCCGACCACAATGCTATGAGACTAGATATCAATTACATGAAAAGATCTGTAAAAAATACAAACACATGGAGGCTAAACAATACACTACTTAATAACGAAGTGATCACTGAAGAAATCAAAGAGGAAATAAAAATATAGCTAGAAACAAATGACAATGGAGACACAATGACCCAAAACCTATGGGATGCAGCAAAAGCAGTTCTAAGAGGGAAGTTTATAGCAATACAATGCTACCTTAAGAAACAGGAAACATCTCGAATAAACAACCTAACCTTGCACCTAAAGCAATTAGAGAAAGAAGAACTAAAAAACCCCAAAGCTAGCAGAAGGAAAGAAATCATAAAGATCAGATCAGAAATAAATGAAATAGAAATGAAGGAAATGATAGCAAAGATCAATAAAACTAAAAGCTGGTTCTTTGAGAAGATAAACAAAATTGATAAACCATTAGCCAGACTCATCAAGAAAAAAAGGGAGAAGATTCAAATCAAAAGAATTAGAAATGAAAAAGGAGAAATTACAACTGACACTGGAGAAATACAAAGGATCATGGCAACTCTATGCCAATAAAATGGACAACCTGGAAGAAATGGACAAATTCTTAGAAATGCACAACCTGCCAAGGCTGAAGCAGGAAGAAATAGAAAATATGAACAGACCAGTCACAAGCACTAAAATTGAAACTGTGGTTGAAAATCTTCCAACAAACAAAAGCCCAGGACCAAATGGCTTCACAGGCAAATTCTATGAAACATTTAGAGAAGAGCTAACACCTAACCTTCTCAAACTCCTCCAAAATATAGCAGAAGGAGGAAAACTCCCAAACTCACTCTACGAGGCCACCATCACCCTGATACCAAAACCAGACAAGGATGTCACAAAGAAAGAAAACTACAGGCCAATATCACTGATGAACATAGATGCAAAAATCCTCAACAAAATACTAGCAAACAGAATCCAACAGCACATTAAACGGATCATATACCATAATCAAGTGGGGTTCATTCCAGGAATGCAAGGATTCTTCAATATACTCAAATCAATCAACGTGATACACCATATTAACATCTATCTCAATAGATGCAGAGAAAGCTTTTGACAAAATTCAACACCCATTTATGATAAAAACCCTGAAGAAAGTAGGCATAGAGGGAACTTTCCTCAACATAATAAAGGCCATATATGACAAACCCACAGCCAACATTGTCCTCAATGGTGAAAAACTGAAACCCTTTCCACTAAGATCAGGAACAAGACAAGGTTGCCCATTCTCCTCACTATTATTCAACATAGTTTTGGAAGTTTTAGCCACAGCAATCAGAGAAGAAAAAGAAATAAAAGGAATCCAAATCGGAAAAGAAGAAGTAAAGCTGTCACTGCTTGCAGATGACATGATACTATACATAGAGAATCCTAAAGATGCTACCAGAAAACTACTAGAGCTAATCAATGAATGTGTTAAAGTAGCAGGATACAAAATTAATGCACAGCAATCTCTGGCTTTCCTATACACTAATGATGAAAAACCTGAAAGTGAAATTAAGAAAACACTCACATTTACCATTGCAACAAACAATAAAATATCTAGGAATAAACCTACCTAAGGAGACAAAAGACCTGTATGCAGAAATTATAAGACACTGATGAAGGAAATTAAAGATGGTACAAACAGATGGAGAGATATACCATGTTCTTGGATTGGAAGAATCAACATTGTG